>NC_133206.1:18907127-19069627 GCF_958299795.1 Porites lutea
AACAATGCAAATTGTCACAGTAGTGTTAACACGAGTCCGTACAATTTTTTTCCGGTGTCAGCATTAGAATGTCTTTTTTGTCAAAGGCGCATAACGACTGAATAAATTCGCGGATCTTTATTGCAGGGAGCGGCACTAAATTCAAAAGCAAAAAGCGCGCATTTCGGTGAAGTTAATAGGGAGCTTAAGCAACGAAGACGCGGACGGCAACGAGAACGGCAAAAAAGCAATAGGTTTGATTAGCAAAACAACAACTTTGCACGTGCATCACGCTTTTTTTGTACATTTCTTTGCCGTCGTTGCCCGACTACAACGTGAAAATGCCTGAATTCACGTTTTGTCCAGGACGGGAACACAGGACAACAACTTTCTTTTCTTTTCCTGAACTTTGATAGAGTTGTTTAGAATTCAACTCCAAAAACATTTGCCAACATTTGACGAAGTAAACGAGGTGGAATATGCGCGATAAAGTTTGAAGCGGTGCGAATTCACTTTTTAAGTGACGTTTTTGTAGCCGTCGCCGTCGTAGCTTAAGCTCCTTAATAATAGAAATTTACGGCTTTTGGTTCGGCTCATGTGAAGTGCGGCGTCTGAATCAACGCCGGTTCACAGCTGGGCCAGGCGTGAAGATCCAAATTTAGACCGTGGGCAGTTTCTCTTTCTCTTTAGATTGATTGAGGGGAGTGCACACGCGCGAGAGCGCCGAGAGGACGAGAGAAAAGAGGGCGGTACAGAGCCCGAGAAGAAGTCTCCCCCATCTCGCGCTCTCAGTCACGCGCGTTGTCATTTTCGCGTCTCGCACGTTTTGATTGACGGACCAAGGGCCGAATCAAGACAAAAGAGAGACCGTTCGTAGTTTAATTCCAAATTCGATTAGCCGTTGGAAATAGATTCAGACGCCTTACCCATATGAACTGAACTCGTTTAATTGTATTCGACTCACGTGGAGTTTGGTGTTCTCAGAGTTTGAATATTGGAATTGCCGTTATTGTATGCCAACATAATTTATTTCGGGGCGAAGTCCTTTCGAAGAAACGAAACTTTATATTAGTTTGAAAAAAAAATTAAAAGTTAGATGCATTTGATATTTTTTTACATCTTTGCCCATGTTTTCACTCAATGGTAAACTGAAGTCCACATCCAAGGACACCCTATCCCGTATGTTTGTCCGTGGATTTTTCAGTATCGTGCCGACCAAACGGTCTATTCCGATTTTTCTCTTCATCTCGTGACCAGTCCTGGGCCATATTCATTGCGTTTTTAATTTATTGCTATAATGTAAGGAAAGGTGTACATGTCAAAGCGGTTTCAATGCTGGCTAGGCAACACTAAGCTTGCCTTACCCTTTCCTATGATCTTCAGGATGACTGGCAATGTTTCATGCAAGTCTTTTTGCTGTTATTCCCTAGACCCTCTCCCTGACGCGCCCAAGACCCCTGCCCTTCCCTTTCGAACACCTTCCACGCCGGCTATTTCGCCATTTTCTCGCTGAAAGTCCTGCAAACCGCCTGAGTACATAGCAGGAAGTAAGAGACATCAAACAAGCCTTATAGAGCATAGGCGGCGTCAACATTTCACTTATGATTTTGTCGAATCGGCACTGCTTTTAAAACAGTTAATGTATGTGACAATAAGGGAAACGTTTGAAACGCAGTCGAGTCAACGAGGCCTATACGGTGGGATCTTAACCTGGTTTCTGTAGTATGAAGCTTCTTGGAGCTAGGACGCTACATTCCCGGTTAAAATTGTTGAAACACCCACCGATTACTTCACCCTTTGCCTTTCAAGTTTGATTTCGAAGACCTTTATACACAAGAAAACGCACGACACCACCAAAAAAAACAACGACAACAAGAGTCGGAAGCAATAAGTCTACTCGTAGATCGACTTAGTTTATCTTGTGTTTTCCGAAGTGTTTCGGCAAATTATGACCGGGATTGTAGTCAAGGGCTACTAGTGCAGTGCATCACCGGTTCTTATATAAACACCTGGGTGAAAAGAGAAAAAGCAAAACAACATTTCCAAGGAATTAGGGCGACAGCAAGGCACTCTAACCTACAAAAAGACGTCTTTGCTCCACCCTCGCTTTTCCGCGTGCCGCACGCGCGTGACCTCTCGCGAGATCCTCTCAGGCCACAGGAAGAATCGTGAGACCGAAGCGATACTGCGTCTAATACAATTTATTGATAAAGCTAAGTGCTATATTCTAGATAAATATTACAAGATGTGCATGTTACATAGACCAATATGAAACAGACTTTAAGTGATCCATACATTTCTCGCAAAACGACTAAATTCTATACCATGTATAAGTCCGTCGCAGGAATTCGGTAATAAGCGACCAAGCGGATATGACGCGTTTTACGATCCAACTCAAAGCGCAGTTCAAAACAACAAAGACAATACACAGCTTTATACTACTACATGAGAAATTTCTGCTATTTGATTGGCTTAGGGCAGTGGTATTTCAGCTTAATTGGAAATACCTACATGTAAAAATTACAAAACCATTGCGGGTAGTAGTATAAACAATTAATAGCATGATTTGTACGTGATACTTGGCATAAATACCACCCGTGATATTTCAAAATTGCCTCAAATTACACTCGCCTAACGGCTCGTGAAATTACCATGACAATTTCGAAATATCATTCGTGGTATTTATGCTAAATATCACTACAAATCATGTCATTATTACCTACACAAAATCCACGTCAAGTAGTTATTTTGAACACGGAACACAATGCAACTTCTAGCAGTAGCTAGATAAGGTTCACAGGAGAAGTTAGTAAAGTCCCAAAATAAGAATTTTAACTGTTATTAATTCCTAAATATCCAGGGTCTAGGCATACATAAAAATAACTTCACCTACAATTCTTCCCGCAGAGTTTGACCCTACGAGCGCCTTACTACGCTTTAAATAAAAGGACTTAAACCTGAACTCAAGCGAATAATGCTTTTCTGTATTTTAAAGGGCAGATGTAGATTTCTTTGTGTTCTTACGAACTCAGTAAATTTCACGTGTGAAAATAAATTAAAACAACAAATACGTTCTGAGATAAATAGTTCAAATGACATAGTTACAATTGTATTGACTGAGGTAAAGTCAGTCTACAGTTACCACGCCCCAAAATGCACATGTTGAGAAACAAGTGTGAGCTATTCTGCTACTAGACGGCGAGAGCAGGCGTATTGATTGATAGTTGTCTCTCCTCTCCACCCGAAAAGTAAGGCCGCTATTATATGGAGAAGATCATTAAACGTTTTAGAAAAACTGCCCACCTAACCCTCCCCTTAGCCAACATTTTGCCCTAAGTGAAAACTAAGTGTTTATGTTGGCTTAGGGGAGGGGTAGGTGGGCAGTTTCCCAGAAACGTATCCCTCCTGGCTTTTAGCAAGCGTTTGTATAAGTAAAAAAATTGCCCTTTTGTTCAAGCCAACAGCATTCGCGCGCATGCTCTGATTGTCTAAATGCTCCGATTGGCCCGGCTGACAAAGCCAAAGTGTTTATATGGAGAAAAGTTGGCCCGGCTGGGAGGGCGACCCTACCATCAGAAAAGGGTGACCCAGCTTGCCGAGTCACCGTTCTAGCCGAGCCAACTTTTTGTTTCTCATGTAAACCGTTCGCAAAGTTTGTAAGCAACTGTATGAAAAGTTGGCTCGCCTACAATAGCTCGGATTGGAGCGTGAACTTTCTTTACGGGTTATCTTTTGGATCATTACATGTTTCTGGGAAACTGTCCACCTACCCCTTCCCTAAGCCAACATTAACACTTACTTCTCACTTAGGGCAAAATGTTGGCTTAGGGGAGGGGTAAGTGGGCAGTTTCCCAGAAATCCATATAAAATATATCAAATGTTCTCGCTCATTAACATTATGTCCATCACATGTGAAGTACGACGTCGGATTCTGGCCTAACTTCATTGCCTATTGAGTATTCGGGTGGTGAGAACCGACAACCGGAAATAAGTCTGTGTTTACACGCTTCTATGATCCTGATTGGTTTAAAAAATATTTGCTGAGTTTGACCCCGCAAACGCTAAAAATTAAAAGTTTTGAACTTACTTTAGCAAGCACACTTAAATTGCAATTCATGAAACTGACATCACCAAGCTGACAAAAAAAGTCCCCTCTGACTACTAAGAATACATTATTTTCTTTCAAATGAAACTAAAACATCTTTTTTGGTAGGAAAACACAGCTTAACTTATAGTAAATAACGATACTTTTTCTTGTGTGAAACAAAATGCGAACTTTTACGTGATTATTCTAGACAAGAACCCCCGCATGAGACCAATAGATCAAGTCCCGACCCTCCGATTAGAAAGTTCGCTGACAGGCTTAGACCGACAGCAAAGAAATGTTTTAACGTAAAACACGCTATGGATGATGTAGCATGTTGTCTCCAACATCCATAGCATGTATTCTCGCTAGTACATACATATAAAAGTGCCACGCAGCTCGCTGATATTTTCCTGTTAACTGTTTTATAAGTTTGAGTTCGCCTACCAGCCAAGATGGCGCTAGAAAATAGAAAAAAAGTTCTACGGTGCTAATTTGTCTTGCACATTTAGTCGACTATTTCAGTCCACGACGAAGGGGTGCGACCATACTGAAAGATAAAACAAGAGGATTTGTTTTGGCGCTTATTTACTGCAGATGACAATGCTGAAAGTCGAAACTCTAACAAAAAAAGGCCCGTCACAACAACACCTGGATGCTTTTTATCGTTAATTTTCTCCCCACAGCCACTCCCCGCCACCCTATATCATGGCAACAAACGGCAGATGGATCCTCTACGCACACATGCCAGGTGCTGTAAACCTCCCCTTCCGATCACTTAGACCCATCCCTTTCTAGCGGGTGCCACGGAGGTGAAAAAGCTCCCCCGCCCCCTCCGCCATCCAAAAAAAAGCCTCTTCATAATCACCAAGCGCGGCAAAAACTAAGCTGTTTGTGAAACAACACTCACGCGTTTAGACGTCATGTTAACCCAATCGTTACGAGCTCACAGTGCAACGAACTCGACCAGAGTTACCCAACATTAATCGGCCAATCACAGGCAATGTTCACCGCAAAGGAGACTGTCTTATTCGGTTCGTCAAAGCAAAAAGAGAACTAGGCTCGATTTCGGCTGTCTTCCGGGGAGGGGATGAGTGCGGGCTCATTTTGCCGAAAACAGTGGCTGGTAGTCGAGCCTAAACAAGAACATGATGATAGCCCCGTTGCATCATAAGACTAAACCTTGTCTGAGAGTGTCAAAAGCTCCGATTTTACCCACCTGAATTGCAGTCAGTTCATAATAAAATCTCTTTGTTACTTCCAAATTCTCCATAGTGGGGATCATAATGTTCTAAATATAAAAAGCGAGAGTCAGCGGGTTTCAATAGCAACTGATGCGCGGGCATCATCCTGAAATCTTACACCGTATTAAAGTGCCGCTTATAAGAAAAAGGAAGGGGCATCACCCTTAATTACCATGTATCCACGCATATTATTTCCGTGTTGTTATTGGGACACATAAAACGATCTATTGAAGCAGCATAAATACGTAGACGAAAAACGTCTAATACCGTAAAAAATCTTTAGTGCAAAAGAACGGTACAGAGCTGATTGAGGGAAGTTACTATCCTTTCATTGTTTTTGCTTTCCTTACCTGTCCCTCGTAAAGTATTCTGTTTACTGGACAAACTACACATGCTGTACCGGCTCCAAATATTTCCTTAACCTGCAAAGTTGACCACAGCGAAATAGGTAGCTTGAGTAAAGGCGTTTTTATTGGACGCACATCAACCACGAGGGGATGGGGGGGGGGGGGGGTAATCGACAAATCTTTATACGGGGAGGCTCCACCCCGAGGTCTAACCCCTTACCCTTTTATATACCATGTTTCACGAAAAAGGTAGCCTTTTCGTATACCTTCTATTGACAAATGGTACCCCTTTTTCATGACTTGTTTAGAACTTTGTATCCCTTTTAACTGTTGTAAATGCACTGTCTTTTAAATAGGAATCAATCACAAATATAGAACGTTTTCTCGACTTTATAAAGCCATAAAATTAATCTGTTAGCCCTTTTGGGCCCTATCACAGACTCAAATCACAGACACAATTGATAGATTTCCCTACCCCGCTTTCATATACTTCAACTAGTGAAATCCCTTCCCTTTCCTATACCTGAAGCCTAAAAAAGACACCCCAAACTGAAATCGGCAAATTGACCGGTCACCACTGAAACCAATAATAGTGGGTCAAGAAGGACAACAGCGGCAATGCCGCTTGAAGCAAACGTTACTATGAAAATAAATTCGTGCTACTTTGCAACTATTGCACATGAGCGTTGAGTGGTGAGTGGTACACCAACGCTAGACCGCGAGCGGTCGTCCTTCTTTTTCCAGAACCAAGCGCGGCGAGCGAAAAGGTAAAGATATGCCTCGTTTCTTGCGCTCGCATTCCACCGTGTCTCTAAAGAAAAATATGAGACTGCTCGCAGTCTACACCAACGCGCATGCAGAGGTATTGTCGTCACTTACTGAGCATTTTATGCCTTTTTATTGCCGTCATCGCCAGGTCTCTTTGCTACATATGTCAATGTTAACAACGGCCTCCCACGCCGACTTTCAAGGGATTCGTCACACGTTCATCGTGGAGGATAGCCTCCCACGCAGGCCTTTTTAGGGGAGGGATGAAAAACGAGCTCCCCTGAAAACGCCTGCGTGGGAGGCTACGTGGAGGATTGCATGGCGAGGCAAAAGAACGTCTGAGTGAGAGGTGTTGTTGTCTCTGTTAACAAGTAATGCTTTTTATACCCTGTTTTCGTTTGATGCGCGGATTAAGTCATCCATTGTAAACTCTCTTTCTGTAACTTTGAATTCTCCCTGTGATAAAAATATTTTAAAAAAATAACAAAAGAGAACATTCAAGTAAATAATAGTTATCTGTAAGTTAAGTACCGGTAAGTCTGACTGGTCTTAGAAATGAAAGACAAAGAAGACTGCATACTCTTGACACAGATATGCTTCGCGCCTGATAGATAGTGAGAAAAGCTTTTCATAAACCACATACGGACCACTCACAACGCATTTTGATTTGCAGCCTCTTTAGCAGGCACTAATTTTAAAAAAAGTAGTAAGAAAGTTTTATGTAGAGAATAACTAACCCAGCTCTTGGCAAGCTCCAGCAAAGACTTTCGTGTTACTCCTGGAAGAATCAATCCATTGAGGGGTGGAGTGATAAGCTCCTTTTCTATGTAAATAGGAAAATGAAGGAAAGTGTTAAAAGAAACGCCCTTTACTTTCATCCGGTCAATTCTTCCAGGCTGAAGACTGTACATGAGTCTTACACTTGTTCGTGTCTTGTGGCGATCACAATTTGCATGTTTTACGGGAAAATTTATTTTAATGGAAAACTACTCCAAGATATGACAGGCAACCACAACCCACAGGAAACATTCAATCGGGTCCTCCCACCCAACACACAGGATGGGCACTTTATGATCTGAGCTCAGACTGTAAGGTGATAACATAGAGAGATGAAACACAATTGAGTTAAGGTTCAAATGAAAACTATGCTGGTCTGTGGTCGCCCATCAACACAGCCCAGAGGCGTGGACTCTTCTTGACCTTGCACATGCATTCACTTGCTTGTTGGTCTGTCAGTAAGGTCATTTTGCCTCCAATTTTTCAAAACTTTCGCCCCCCATACCCCCCTTCCCTCTAGAAGTACCACATTTGGTAAGTAGTTTCACTGACACATTCCAGGTTATCACGCCTTCGGTGGTTAGCCTGCAAACCGGCTCACTTGTGCAAGTTCACAGAAACTTTTGGCAGTGTGCAAGGAAAATTGGTGCCCCCCCCCCCCCCAACCAAATTTTACCCAAAGTTGCTCAAGTGAGCCTGCTTGCAGACTATTTGATTGTCGCCACTCAAAGGGTTGCCATAGATACCTCCTCAAGATACCTCCCTCCTTTGGTCTGATAGCTACCTGGTTCCACAAGCCTTTAAGGCACCAGCTCCAAAGCTCATCTATTTCAGATAAGTTAAAATGAAAGATGGCAAATGTATTTAAGCTAGGTAATGAAGTGGAAAAAACACAAGTGAACCTCCAAACACTTGGCCATCCTTCAATCCCTTAGTCCTATAAGGGCCCCCAGAATGAGACTTGTAACAGTCTTACCTCCATTCTCATTGATCCAAAACATGAAGATGTTCATTGTTCCAACTTCAGTAATCTAACACAAGAACATTATTTTAGTAAATAAGCAAGGTACTTCATTTTTTATTATTCATGAATTTATAAAACTTTAGAAGAAAGTGTACGGTTAATATAATACAACATAGTTTTACAATAAGAAAAATAATATAATACAACATATTTTAAGGTACTTCTTGTAGATTGCTGCAGTGCTGGTCTTACACAGTTGCACCATCATGTTTTGAGAGACAGATAAATGTTACAAGTTCAGGGTTAGAAAAAGATAATATTTGAATTTCATCTTGTCCTTAGAACATGCAGCAGTTCAAATGCTGCCTGCTGAAGACTGAGTTGCATCCTTGTCATCCTTGTGGCCCAGCTTTACCAATCAGGCAAGACTATGACTCATTACATTGCCCATTAGAAATATTAGGAAGAATATGAGTATTACTTATCCTGGACTACTGGACAGGTCTTTATCTGAACCCTGTTACCAATTATTTATGAAAAGCAAGAAACAGGAATGGGTTTAGGGCTACATATTAAGAACCGTGAGAACCAATCTTGACCTGGCACATTTGTTAATAATAATTATCATAAATAAAGTTCAAGTTAGGAACTTACAATAATGCCTGAATAATATGTTCCTTACAAATACTTTGTTTTGGGGTATGGTAATGTATGATAATGATGTTTTAAAAAAGGGAAATAAAATTCAAGCCAAGGATAAAATTGAACCACAACATATTCAACAAACTCAGTTGGAGCCTCCAGACAAAAACTGGCCAATCACAAGTCACATTAAAGACAAAGGGATCTCAGCCATAACTTTTTTAGCTTGTTCAATAGCCAATAAAAAACAAGGACATTTGTTTATAATTCAATTTAAGTATTTACAGCCCTGGTTGAATTTTAATTTACTCTGTAAAAATCCTGACAAATGTTCCCTTCAGGAAATATCCCTACTTCCCCAAAGAGGTTTCAATCCAGAACCCCTTGGAAATTCCAGTTTTTCTGGTTAAAGAAAAAAACTATCCAACTTCTTTTCTCCATAAGTGTTGTTTAAAGCTAAAGTAGAGCTTCTCACCTGCCGTTCCTCACCAAACAGCCATAGCACCTGTTGTAATCCCTGCATTTCTGCATGTCGCTGGGCAAGGATTGTAGGACCATAATTTCTGTTCATTGGTAAAGTAAATGATAGGTATTAATAATGGTATTAAGACTACGTGAAGTCCAGTTTGGTCTGTTATTATACATGCAACTCACTATCTCTTTTCTGATTGGCCAAAAGCGTACAGTGAATTTTCAGCTGATAACCCCTACCTCAACTTTGATTATTCTGGATATCACAAAAACCTCCTCCAATGATTGCTTATAATCATAATCATATGAGTGGTTCACAATTTAATCGGACAACCACATTAGCGGGAGTCCTATTTGTTAAATCACAAGTATGATTATACACTGAACTGGACAATATGAAATTCTCTTACCAACACAAAATTTGTGACAATTTAAGCTTTTTTCCAATTTAAAACACAATTATTTAGGCATGAAACATAACGTCCTATTACAACCTCTTATTAATGCTGAAATCAGGGCTACTTATAATTATGTACCCAGAGGGTAGCCCAGATTACAGATCTCAAGTGAAAAGTCTGGCTGTAATAAAAGGGGGTGGGCAAGGGTATTCTCCAAAAACCCACAATTTTTACATTGCTAATTAATGTTATATTTAAGCACTACCTTTATTAATTTTCACAGGGCAGTGCAATTTACAGTCCACCTTACCCTCCCAGTTTGCAGTCACCACAGCCACCAGGCCAGGCTCTGACGAATGATGGATCTGCCAAGAGGGCAACAGGGCTGAATGTGCCAGTCTTAAAATATGGTCCCACAGGTGACAAAATCACATACAAGAGAGCAGATGAAGATTTGTTCACTCCAAGTGTGGGCTGAATGAAAAGGAAGCACAAATTAGAAAAAAAAAACATAATGTACAGTAATTATTATAATAAAAGGACACTTCATTAATTTGACAGATCCTGACCTTGAGGTTGGAGGGAGAAGTGGGGCGGTGAGGAGTAGCGAGCAATCAGGAAATATCCATAATAATCATACATGCCTGGGTTTGGTCTAAAAATGAGGGGTTCTCCCAGGCCCCTCCTCTAGTTCTACTGCTGTAGAGGAACCCTTCTTGATAGAGAAACCCAGTCATAAATAATAGTCTTCTTTGGTGTGATGATACGCTCATATAATTATCTTTTACATGTACATGAACCAGATGAAAAAAGAAAAAAAATACAAAAATGGAGAGGAAGATCAAGCTGACACTTGGATACATCAACTTGATCATCAGGTAGCCTGTGTCACAGATGTAATCTACATATAACCTTGGTTAAATAACATCTCCGAAGCAGCACTGATATCCTTGTTCTGAGCCACCAACAGACGCAACAAATTGAAGGAAATGTGTTTCAAATTTTCCTTCAACCTGACTAGCAAATTGCAATGGCTTTTTCAACAGGCTAATCATAGCACATACTCAAACCTCATACACAGAACAAACACAAGGATTTCAGCACAATTTCGCAGACAAACTTTATAACCAAAGTTTTAGTTCAATCTGTAGCACAGGCTGTTCATTGGCTAATAATAGGTTGACCGCCAAAATTTAGGGGGAATCCACCTTCAGCAGGTTAACAGGTGAGAGCCAAAGGAAGAACGTTTAATGAAACTTACCTGTGTTCCTATAAGAGTTGGCCTAATGTACAATGAACACTTGTTGGAATAAGGCACCCATTCTTTTTCAATGTGCACAAGGTGCCTTAAGCATTTCAGAAACTCTTCTCCATCAAAACCCTGCCATTTTTAAAGCAATGATATCATATATATATTATTTGCTTGAGAGAAATACAAATACGCCATCCTAATACATAAGAAAATAAATTAAATTGAATACATCTATAATATCAAATCCTGGCACTTCAAACATTGTTTGACGTTTACTTTAAAAGCATTACCCTAATAAAACCACACTGTTTCTAAATACTGTATAGTCAAACCCTCTTAACTCTTTAAGCCCCAATATCCACATACAAATTCTCCAAACAGATCTCTATACATTTCCTTTAAGAATTAGTTGAGAGAATAAAACAAAAGATCGAGGCATTTTCTTTTTGGCGATCATTTTATTAATTCTCATAACTTTATCTCTTGACATTGTATGGATATTGTTAGGAGAAAATTGATGTTAGTCACCTTTAGGACTTAAAGGGTTAATAAGGACACTGAGGGGGTCAACCATTAGTGCAAGTATTAATGAGGTGTCTGTACTAAGTGGGTTGAATTTAGAGAAAATAAAAAGGTTTTCTTTCCCCAGGGACAAAGCAAACTGTCTGTAATAACGAGGTGTGTCCGTAAAGCAGGGTTTGACTGTACTAGAACAAATATTTAGGAAAGAATGCCATTATACATATTATCATTCGATGCAAACTTTTCTTTCTTTTCATTGGCTGAGAGCCCACCACATGACCTGCAAATAACTACCCACAAATAATGGTCTGCTCATGCGCAATGCCGTCCAACTGTGTTTGGCTGCAAATAAAATTCTGCACAGAAAACTGTGCTTTTCTCCTTCTTGAGATCGTTCTTGCGTGAAAATGGCAGATCGCTTTGCTTCCCGAGAATATTCATTAAAAAAACAAACTCGGTGATCGAATAATAAAACAATTATTGAACTCAGTTATCGCAAAATATCGCGATTTGTCAGTGTCTCGCAGATTAATTATTTGCCTCAGCCTTCGGCTTAGGCAAATAATAATTGATCTGCTCGCCACAGACTGAGACAAATCACGATATTTTGTTCAACCTAGTCCAATAATTGTTAAATATTGATCACAAAGGGAAAGTAAAGCTACAGGTGTCCTAAGGGCCTTACTAATCAATGTATGATGGTGATTTGAACATCTTGACTGCCACTATTTTTATTAATTTAATAATTCTTATCATTACTGCAACAAACTATTAAGGAAGCCATTAACAAAGTAACATACAGGTAAACAGGCTCTGTCAGCTGATCTATTTAATCTTCTCATGTTTTCCATGGGGCGGAATAATCTTATCTTGTTGTCATCTCCTCTGTATGCCTTCATGCCTTCAAAACACTGAAAACAAAGAATGTATAAAAATCATCCCAAAATAATTTAAAGGAGTCTAAAGTCACTTTTTGGATTGCTAGAAAGAAAATTAAAGCTGTATTCAATTACTAGTTAAAATTGAGAAGACCAACTTTTTCAGTTAAATAAACAGAGGATATTACATGGCAGCACGGGGATACGAATTTTAACTTACAGTGCTCAAAGTATCTCTCACTGGTTCGCTTCACTCACTTGTGAGAGATACTTTCAGCACGACAAGATAAAATTCGTATCCCCACGAGGCCATGAATGTTCTGTTTATTTTATAGATACTGATGAAATTCCTACATAAAACACAACTCTTTTTTAATTCATTTTCGAAACAGCAAAATAGTGCAATATTAAAGTGGTCACCTATCGCAAAATGCCAGTCACAAAAATGTAATGAAACTCAGATATAAAGTTATAAAGGAGAAATAAAGACAATAATACAACAAGTTTATATTTTCTGTTCCAAAAAGTCAAAATTATGTTAGTTATCATGTTAGTAACCATCGCAACAGCAATATCCTCACATGTGAAAGATAAAAATAGTATCTTCACTGTGCGCGATGAAGATATGATTTTTGAGTAAAAGGAAAAATCCTGGTATTTCATCAGTATCTATATAATAATAGTTCATTGTACACGTCTTGTTAATACTATAACCATCTACTTTAGAAAAAACAAGTCACTAATCACTGGGATATTTCACGGTATACCACCTAAAAAGCATAATTGCAAAAACCAGTATGTATTGTCGAAAAGAAGTAAGTGAAGCTTACCTCCAGTGCATAGTGTAATGTTGAACATGATGGTGCAAGAGACAGGTTTTGATATGGTGTGATTTTTGGCTCACTCCAGCCATTCACGGCAGTCCACTCTACACTAAGCATGTGATCTGTGAACTCCGCGCCAAACACTAAAGAATTAACATCTGGTTTGGGCTTAGGTGACTTGATCGGTTCCACCACAAGTCTGTCATACTTAGGAAACAAGGATTATAAACAAAGTTATGATAAAATTGTGAAATAATAGACCGTTTACAGTCCCTTTTTTTTCAGTAAGATCATCAAGAGTAAGCGCTTATTAGTACTATGGCTTTAACTCCAAGTCTAATGTGGGGATCAAAGAGTATCAAAACTACGCAGGGGGAAGGGGGCAGCTCGGGAGGAGAAGTTATGTGAAGTTTTTAAGCACCAGTCATTTGAAATTCCCAGATGCCTCCCCCCCCCCCAAGAATGACCAGCGTAATGTGGGGCCTTTCACTTCATAATCACTCCATTTTTGTTTCCCGGTAGGCGGGTGATACACTATAACAACAACAACAACAAAACTTCATTAATAAACAAATAAAATTACAAAAGTATTGCCCGCAGCTACAACCCCGGACAAAACCTGTTAAGACAACTCGCGAAAATGCCTATTTTTCCCTATCATCCCTGCAAAAACTGAAACCTCTGCCAAATGAATGCCCGATTTCCCCCCTTACCTTATCCAAAGTTGTTTAGGATAGCATGGCAATTATACACGTTGGTTTTTAGACCAAGACAACTTTTAATAGGGGGTGGGGAGGGGGATTATTTTCTCTGTTTAAAGGAGACAGGATTAGGATGCAAAAGTTAGAAAATAGATGGAATTGTCTCAACAGTTTTGTCTGAGGTTGTAGCAAGGCTATTCGAGGTGAGACAATGCGTGCAAAATATAAGAAATAAAGACTTACAATTAGTTACAAATAAGTGAAATAAAAATCATAATATGGATGAGGACTAGATAACCGACTAAAATCATGGTCTTTTCCACCCTGACCAGGGAATACACGGGGCAGGCACTCTGTGGTCAGCATTCCCATTTACGCACCACATAGTAATTTTGCATACATTTTGATCACTTCTTGCAGCTAAGAAAGTTGCTTTGTAAAGGGTGCAGGGGAATTTACCATACATTTTGGCCCCGCAGACCAGATAATTCACTTGCATAAAAATTGAATGCCGCGGTCAAAAGCCGAGGACGGTGGCGGGGATACCCGCGCTTCAAATGACTGGTGCTTTAATTACCTCGGTCTCTGTTAGGTGTGAGAGGGTCAATTTTATGCCAAACCTTGGCAATCATCATCAACATCAAAAGTAAATCACATCAAAGTTACCTTTATATCAGAATCTGTAGACAGACATCGGACCTGAATGTTTAAAATGAAAAATGTTAAAATATATGAAAAATGTTTACGACCGCAAGATAATTTCTGGCTACATACATACCCCATTTTCTTTTTAAGATTGAAATTTTATTTTAAAGCGATTACCAATGTAACTTTAAAACCAAACTGAACATCAAATAGCTTCAAGCAAACGTCGCTATGTTAAACATAATTAAAATAGGCCTCTTCGTCACGCAACGTTACATAATATATTCATTTTTCCGGTGCATGTTAGCCATTTTCAATTGTAAGCTTAAGCTTAAATAAGCGTATAAAACCGAAATTAGCAACCTAAATGGAAAATTATTGATGATCATTAACTACAAATGCAAAGAAAAGAGTACTTGCGTATTTTCTGTTATTATGGTCACGCTTAAATCCCTATAAACGATCAGTCGATCGAGACAAAAACAGTATAAAATCTGGCTAAATCACCGGCTAAATCAAGCTCATCGTCCTTATCGAATCGTGGATATTCCAGAACGTTACACGGCCTAATTGGACAATAAAATAATTGAAATGAGAACTAAAACACTCTTACCAGAAGTCGAGAAGTAAAGCGATTATTCCTCGCTCCCTTTGGCGCTAAAAAACGTAAAGAGCCGGCACAAACGGATAATTGTTTTGCACAACGGGCCGCCATTTTAGAAAATTACTTTGGTAAGAACGCGGGCTCTCCGTTTTTGTCCTGTTACAACACGAAATCTGATTGGTTGCTTCTGTGGGAGGGAAGGAGGCGGGGATGAGAAAGAGCACGGCGCGGTTTATGTCCGGTTGGGTATTGAAGATTGCACGACTTTCAGTAAGATAATTTCCTGTCGATGGCAGTGTCGCACGTACTTTTTGTTACACAGTCTCATGGAGAGAAACTTTCCCTGAGAGTAGGCCCAATCTTTTACCTGAGGCTCAGATCCTGGTCCTGAATTTAACAATGAGCGGGGGGAGGAGGGGGTTAGTAAGTTAAGATTTCTCGACAAGAAAATAGTAAACATTGCAGATAACAAAGGCTAGGGTCAATTAAATGCCCTCTTGGTACCGCAAATGTAAATATATTTTCTACCCTGTACGGACAATCTTATAACTGGCAGAATTGAAAAATGCCTGTCTGGAGCCCTTACGGCTTACCTGACGCCAAGGGCATTCATGCCCAGCTGTATTGCGAAGACCGCGTCAAGAGTTGCTCTTAACCAACGTAAAGGGGAGATGTCTTACGGAGAGCTATTCCTACTGCTGAGGTGACCTACTTTATCTGATCGCAAAACTTAGTTATCTTTAGTGGAGTGTTACAAGAGATTCATCGTACAGAATCGATCGTCTGGGTTTTAGATCTTGTCAGCAAAATTTGCAAAATTTCAAGATTTTGAAATTTCAAGATCTTACCGGCACGATTTCCAGACGGCAAGATACGGCAAATTTAAAGTGGGAAGGATTTTGAAAGTTCAGGAACTTGCCGGTAAGATTTGGAAAATTCAAGCTCTTGCCAGCAAGATTTGGAAAATCATCAAGATTGGAGGCATATTCGTCATTTTCAAATTGCGTTTTTCGTTTGTTGACATAGCTTAGATTCTCCAAAAATTCTCTTCCGCTGGTCTACATGAGACGCAGTGTATTTTGCTCGTGGAAACTTAGAAATTGCGTTATCGTTCACAGACTTAGCTTAGTTTTTCTAAGTGCGCAGGCTCTTGAAAAAAAGTCAAATAATAATCATAGCACAACGCTCTTTACTGTGCTCTTTCATTAACAACAAATTATATTAAAGGCTTATGCTAAGGCTGGGACTTTTCATATTCATAAACTGCGAACAATCTCTTGTTTCTATTTGAGTCACAACATGTAGATGGGGAGCACATGAGAGGGACATAATTTTACATTTTTCGCTCAGCGCGCTTGGCTGTAAGCATCCTCGGAGATCCAGGGCGGTCAGTCGGGCCGGGAGAAAAGGCGCGACAAAAGTTTTCAAGCACGGGTTGAAAACTTTCGTCGCGCCTTTTAACCCGGCCCGACTGACTCCCCCTGGGTCTCCGAGGATGGGCTGTAAGAAAAGAAGTGTTAAATTTTCTTATTTGTAGGTGCTGGAGCTTAGAAAGTGAGGTGAAAAAAAACTAAACAAATTATCTGACACCAAGTAAAAAGCTTTTATTTCGTACAAAATTACATTTGTATCATATGTAGATAAGCTTAGATACTGTCGAAAACATTTCACGATGATTCGTTGCATTTCAAGTATTGATTGACAGCTGTAAATAAAAAGAACAAACGGTTAGTTTGAGAATACCCTGTACGTAACCTGCGTGGCAAGTGCACTATAAATATAAGACGCGAAAAAAGTGATGAACGCGAGGAAGGTGCACACGCGTGTCCAATTATTTTCGCGTTCGGCGCCGGCCTCCTTCTGGTGCACGTGCTAAACAGGCCAAGCATTACATTGATTCTCCATCCCGGGGGGAGGGGGGGTACTCCCATACATTACCTCTACGGGTATGTGCCGCCCAACGGGGTCGCGATTTTGAAGCTCCTGGTTTGGAACGGGGTATCCATTTCAGAGGCGTTTTCTAGAACGGGGTATAATAGTTCGAACGCACGAAAGCTCCAGTTTTGTAAGTAGCCATTTGAAATTATTCAAGGACAGATTGCTTTTAAAAATACGGTTCAATGCATTAACAAGAAAACTGTTATACTCTTGTTGCATCCTAGAACGGAGTATAAAAAATTGGCCCATTTCTAGAACGGGGTATCAGTTTTAGGGCGAATTCTAGAACGGGGTATAAAAAATTGGCCCATTTCTAGAACGGGGTATCAATTTTAAGGGAAACTTTTTTTAGAACGGGGTGCCAATTTGGAGTCCCGGGCGGCACATACCCACCCAAAAAATAACCAAGTGCCCCCCCCGGGTTCTCCATTAACCAGACACCTACTGGATTCTTTCGCGTGCACGTAATAACGGTGTGTTTTCCTTTTAGAACAATGTTGAAACAAACATATTGCTCTCACCGATGTTTATGTCAGCTTACGAACACTGAGTGTCTGCTTATTATAGGGTTTGTCTAATATAGTGTCATTGTATGCGGCAGGTGATTTTTTTCCCTACTCTCCTATGGTTTTCTATAAAGTTGCAGAAATTCCTTACATACCGGTCTAATTACCTTACACCCTTTCGCCAAAACTACGATAAAGAGAAATCTTTATCATTGTATTAACCCTTGCTGCTGTCTGCTTAAGGGAGATGTCAGCTAATTACGACTTAGTGGCTCTACTAAAAATGGGTCGAATAGTGTGGGACTCACTGAAAAAAATTTCATTATACAAGTAAACGACAAATAGGAACATTTTGTTAAAGGATCATTATTGCAGTGTGCAGGGACTCTACTGCGGCAAAGAAGATAGCTAAACACAAAATGACAGAGTCTTCAGTCGAGCCAAGAACACTGACATAGTTTGAAATATTAGTGTCTAGCTATTTTAAATGTTATCTTACATGTTTCCCTAACGTTGTTATCCTTACGGTAATCTTTGCTGTGTGAGGCTTCAGAATGATTACCTGATATTCAAGGTGGACGGTCAATTTCCAAAGCCTCCAGACTGTCCCAGTCAAAGCCGTCAAAGAAAGCATGATCTCTGATGGAGGGATAATCGCCTCCTTTATATCCAAGACGGTCTTGCGGATATTTCTCTAGTAACTGGGAACATAAAAAAATGTAAGATGTCTTGTAATATCGGTATTTGAAATGAACTTAGAGATTTTTGTTTATTGAAATGTTATGTCTTTATGGTACTTCGTAACAGAAATCAACGTTGGCTTGGATTTAGTCTGATATTTGTAGTTTCCACTCATTGGAACATAGAACAGATTTGCCTACTCTTTCAATCATTTAGTGAAATCCCTACCCTTTCATATTCCTGAAGCCTGAAAAGGGTACCCCTTTCCGGTGGAGCCATTATAGGGACAACCCGTCCAGGGGCCCGTTTCTCGAAAGTCCCGGTAACGTTTTGGGCCCGAAATCAAATTTTCACATCGAAATATAAAGAATAGGAGCGCGGGTCCTGGCTTACAAACTGCTCCATTTTGTTTCATTAACTGATACTTTCATCATGTTAGATGCAAAACTATTGAAACCTCTATCTTGCATGAAAACAAGTACAGCTTTACGGGTCTGTTAATTATCGGGACTTTGGAGAAACGGGTCCCAGGGGGCTTAAGCTTCGGTCAAAAGTGTTGCCTCTATTGTTATTGACTTAGAATTAATAGGTACGTGTATTGTAACAAAGAAAGGTAACAGACAACCTTTGTTCGTCTGAAATACACTAAATTAAACTTAATCGCGCAAAGTTGTATCTAATCAATAATTTAGCTCGTTACACTGGAGCGTTGTTTCTAATGTCACTCATCGACAAAAGCCGAGAGTAACTAGAAATTAAACTTGCATTTCACCAGGTCGAATTTTATCTGACGACAACCTGAAACCTGTCTCTGCCTCGAAAACTGGTTCATGTATCTGACACCTACATGTAGAAACAATTCGATGGCGTCGGTGGAAAGCTCAGCCATTGTGGCTTTGTCCGGTTGCTGTGGGTTTTCAGAAACGATCAAATCGAATAACTCATCCTCCGATTCAGCATCAAACGGCATCTAAAATGTAAACACAAAGGATGAAATTGTCAATTTCAAAGATCACCATCATATAGGCAACTTAAGGTGATTCCCTAGTAAAAGAACCTAACATAGATTGTAGATGAAACTTGGTACACTGATGTAACAAGTCAAGAAGATGATAAAAAGGTAATAAAAAGTGGGGGTCACCGTGCTCGTTTTGACGTCACAATGCTGACAAATACGGCTATTTTGGACCCTTTGACAAAAGCCGCGCGCAGCCCAAAACTAGACAAAAAGGAAAGATTTTTACAATGATGCACGTGGTATCGTACAGAATTTGACTTTAATGTATTGTTTATCCACTTACGTACCAGAAAAATGCCTTTTAATGCCCTTGTTTTTACTTTACGCTCCAAAGTAGAATTAAATTGGACACGCGCTATTCGACACGTGATAGCTCAATCCGTACAATTTAGTAAAATTGCCAAAAAACTGAACATAGAGTTGTGCCAATTTTTCTCTCACCGAGAGGAAGCACTGTCCTTATTAAAATCATGAAATAAAAAGTGGGGGTCACCGTACTCGTTTTTGCGGTAGAGCTGCAGAAAGTGCGCACCAAATGCATTTTCCTTGATTTTTGAGAGAGGACTGGGGCGAGTTTCAAAGTAGAATGTATGCGAAAGGGGGAAGAAAGTATTAAAAATCCGTTTTTACAGAATTTACATCGAGATATCACATTTAGGACACAATGTGATAAAGAAAGCGTTTAAATGAAAATCAAAGTAAATAAGCGCAAATTAACCATCCATTATCGAGGTTCTCCGTGAGGAAGTCGAACTCAGCAACACGCGTACTGCTTACGTTATGCACATTCCCACCACATTGAGTCTTACCTCTGCAAGAAACAACCGCTAGCAAAAATTGCAATAGCGTTTCTCTTCGGTCAATTTCATTTTAATAATGTAACTTCACATGCTCTTTTTTACGGAGGCCATCTTGTTGTGCGCAGTAAGAGATGCGCAGTGCAAAACCAGGGCATCACCTTAAGTAACGACAACAACGAAAGCGACGAGAACGGCAAAAAGCAATAGGTTTCATTGAGCAAAACATTTCGCTGACGTCGTTGCACGCCGACCACGACGAGGAATTTCCTGATTTGACGTTTTAGGACGTGAACACAAATAAAGTTCCAGACAAATTCAACAACATCTGGCAATTGAACGACATGAAAAAAAAGAGCGATGAATTTTGAAACAGCGCGATTCCCCTTTTTAACAAACGCTATCCCCCCTGTCGTCGTTATGCGTCGCTCCCAATATTATCATCGTCTTCTCAATTTAATCATAAAAGACCACAAACTATATCGTCATAGATCCCCTACTCGTTTTTACCATGGTATGACATTTTAAATCGAAGTACAGAGGATCACATTGGCATGCTCTAGTATCCTGGTTTAACCGCTTTACCCTTTACACCGAACTACACCCTGTCTCATCCTATGTTCGATTTCATCGTTTTTCGTGTTAAGAACAAAATCACATAAAATACAAACCATTCCAGTGAGCATCGTAAACACCATGACTCCAAGAGCCCACCAGTCCACACATGAGTCGTACGGGTCAAGTAAAATAATCTGCAACAAACAACACCTTGCACTAAGCTAACACCAGCACGATAAGATGTTATTCCATGAAAACAATCCCAGCTTCTCCTTAGCAAAAGCTCTTACTATGAGGTTGGTGATTTAGTGTTAATGAGTGGATATAATGTAAAGTCAGCTTTGGGAAACTGAACGGATCTTCCTTCTTCCTGTGTAGATAACATTAAAGTATATATCTCGTCCAAGAAAACACGATAGTTCATAGCCTGTGTAAAGATTTGTTTTAGCATTGATATCAGCACTGATTAAGTGAGTGAAAGGCAGAGCACCGCCTCAACAGTATCTAATTAGCCTGTCCTTGTTAGAGCCCTGTCCAATTTTCCTGGGGATATTTTAGACGGTGGTTCTGAAATGGGTCCCAGATTGGAATAGAATAGATATTGACCAAGTAGCTACACGATGAGCTGATTTAGAAACTTGGTTCTTCACGGGGTTTAACCAGCTCTTTGTGGCTGAAACAAATTCTTTTTAATCTACCGTTTCAAGGTTTACCTCAGGAGCCATGTAAAGAGGTGTCCCGATATATTCTTGGTTGGTGATCTTTTCTTCTCTAACTGAGTCGATGATAGCGGACAACCCGAAATCGCTGATTTTAATGTGCCCTCCTCTGGTCAACAAAATGTTTTCAGGTTTCAAGTCCCTGACATACGATGAATAAAAATTACACAAATATTAGAGACATTGATTGATAAGTAAACTGAGCCAAAAGTGGTGCGATATAATATTCAGGGCGACCAGAGTTAACCACAATCAAACCTCTCTTAAGCTGCTGCTCTCGGGAAAGGGATAAATAGCCGCATAATAGTAAAATCAACTTTCTTCACACATGCAAGGACTGTGCAGAACGCTGAGCCCTGTCGTGATGATACAAAATGATCCAGCAAGCTATTACCTTCTCTTTACAGTGATTTACAGCTCAAAATTGTTTTCCGCCCCGATGTAGGTAACCGGTGGCCGAGGTTTAGGAGGCCGCTAAATTAACGCTCGACAGCGTCAATCCATTGCTTTTTTTTATCTTTGCCATATTATGTACCTTGAAGTGATCGAGATTAAAAATTTTTTCTGCCCCGATGTTGGTAACTGGTGGCCGCGGTTTAGAAGGCCGCTAGACTAAAAAGGTTCGACAGCGTCAATCCATTGCTTTTTTATATTTGCCATATTATATACTTTGAAGTGATCGAGACTAATGTCCAAGTGTGGATTTCAGGTACTTTTCGTATTTCTACTCACCTGTGAATGACACCTTTTCGGTGCAAAAATTCCAACCCGGCAATGATTTCAGCTGAGTAAAACCTAAGAAACAACGAGTAATAGGATGTTTTAATATACTACGTCTCACTACCAAGATTAAATGAGCTCACAAAAGCTGATGGTTGCATAGTACAATTCCTTAAAAAACTGCAATTAACGCTGTGTTGAACTGGCTAAGCGTATGTGAGATGAAGGCCTGTTTCGATCACTAATCTTTCGATAGAATTATTATTTTTGCTGATTGGTGCATCCTCAGTTGAACTTTGTAAGGTTATTGAGTAGAACTCAATTGATAGAACCAGTCGTTATTAATCTGAAGATCAGTGGTGTCAAGCGGAGTAATTTACGATGATTTTAACCCAGTCCCAATAACTCGTACATTACTAAATCTTTACTTGGTATTCGGTTCAACGGCAAAACTTGACCAAATGTGATAAATTCTGTCCTGTTTTATCTCACTGTCACTTTAGCGACTGTTTTGTTAAACGTTGCTCGAAAACTTTGATAGAAGTATCATTACCTTGTTTGAGGTTCGCTATACCATCCTTCGTGACTTAAGTCTGTTCCGAGGTCTCCTCCATCGATATATTCCAAGATAATAAAATGTCCTGGATACTTTAACATGAACATACGAAGAAATTATTAGTTGACCCAAAACATACTTTTTTTACGTTATTGACTAAACTAAGTAAGAATAATGAGACACAGAGAGAAACGCACAGTGTAGCCATTTCAAAAATAGCACAGGTATAATACACCTTATACTACTACGTGAGAAATTTCTGCAGTTTTATTGGCTTAGAGCAGTGGTATTTCAGCTTAATTTGAAATACCTACATGTGATAATTACAAAACTTTTGCGGGTAGTAGTATAAACAAATAATAACATAATTTGTACGTGATATTTAGTGTAAATACCATCCGAGATAATTATTTCAAAATTGTCTCAAAAATTCACTCGCTAAAGGGCTCGTGAAATTACGTATAAGAATTTCGAAATATCACTCACGGTATTTATGCCAAATATCACTACAAATCATGCTATTATCTATACAAATTCTATCGGAAGCATTACATTCCCCTATTTTCCTGGAAGATCGTCAAGATGTTCAAATGTCCACTTGCTTTAACTGGCGCTCATCTTTGCTTCACATGTACCGAGAGGGAGGGTGTCGGGTTTTTAAGCGGTGATGCGAAGGATTAAAAATGTTCTTAGAAAATTTTAAAAGTATCATACCGGGTTCTCAACCTCTTCACAAAGTCTTGTTATGAAAGGACTTGAGGAGGCGAGGCTCAATACTTTCTCCTCCACACTGCTTGGGTCAGGTTCTAAGATCTGCTTTACCGCGTATGGCCTCTTGGTGCAACGGTCCTCACAAAGACGAACCTATAAAAAAATTGACAGATATTTTGGAATAGGACACGCTTTCAGATGGAGCGGTTGATAGGCGTGGTCTTACCGACCTTTTTTAGTTCAATCCCAGTGGGGTTCGAAAGAACTTCATGTTACTCCCTTGCTCGAAAATTATTCCCAGATATCAACCAGTGGTTTTCTGGTCACTGTTGTGCTATAAAGAGCTAAAACTTACCACAAACCGGTTGACTGGTCGTACACTTTGCGGCCTCCTGATCCAGATGCAAAATATCAGCTTGCGAAGTTCGGGCATGCGCAGAAAGCAAAATTTCGAGAGTTTTTGGGTTTAAAAGTGACACGGCAGTCTTGACTTTTACTTTTCGCTTTCTCTCCTCCCCTCTTTTTTCGCTTTTCTTGCCTAATTTTTTTTCTTTTCTTGCTGGGCATTTAGTAGGCTTCGTTTTGGTGGGAAGAGTTTTTAGGAAAGCTTTTAGGATCTTAGGATTAGGTGAAGGGAAAGGTAGGTGAGCAATGGAACAAGATTTTCATGGAGATTTTCAGGTCAATGTCACATGGTTTTTTGCTTCTTTCTCCGGTGTCCTTGACTGAATTGTGCTCATTCTGGTATGGTTTGAAAGATCTCTTCACTCTGCACAAGTTAGTGGACAAAGTTGTCCTTGACCGTTAAAACTGATGATGTCACAAAGGGTAGAAAGGACGTGGATCCGCACGGGCGGTTACAGGCGGTTCAGGGGCGAATGGGTTAATTAATTTATCGACTAATTAATGAATCCCCACTTCTGACAATGAGATCCTCGCCGCTCAGTGTAGCGCGTTGATCCGCCTTAATTACTCAAAATTTTGTATAACATTAATATGAGATTTTACGAATTGTTTGAGATAACTGTTTATTCCCTCTGACAGTCCCTTACCTTTCCAAAGGCTCCCTCTCCAATGGTAAAGATGCTTTTGAGATTGTATAAAGAGATCGACCTTCTTTTTTTCTTTCTCTTAATATCCTCTAAGTTGCTTTCTTCTGATCTTCTTCGTTTTACAGGGCACTAATCAATCAAGATGGATGAAATAAGTTATGACTATGAAAGGAGTCTTGAACAGGACTTGGCGTTTTACTATGATAACTTGAAGGTATATAGTTTTGTTAATGAAAGTTCAAGAGAGGGTAGAAAATAAATGATATGCTTTCAAACAAGGTACTGCTTACTTAATCCTGTGGTTCTCTCTTTTACATTTTCTTCTCGAGTCTATTGCACAAATAATCAACTTCAATAATAATCAACTTTATTTAACGAGGGCGGTAACACGGGACAGTACTTCAACAGAATAACTAGTGGCCCCCAAATACAAAATTAATACATTTTTAGTTGTGACTGAGTTAAATATAAACAACATTCAAAGAGTTTTTCAGCTTGTGCACCAGAGATTTCTGTAACAGCTGAAAAAGGCCTTGAAAACCTTCTAGCTGAAAGTCGTCGTTTGCGCTCCGTAAAAGACAGTCAACTGTACAGTTTTTGCTAAAAATGTAGGTTATTAGCTAAACATAAGGTTAACAGAAACTGATATCGACTGCTTTCATAATTATTTTGTTTACTTCTTGTGTTCGTTTCGTAAATATTAAAGAAAAAAGTCAATATTTCTAAGCCTCGTTGCAGACAGGCCCACATCACAATCAAAAATGGCACAAAAACATGTTTGCAAGAATATCTTAAAGTAGGCTGTTCATAACTAACATGCAGTAAACATACTTTTTGACTTTCCTCTTGTTTTTTCTCTGGTTCTACAGTTACTTCTTTACAGACTTCTTTAATTTCAGATTCACCCGTTGAAACACCTCTGATGATAAAAATAGATAAAACACAATTAGCTACAGATTATACTTCATATAAAATAGCTTAAGTTTCGAATACAATATTTAACGCACTCAAAATGTCTTGTAATCTCACTGAGAAAGTGAAAATCATTGAAAATTAATTCGGTTATCAGTTATTTGCTTGCGTGAGGCAGCACGCGCACTCCTGTTTCACGCTTCAGCTAGCATCGTCCCCAGGCTAGTTCGTGCCCTCCAAGTAAAACGAGGAGGCTTGGAACGGAGCGCGATATTCCGACAAGACTGACACATGACGTCACAAACGAAAATTACCGAGGACGACTGGGAACGACGCTGCGTCTCAGCTGCTGACCAAAGTGAAGCCGGACTCCTGCAAACACTACGTTCCTTTAGGTCAGCACCAAGATTGTTACAAACGGTTGCCATGGACGATTTGTTTTTGTTTTCCAAAACAGACAACTTACAGTAAATACCAAAAAGTAAAAAATAATATTTTACCGAAAGTTAAACGATCTTTCTGAAATAGAAACAAGTTTCTAAATATTAAATTGTGATTTTGTAAGAGGTAAAGCAACAAAATTCCCTAGTTCACGAAGTGCGTTTTTATTTCAACTAGCCCAGAAGTTAGCACAAGAAATGTCTAAAACTGTTCATTTTTTTCTCTATTTCTTTTTTCTGTCGACAGTTTCATGAATAGTTGTTCTCTTTCTACTGTTTAAGCTTTTTAGTAAGTTGTCCTCGTTGCATTATTGAAACTGACCAACACGCGTCTCATCTCAGTTGGCCTTGAAATTGATGTTAACTCTAACCGCGAAAAAAGAAATACTTTGTCTTCAAAAGAAAAGCGACTAACTACTTTCTTACCTTTTTTCACTAAATTTTCCTGTAAAGTACTGAAAAACGCTTTGTAACACGCAATAGGTAAAAACAAACGGCCCTATAACTGGACCCGGTTTCATCGCTGATCTGTACGGTGATTCAACGAAAGATCATACTGAAAGATCCAACTCTGTTCTTTGAAATGGCGTCATAATAGACATTTACCGCGAGCAAAAGAACTTCTGTTCCAAAGCTGACGAACAGTAAACGTTTACTTAATTTTTTTGAGCGTATTTGTTACGTAAGGTACATTTTTAGTTGGGCAGAGGACTAAAGCTTTTTTCCCTGAAAAATTTCCTAGACTTTTCCTCTTCCTTACCTGTGTAATAACTTAACCAGGAGTCGATCGGTTCTTGGTTACATGACCTTCCCTTCTAAGACAAAAAAAGAAAAAACAAACAAACAAACACAAACAGACACAAAAAACAACACCAAAATTGGGACTGTCCCTCATTCCAATATTTTTGTTCTTTCTAGTCGCTGCCCTTCATTTAACTTCCGTCACAAGAGTGGGGATCAATCGAGGAAATCTGACTCTCTTACCATAACATGGGCAAGCAGAAAGAATGTTCCACGAAAAAAGCTTTTTTTAAAAGAAAAAAGTGACAAAAGAAATTACATTGTCTCCCTAGGATATTCGGAGACGGCGAAGCTGAATTGTTTAGGACCACTCGGGCCAGGCTCCTGGTGGGGAGTAAAAGCGAGGGACAGGGAGATTTGCCCCGTTTAACATTCGCCTTTTTCTCTCCACCAAGGAGCCAGGTAAAGGGCGCCTTTCTTGAAAATCCCTGTATATTATATATCAATGCTGGGCTCGAATTGCTATTGTGTACATTATGATAGAGTTTTCAATAGTTTTGGAAATAACAGGAGCTAGGATCCGCACGCTTCAGTCTTCTTAAAGATCTTTGGACGGATTTTTTATTGAGGGCCCCAAAATTTACTTTAAGTAACCAGCCACTGGTCCTAGGATATATCCCGCAGATGCCGAATGCCTCTAAAGGACTAAATTATCAATTACTTCTTCCCTTATAAATTCTCTTTATGTTTCTCGAGAGAGCAAACTTGTAATCAGACCCAAGAACTTGAGGGCATATATCCTGCGCAGCAAACGTTTCCGTGCGGTTTCGGAGAAAAGAACGAGGAACGAGAAAATCCTGTTCTAAATCCTGTTTTAAGAAATAAAACAAAGAATTCATCTGAGGCTCAGCAAAATATTTCTTTAGTTTTATTCTCCCAAGCCTCGGAGTCAAGTGTTAATTTTACAGGGTTCGCACAGAATTTTGGATCCATAATTCAAGACTCTTTCCAGACTCAAAGTTATCAAATAGGTATTTAATATAGTGTTTTCACATGACTTCACGGAAGCCATACTGGTGTCCCAAAACAATGAAACGGCGGCCATGTTGGTGTCCCAAACTAATCCTGTGTGAGTTGGACTCTTTTCCTATGCAAAAACGTTCTTTTGTTCCACTAAATTCGCATAGATGATTTAAAAAATGCAGGAACAAAGCTTTTTTAACATGCGCTGCAGACGTATGGGTGAGATTGGACCGAAACAAAATACAGTTCACTTCGTAAGCACTTATTCTCGCTCTGAAAAAAGAAAAGAAACTCAAGTCTTTTCACTATTTTTCCAGACTTCATCTCCATTTTCCAGACGTTTTCCAGGTCTGGAAAATTGCTGGGCAAATTTCAAGATTTTTTCAAGAATTACTAAAAGACTCTGTACGAACCCTGATTTTAATATCACGAAATTGGTCTAAGATCTAAACACTGAAAATAAGGTACTAGATCTGCAACAAACCATTCCAGTTGAAAAATTCATTTCTCAAAATAATAAAGAATTTTTCAAAATAAAAATTACACAGGTCTATCAAGCGAGAGCTGAACTTTTAGAAAACTGATATCCGAAGTGTCAATTTTCACAACTAAAGGCGTGACTTGCGATTTACGTCGCAGGCTCAAAAATTCAAGTATTGCATATTTCTGGCTTTCTCTCGATAGCTAGGAATAAAAAAATACTGGAACTGATTTATACTTAGATTGTTCATTTACCTCTAAATTCCCGGCAGTAGACAGTAATTTTTTCCTGAGATATGGCGGTGGAATGTTTTTGTAATGCCCTGTAACTTCAGGCCACCACCAAAAATTCCAAAATATTCCCATTTTGCCGCCAATTGCCGGGAATTTAATACATGTTTCCTTGGAATTATGTGAATACACTTGGCAAGTTTCAGCGCGGCATTATAAATCCTCATTTTTTTACATCAATTTGTGTTCAGTGCGGTCCAACGCAGCTGCAAACTTGACCTTAATTCGCCCTTAATTTTCGTCTCACAGCGCTATTTTCTTCGTCGCCATCTTGAATAAATAAAGTGCGAAAATCTTCGTTTGAACTAATTGTTTGAACTCGTTTCGCGACGTGCTCTCAATACAGCCTCGTATCCAGGCCTGTTCGCGCTATCCGAGTGACCAAAGGAGGCTTGCGAATTTTCCCGATAAGCTTGACAGGTGACGTCACATCCGAAATCGCCAAGGACGACTGGGAACGAGGCTGCTCTCAATATGGCGTCGTAAACAATGTTTTAGCCTTAGCAACGTTCTAATTTGCATAATAGGATTTTTTAGTAGCTTTCATGAAGGTAGCCTACGTTGCAGCCGGCCCACGCACTCCTCTGTGTCTGCGACGCAGGCAATTATGAACGAAACAATTTTAAACTGTTTTAAACTAAACAGGTTTTAGCTTTAGCGTTAATGGAGCATAAAAAAGAGAATTTCTTGAAGAAAAACATCTCAAAACAGAGCACTGAAGATGAAACTTATTTGTACAATATGATTCGTTTATTTTATACATTACTGTACAAAATATCTATTCTAGATTCGACATTGACAGCGATACAGTTGGGTATTCCCTTCCCTTGTAACATTTACAGGATCATGCATCCAATTAAAAAGAAATAGCTGGCAGAAACGTAAATCTCTTTAAGCATAATTGTAACAGATCTGCACATGGGCCAAATAAATCCATAAAATCAAAGTCTGGGTTTTCCTATTCTACATGAGCTGTCTCAATTTAAAACTGAAGTTTTTACTACAGAAGTGCATGCAGCTAAATAACCTGACTGTGCAGTCAGTGCTACATATAGCTTGTTTGGCCTTGCTATTATTGCAAAACAATTTAAAGTAACTTGCTAATGGTTAGCCACCATGACATAAAATTAAAATTCGACAACCTTGATTTTAAGTGCTATCAAAATACCATAAACCAAAAAATACCTCTTGAAATATTCCTTTGCAACCTAGACCAATACAACATATCAACTGGAAACATTAGAGGTTATTAACTTTTGACTAACACATTAACTCAGCAAGGACAAAAATATATCTCACAAGCAGATCCATATTATACATCAAATTTTTGGATCTACTTGTCTTTCAAAGTTCATTTAGAACCAGCCAGTTTATGTCCAAATTCTATTTGGAGAGCACTTGCTATAGCAAACTTGCACTGCAACAGTTAAATCAGTTCATAAATAGAGGCACATCTCTCCACTGCATGGTTATTTCACAAGACACCGTTCAAAATAAACACTTCCTACATATCCTCCCCTCATTGCTTTCTGTACGTTCTGTTCAAACAACCGCCTGTTAGCTCGGAGAACCTCTGCAGCATCTGCACGAAACAAAAAGCAAATAGGATTTATAATCGGTAATACATAACTGTTACTTTAAAGGTGGTTCCCGCACCACTTTAACTGCAGCGGCTTCACATAACAGAGAGGAGAAGTGTGACATCACATTACTATGATTGAGAATTTCTAAATCACACGAATAGAAAGCTTAAGCAACAATGATGGCCATGGCAACGAGAACAGCAAACAAGCAAGGGGGATACATTAGCAAGTCACCAATTTTGCCCGTGAATCACGCTTTTAGTTGTACATTTCTTAGCCGTCGTTGCACAACTGCGACATGAAACTTCCTAATTTACAAGCCTGTTTTATGGAGTATGTGAATGACAACACAAAAATTTTCTTTCTCTTTTTCTAAACATACGGTAGATGCGGTCCTTTCAGATTCAACCCCAGAAAATTGTGCCAACTTTTGACAAATTAAATGAAACTGAATAAGATAGATGAAGTTTGAAACAGTGCAATTTCACTTTTGAAGTGTTTTTTTCGGTTTGCTGTCACCCAGAAATTTTGCCACCATGGCAACTTGACGTAACGACTTCTCCTCTCTATTTGATGGCATTATTACCGTGCTCGCAAGAATGTGTCATTCAGGACACTTCAATTCTCTTTTGAAGAAAAAGACTCAGAATTTAGTGACCAGTGTTCAAAACCTTTAAGCCTGGTTTTCACTAGCACATAAGCATAAGCATAAGCACAAGCACATGTGTAAGCAAGTGAAAACTGGCTCGACATAAGCGTAACTATAAGCATAAGCACAAGAAAAACATACAGGTAAATTCCTCTTGTTCTTATGGTTACACTGTATGTCGTATCTTTGAATAGTGAAAACCGGATCGAAATAAGCACAAGCATACATGTAAGCACAAGGCCGTGGACCAACCAAAGGTCACTTTGACCCAGACCTCATGCAAACATATCAAAAGCAATATGGCGGACGCTTTGTCCGCCATCTTGTTTATCATTGGGTCGAGGAGAGCTGGTATGGAGAATTGAGTCAAATATGCCATTCTGCATGTGCCTATGTTATTGTACTTATGCTTATGTGCTAGTGAAAACCAGCATATTCTCTAAACTGTTAACCAGATATTTATGTTTGAACAAACTGGCTTAAAATTGAGCAGGAATAATGTACAATCTTAGAAAGTCTCTCAAAAATAAATACCAACCTTTGTTTAAAGGATCTTCGGGATTTGGTTCCTGAAAACAACAAAATGATGATTATTGGTGACTACATGACTAACACTGGAAAGAAAAGCTCAACAAGGAGTTTTCTAAGCTCAGCTTTTTCAAGCAGTAAAATAACATGTCATGCAAATTTTTCTCTCTCTTTAACTTCAGAAAGATGATAGTTTAATTTGGGACTTTCACAGCAATTTTAATCAGCAAAATCGTTTTTACTAAACGTGACAATCAAAATGGTTGTGGTATGAATGCAACTACTGTCACAGTGGTTCAAAAGTTATCTTCCCTGTCAAAGGCTTTGGTTTTCACACTCTTTGCCAATGATCACAATTGTTTTTTCTCATGAAGACCCAAATCAACTGATGGAAATTGTGAATACTGAATTGAAGAAACTATCGAGCTGGTTTCTGGGTAATAAGCTTTCTATTAACATATACCAGCAAACCTGTGCACATGGTCAATTAAGTAACAAGTTATGCTATGTGTTTAAATAGTTGCAATATTTGATTTTTGCATTTATTGTTAGTATTATCATTTTTTTGGGTGAGGGGGGGGGGGGGGGGCAAGTATAATAAAGAAAATAATCGAGGATTTTGGATTCTTACACGTTTCTGGGAAACTGCCCACTTACCCCTCCCCTAAGCCAACATTATCACTTACTTCGCACTTGGGGCAAAATGTTGACTTAGAGGAGGGGTAGGTGGGCAGTTTCCTAGAAACATATCATGATCTGGGATTTTGGGGTTATGCATTTTTGAAAGCAAGGAGTTTTTCTAGACCTCATTCGGACCCTATTTCCGCGCTTGTTGCCACAAAATTTCTTAAGAGCACCCCCCTGTAAATGTTACATTCACAACAATTCAGTCACTCACCAAAAACAGATATTGTAGTCCATATATTATTGAGTTGATTGTTAAAACAGGTTTCCAGTCTTCTCTGAAAATCAAAGAGTTTTAGAATACTATAAATAAATACAATAACCAACAAATAATAATACAAGTCCAACTTTGGACTGTAACAGCTGTACTTGTTAAATTTGCTTTGCCTTCTTATAGAATCTTAAGTTCTATAAACCATAAACAAATTCTCCCCATTTTTGGTGGGTCAAGGGGTGGAGAAGAGGGAGTAAACTGCCTAATATTTAGGGTACAAAATTATGGTAGTATTTTTTTTGTTCATGTCAGGATATTTGCATATGGTAACTTGTCTATGATTTTGATTTAACTTGTAATGTAGTTTTTTCTAGCTCCTTGGGTTGCTTAGAATCTTCAAGATTCTAGTCATAGCTGGTTTCAAAGAACAGGTATTATTATGCCAACAATTTTTAATTTTGCCAAATTGCACACACAGTCATGTACCGCATATTTTTACCATGGACAATCTGAAAATTGATCAAAAATTGTACTTATCTTAGCTCTAGAGGGCTCTAAGCAATCTTAAATAAGTCCTACATACAGTACATTTGTACTATGCAATTTAACTTTGTTGACACTTGATACTCAGTCCTTACATGAATGGAGCATTGCGAATCAAGTTGTTAATTGAGTCTCACTTGAGTTCTTGACTCTCAATACAATTACCCGGTAATTCCAAATTTATACAAATGAAAATAAAGTTGGCATTCAGATTTCACACCATTAATGTACTTGCTGTATTTTTCTCTTGGCTTGCACTGAATTTTTATTTTCATTTAATACAAGCATTGTATCACACATAACCATACACAAAAACTAAGGAAAAGAGACTTTTAACCTTTATACTGCAGACAAAATATATATCCACCAAAAAGGAAAGGTAATCAAAAATCCAACAAAAATAACAACAAATTTACCTTAAAATGTTTAAGCATACATTTCCTTCTAAATCAATATTGGGATGATAAACCTAGAATAGTAACAGCATCATTTTATTGGTTTATAACAATTCAAAAACATATGACTACTGTGATAGTTCTGCAACATTTTATGGGGATAACAAACAAGGTTCAAAAGTTCAAACCTTTTAAGCTGGGTTGATTTTCAATTGTTTTAGCCTAGAAAATCTAATAAAACTTATTATTCACGATCATGGATAATAATAATAAAGCCTCGTAAATGGCTGAAACAGTCCTTTTCCTGTGGGCCAAATTTGTAGCGATCGAAAGTTACAAAAATTTGGAGGATCAATATTTATAGGGCCTAGGGGAAATCAGCTAAGCTTTTTATTGCTTAATTATCTTCTAATATAGGCTTTTGTTTCTCTATTGTTGTCCAAAATTCATGGATCTGAATAACTACATACAGTTGTTTTTGGCTGAGAATGTTAATTAATTCTCACAGATGGGAATCTACGAGCTTAAATCTGAAAAAGACAAGAATTCTAGCCTAAATTGACTCTAAACCAATCATGGAAAATTTCACATTTTTTGACAATGTACCTCTTTTATCATGTGAATTTAAACTAGAGTACAATGATTTGTAATTCCTGCTTTGCCAATTTTGAAGCTTTCTTGTCATCCTCGACTACATGCAGGGTTGTCAGAAAGTTTTGAAGTAGGCGGCTGAGTTTATTTAAAAAATGCCATCCATAAAGAAATGCCAAGCAGAGTAGCCGGCCAATACTAACCAAGCAGGCGGCGATTTTTACTGGCAGCTGGCTACTTTTGACAAACCTGACATGTACATGTATGCCTTCAGTGACCTATTCAAATGCAACCAAAGCTGATCCAAGCTCTTTTAGTTGTTGTGCTTGGTCTTTCATTTAAGAAATCAGTGGCAAAAAGGCTATAATCCTAAATAGAGCTGTAATTCTTGTGTTTAGGGCAGTGTTTTTGGCTTTTGTTATCATGATCACTGCACATGCTACAGTATCTTGGAGCCTGGAACAGGCTATTTTGTTTCCTAACAAAATAGCCAGGGGTCATAACCTAAACATCTGCTTTTTAACCCCCCCTTCCCCAGTTATAGGTTCATCTACCTGCCAACAAAAAAATCCTGTTATTACCTGCATATGTAGCTTTTTGTAATATATTTGTTTTGTTTTTTTTTCCTGTCCTGTTTATACGCCGTCCTAAAACCCCTCGTGAAGTTGCATAAGCCCTACACATTTGTATGTATAAGTGGAAGTTTACAGTACATGTACCTAAACAAACAGGGGAAATCCCAAGCCCCCAGTCCTTAGTTACAGTCCTGGGTTCACCAGGGTTTGAGACAGCTCTTGCCCTAAGGGGACTAATTTGTACCTTCAAGGCCTTTGGAAGGGGAAACTTTAAAAGCATAGGTAACTACATGTACAAGGCATTTTAAAGCAAGGCCTGTCAAAGGAATAACCAACTTCTAAAAAGTAGATCCAACAGAATCGGATCCAGAGTTAATGTACCTTTGTTTCACATTTGACTTTTGGTGCATCATGAGGATAGCCAGGACCAACCTAAAATAAGTTGAAATAAAAAAAAACATTAATGTAATCAAGTATACTTAGGATTTGAGGTACATGTGATTTCCGCTGCTCTCTCAGGTCTGGCCTTAATTGTTAGAGATGGCTGGATGCATGAGTAGCAGATCAAGTCTGTGACATAAATTCAAAATCTATGGGTCTTCGAAAAACACAATAAACAGGAAATGACATCAGACACTGGACACACATTGTCATTTTTGTCTCATTGTCACTTTGGTCCTCACCAAAAAACTCAACAGAAACACCAACTGATTAAGGTATCTACAATGCCTTTGCATTCATTCAGACCCAACATCAGGCATTAAAGTATGGAAAGCTTAAAATGGACAGGTCTTCAAACTGGAGGTGTTTGACAATAACACAACCACCTTTCCAGCTTACCTGTCTCCAAAAAGAGGAATACCAAATTTTTGCACTGTGAGGAGTCAAGAAATAACTTTCAGGAAAGTTATGACAGTTATTATTTAGACCTGTTTCGGATGAACAGCATCTATCGTAAATACATATAGGTAAAATGTGAAGAGAAAGAGATGATGAAAGAATGATGATGGAGATGATGATTCTGGAATGCCAACCAATCAAATAACTAACCTTAAAACTAAACACAAATCTTCCATTTCTGTAAAATCCCTATGAATTAAAAAACAGATACAGAGAAACTTTATAGTTTTTGTTTACCTTTTTATAGAGCAAAAACAAAAGAATAATAAAAGCCAACTTTCTAACCTCATCTGGTGAAATAAGGAGTTTAAAATTAAGAAGGTCATCTGGATCAGGGAAATCTGTCTGACATGTCTTTGGAAGATTAAGTTCACCAATATCTAAAATCCAAGAAGAGGAGTCAGTATTTCAGTGTAAGATATCACACACAGATCATACATGTACCCTCATCAGAAGCTCTAACCACTAAGCTACTACAGCCTCTATAGTAAGCCAAGGTTTTTGCTCACCATAGCATCTCTACTGTACATAAATTTGGATTCTCAGCTTAAGCCAGAATTTACTTGTCTCCTATGAGACAAGTAATAATTGTAAAACAAACAAGGTTAAATTCTGGTTTAACCTGAGACAAGATTTTATCCAGTTGCTTAGTGATCAGTGCATTCAACGACAGTGCTAAGGATTGTGGCTTTAAACCCACATGGGACTCAGAATTGTTTTCTGGATTCCTTGTCCTTGATTTCATCAACAAGATTTTATAATTTACCAGCAAAAATTGTACAAATGTAGCACTCTGCTATCTGCAAATGAGAAAACTTATTTAAGTGCTGTTCCTGATTAAGTGCCACACTGATAGATCAAAAAATTAATGAGTAGTATTTATTAAGAAAATACCACAAGGCCCTGTTCAGATGCATATCATTTCACACATTCTTAAGTTGTGATTGGTCACTATACATTGAACAATACATTATTCCTAAACTACAGTGTGGTACTAATTGCAAATTAAGGTAGCATGTTTGACAGGGAGGGCTGATAAGTTAGGGGGAAGGTAGTAACAGATCAAGTAAGGGGGGTGCGAGGAGTGTTAAGTATCATACTATGTTCTGAATTCTGTTGAAGTTTTAGGTCTCTTTTTCTTCCACAAGTTACAGCCAAAACACCAAGGAGAAAATCAATGACACTGCTGAAGCTGATGACACCTGATCTGCTTGCATGATTAATTAAAATACAAATTTCAGATTGCAGAGGTCAACAAGACACTCTTAAAGTGTTAACTCAACGTTGCTTGGAGATTAGATAAGAAATGAGGCAAAGATAAATTCTTAAGGGAGCCTGTGTATGGGCATAGGTTACACAGTAACTATTGACTGCCTTATGGTACAGTGTACATAGAATAGTCAGACTAAACTTAAACTGGAAAAAGATTATAACATTACAGTTTATAAATCTTAAGTGACAATTTCCAATGATGTCTAGGCAATAATGCTGTAATTTCAAGCAATCTTCCACGATCAAAGGCAACAGCACAAGGCAAAGATCGAGACCTTGCAAATCAAAGTACTAAATACAAAGAAAAGAAAATGGCTTGCAGATTACATCTCTTGGTGCTGCGCAACCTCAGGCAATACTAGCCCTTAATCAACAGTAGGCCTTACTTAATATGATCTTGGTAACTGCCTTTATTGGGGTAAATGTTCCAAATACATTGCGTATTTCATGTTGCCTCAAAAAGACTTCAGCGTCCTAATCTCTCAAAATTATATGTACATTTGGCTAAACCCTAAGCATCAAACACCAGGTCAAACCAGGAGGTCAGACACTGGACTACATGTACACTCCAGAATGGTAAATAGGGTATTTCCTCAAATAATGGCCAACCCTCGGTTAATTGCTTCCCTTGAATAATCACCCCCCCACCCCTCTTGACAGAAATGTTTAAAATAATCACTTCCCTCCAATAATCACCCCCCACTACTATAGGTTGCCCGCTAGGGATACCTATAGCAGTAAACTTGGAGGATGATGCTAGAGTAGAGTTTGATCCAGCAAAATTGGTCAGTGATGATTCAAGCTCTGACGCCAAGGACATTGACATTAAGAATTAATCAAGGAACCAAATTTGCAACACTTTAACCCATTTGCCCCAGGAGATTTTGCCGAAAAGCGCGATTTGAAGCTAGTTGAGCAGTTTTCTGGTCACTGTTATGCTATAAAGAGCTAAAACTTACCACAAAGCCATTTACAGGTTGTACACTTCACGGCCTTCTGATCCAGATGCAAAATATTAGCTTGCGAAGTTTGGGGATGCGCAGAAAGCAAAATTTTGAGATTTCGAGGTTTGGGGTTTAAGAGTGACACAGCAGTCTTGACTTTTACTTGTCACTTTCTCTCCTTCCTTTTTTTTTTTCTTTTTTTTTCTTTTTTTTTCTCTTGCTGTGGGAAAAGTTTTTAGGAAAGCTTTTAGGATCTTAGGATTAGATAAAAGGAAAGGTAGGTAGTTAGTGCAACAAGATTTTCATGGAAGTTTTAAGGTCAATGTTACATTTTTTTTTTTGCCTTTTCTCCGGTGTCCTTGACTGAGTTGTGCTCATTCTGGTATGGTTTAAAATATCTCTTCACTCTACACTAGTTAGCAGACAAAGTTGTCCTTGACTATTAAAACTGATAACGTCACAAGTGGTAGAAAGGACGTGGATCCGCACAGGCAGTTACGGGTGGCTCAGGGCCAAACGGGTTAATTTGATGTGATTATTTTATGATTTACAGTGCTATCACATTAACTGAGGCCACCCAGACAACTGCTTTCTTTACTACTGGCTTTGATTCCGGCCACCCAAGACATTGTCAAAACATTTTTCAGCTTGCTTTACACACCCTTTTAGAAAAATGGTTCTGACTAAAAGATTATGCACAATTTTATTGCTTAGATCTTGACTTGTGATTGGCTAATTTCAAAATTTGTCTCAAAAATTTTGTCTGGGTGGCCTCGGTTCATGTGGTCACACTGTAACAGAAAAACAGAACAAAATATTTAGGGCACAACTTCTATTGAACAATATTTTAAATAATCACTTCCATCAAATAATCACCTTCCCTTGAATAATGGCCCCCTTTTGGTGCAAAAAAAGAAATAATCGCCCCTGGCTATTATTTGAGGAAATATGGTGAAAATAAATTGGGTTAGAAAAAGTTAATTGATTAAGGTGAATACAAAAATGTGTTAAAGCGTTGTGTATGGTTAATCGTGTTCTGGTATACATTTTTACGTATTTTTTTCTTCTGACGGTTGAAAAGGTGTTGACAGACCATCACGACTCTGGACTCTTATATACAGTGTAGCAAGTAGGCAGTTATTCTCTCAGATGTTCTCAACCTTTATGGCTAGGCTAGGCTCTAACTAGAACATCTAACTAAAATGTCATTTAAAACGAGTATATTATGCCTTGGAAGATTCTAACATGTACATGTTCTTCCGTTGTTTTAGTTCATAAAGTCAGTCTGTTTCCTATGCATTGATTTCTTGTGGTTTTTGGTTAACAGAATCTTGATCTCAGAAGCACTGTTTACATTTCCAGTCAAGTGTTCTAAGCAGGAGTTGATCCATTCGATGATTTCAAGTAGGTTTCATGTAAAGGACTGTTCACTTCTTTTCAGGAAGAAATTATAGCTTTACTTTTGTCTAATTTTACGAGTTATTACCGGCACAAGTAGGCTGAAAAACAGCCTGTGTACAGAAGCCAGGGGGCTAGCCGAAAAACTTCCACACAATGTCAATGCTGAAATCCAGAAATAACATCTCTGATTAAGCGTTGAATTCTGTACGTCCTTCTCTTCTATTTACAATAGCCACCGGCAGAGAACAGATACACCCGCAATCAGTGCAGCAAACATTGGTGGTCTTGCTTCACATGCCCATTCCAGAGAGCCAAAATACAAGTAAACGTATACAGATGTGGTATGGCATTAACATTACAACCAACCAGAGGCTTTCCCCCACATTCTGGGGAAACAGGGACATGATTAACGACAGCAATTCACAAATGTCTCTCTCCCTGATTTTTAATGAGGGGAGGGGGGCATCTGTTCACAGGCTATCAGAGCAGTGTATTGCTTTAAGTTCCATGAGTCAAAACTGAGGCAACTTATGCAAGGGTGAAAGAAACCATTTAAATTCTGGCACAACGTTTTGAAAAAGGTAAAACATAAACGCACGGATTAATCTATGACTGACAAACAGAACACATAGCTGAAATAGAAAATTTAGATTTTTAAAGCAACGAATCCCATTGAGAGCTCGTGACGTCGAATCATATGAAAGCATCACTGGTCCACAAAATTCCCTTAAACCTGGTAAACAAACAAAATTCCTCGCACGGGTTGCTGACTAGGTTACTTGTGATAAGGACGATCGGTAAAGGTCGTCTAAAAAATTTCAGAAACTAGCGACTGAAAGTGTGCATGTGAAAGTTAAAAAGTACAAATCGCACTCGTTGTTTTGGTACAACTTTGTCAATTCAACAACAATGCACGCGCGGAAACGCAGTTCTCTTCACGACAAAATGAAACCGGGATGGCAAAGAGGAAAAAGGTCTCTTTAGTGCTACAGCGATCTTAGTTCCTCTTAAAGCTTGTTTATACGGGAATAATTAATTACGTAGACATTCCCTAAGCGTAAAACAAGAAGGTTAAGTTTCATGATGCAATGGTAGCACAATAAGCTGAGTTACTTCTCTAAGCTCTAAAACCAAACCATGCCGCACCTTTAGTTATCCTTAGTTGCGCAGCAGACGCTCTCTTTGCCCCTCCTTTTGCGCCTTCACCTTCCTTCTTCTGTTGCTTCAACGAAAAAAGCTTGATCATGGCTCTATTTTACTTCCCAGAAGGAAAACAAAACAAAATTTCCACCTTCCGATAAGAGAAAAAGAGTTGCGAAGGCTCAACAAAAAATCTCGCTTTTTCACCGGCACGCAGTGTGAGTTTTGATTGGCTTAGAACTATCGTTTGGTTCTCGTTAGAAGTTCCGTAACAAATCGGAAAAAAACGATCAATTATCGAATGGATTCATTTGTTCCCAGGCAGCCGCCAGCAAATGACGCGGTTACCAATAAATGGCGCGCTTTTTGACTTCTTCCCGCGATTTTTTGCGTCCGGTTGTCAGCAGCCGCGGGGAGTTTGCGGGGAGCGGTGACAGAAATTGGTTTTTTCCTGACATTTAAAAATTCTTTGTTTCTTTCAGTAACTTTGAGCTTTATTCGGAGGTAAAATTTTGAGATAAGCAACAAGTGATTTTTTCCGCCTTTTTTTTCGAAAACTACGATCTACTTGGTCTTACCTCGGTTATCAAAAGGTAAGCCTTGATTTAGTTTCACCAAGAGCCACAAAGTTAACGAGAAAAGTGAAAGCTTAAGTCTTGAAATTTGGGAAACTTTGTTAAGCTCACAGATTTTTTTAAAACTTTGATTTTTTTTTTTCAATACTGTACTCTATTTGTTTTGAGACAAAACCATACACGGTTAAAAGTAGACAATTATTTTACCCTGAAACGTAAAACCTTTAAGCTAAGATATTCATAAACTATTTTGTTAACATTATCAAGTCAATGCGCTGGTCTTAAAAGGGCTTTTTATACGTCTTCCAGGTTTCTTTTAAAATATTACGTCATGTCAGTAACCATGTGCCACTACATGAAAAGTGTAAAGAAAAGCAAAACCAGTAAGCATGGAACTTCCAAGACAAAAGCGATATCAACAGACAAAAACCCAAAGTCTCAGTTCGTGTATTCAAGAAGTCCCCTTGGTCTGTTTCGCCTGCTCCCACGAGAAATGCGCTTCTGGATATTCGGTTTCACACCTCCTGCCGACCTTGGACAACTTTCGCTTTCATCAAGGGTTTTTAGAGACGAGATCATTGAATACATTCACGACAACGAGGGCTTGCTGATTATCGTCCCGAGAATTCATCTCAACAGTGACGAGGAATCCTCCCAGCATTTCATGACTTTGGAAACTGAATACTGTTGCAACCATTTTAATGATCTGGGTAGGCCTTAATTTGCAACTCATTTAACTCTATCTTTACAACCATTAATGTCCCACAAGCCACTCAATTTGTCGTCGTCGTTGTTATTTTTGGTTTCTTTTAGGCATCTTGGTAAAAAGAGCAACGTGCCTTCTTTCAACGAAAGAAAGGTTAAAAGAAGTTGGAATTATTCTTGATAAGGTATTCATCCATGGGTATTTAGCTATAGAGCGTTCCACCTCCACAAGAGAGGCTCGCCACCCTTTATTTGTTTACCTATTTCTATGACTTTCAATAACTTTGGTTTGTAGCAAAGAACGGAAATCGAAAAAATTCTAACTTTTCAGTTCCTCATCGAGAAAGAATGTCCTCTCTTTTTTGTATTTTTATATTTTAGATGCATAGGTTCCTCGTTTAACAAAGGATATTATTTCCGGTATATTCCATATGGAGCGCAAAAATATACACTGCATCGGCTTCCCAACAACAACATCTATTCGCAAGGAACAATAATTAGGACATATCGTTACTTTGGAAGGGGGGCAGGGCTTGTAAATCATGCTTCGTGTAAGTAGTGTTGCACTTGTCAATTCTAATGGGTTTTCCTCCTTTCACCTTTATAATAGATTCTTTTATTCACAAATTTTCAGCTGAAAGACACTCACACGAAGATCTGCACCACACTTGGTAGTGATATAGCTTACAGCTGCTACGGAAAATTTCTCCATTCCTTTGTAGCTGGATGGGAAGACGATGAGAAGTTCAAAGCTTATCTTGCGATTAAAGGTTTGAAAGAAAGACTGTTAATATAATTGCATGCAATTATTAAAGTCCACCATCCATATATCTATTTTAAACGTGATAAACGGCCGCAAATTACATTATTATATTTTTCATAGTATACGATATACCTCAGAAAAAGAGTCATTATAGGATTGCATTACTAACACTATACTGAAGTCTTTACAACAGTCTTCGGCCAAATGTAATGCGTAGCTTTTGCCATTCCAGGAGATCATAATAGGACCTTAGGATAGCTCCTATTATGATCTCTTGCCTTCGTAAATGAAAAAAAAAGTAAACTGTCTACTTCAAAGGAAGGTCTAGCCTGTATCAGATATTCAGGTAGCAAGCGCAGCGCTGCGAAACAGAGAAGGGAAATAAAAAAAAAAGAAAGAAAGAAAAATGCGGAGAAGAGGTAGCGAGAAGTTTTCACGGGCCTTGGTCCTTGGCATTGCATATCCTCGTCTAACGCTTTGGCTTTGTGTCTGCTATCTGAACCCCTTGGCCCAGTTGTTCGAGGGTCGATTAGCATTAAACCGTGCTTAAAATTCTTTCTCTTTTCTTCAAAAGAATTTTCTCGGATCTCTATTTTTTTTTGAAGCGTCCAATCATAAATGGCTGACAAAAAGAATTCAAATGAATTTCCTTTTTAAGCTTTCATATCTGAACTTTAATTTCGCACTAACCCTGGGTTATCTGACCAAGCATTTGAACAATCTGGGCCTGGAAAAAGTCGGACGTCCGAGAAGTCTCACAGAGGAACGACATAAGTCAGGGGTGTAGCCAGCCCATACACCTGTAGGCCCGGGCTTATAAATTTTTGGCTTGATCACTCTACCGCTTGTAATGCAAGTAAATTATGGGTTGTTGGGGTGAGCTAAAAAGGCCTACAACTATTAAAAAAGCTGGCTACGCCCCTGTACGTTACCACTCAGGATGGCTCTCAGTCTTCTCATTTAAATTCTGTGTCTCAGGTAACGTGATTCATACTTACTGAATAATTACGATGTAGAGATCATTAAAAAAAACTGCTCTAGCGTTGCCTAGAAAGTTATGTCTTCAACGCATGTACCTACACTTCCCAGTACTGAACTACCTTTTTTCTTTTCTACAGGCGCTTCTTGTTTAGATGACAGAATAAGGCAGGTCCTGCGCTCTACACCAGGATCACAACCGTGGTACGAAAGATACATCAGAGTCTTCTGCCGAGAAATATTCTTGGACAAATCAAGTGATCTTTGGGAGAAAGGATTTTGGCTTTCTAAGATACTTAAGCCTTGGCCCCTTGTCTTCCAAGCTCGTCTCCTTTACATCCTTTATGGACCAGTCAATGATGACAACGGTAAGAAGTGTTGCTTGTAAGTCCCTTTTACAACGTAAGACTTTGTCATTAAAAAACTCCTAAGATTTCTTGATAACCAACATTGCAGGAACAATAGAGTGGAGTATAGTGGAAAGTTGCCCAACATATCTTGGAGTGGAAGACGCCGAATTAAAAGAACTTGGAGATGCTTTAAAAGTCTTGCACGTATACAGTGACAACAAAGACTGGAATGGCGACGATTTTATCAGCGTCTTTGAGGAGTTAACGGGTTGGTATTCCCTTTTTTAACAATCACAGACGAATGGTCGATCGGAATACTGAACCATATTATATTTCATGATTTTACGACGAAGCGTCTGCGCAACTATAATACATGTAAATATCACAGTCTATGTCAAAGAAGCCCTTGGTGGAAGTTTGTTGTAGTCAAGTATTGAAATGACCGTTTATTTATTTGAAGTCATAATTTGTTGGCTTAAACACGTTATCAGAGGCGGATCTAGGGGAGGGGCCCAGGGGGCCCGGTCCCCCCTTTTTCAGACGAACCCCCCCCCCTCTCTTATCTGAAGGTCTGGATCCGCCACTACGTTGTAACGTAGTTATCTTTTCCGATGAATGCTAAAAATGGTGGTGGTGGTGGTGGGGGGTTACAATTGTCAACATTTCTGTACGTTTGCAGTTTCTTCAGTGAAGTTCCTGGGCTTTTACTGTGCCATAAATAATCCATGAATGTGGCGTATCTCTGATTACCGATAACACCACTATTTTTTGTTTATCTCTATGCTGTACCATTAAGGTACACCAACAGACTGGTGCATGGAGAACGTTGCGAAGCTGCTTAAGCTTTGCGGGGAAACAGTTTGCTTTGAAGTACTTGGAAATAAAGCTATAAATGGAAGAGTTCATGAACTATCCTATCTTGGCTATTATCTAGGACAGGTAACAGATCGTTGTAACTTTGATGTGCTTTTACATAGTGAGAGTAACTAATAGTAAAGCAAAAAAATTATTAAAAGATCTTCTAAAACGTAGTAATATTTGAAGGATTTTAATGCTTACTTTCCAGGTTTTAGGTCAAGAAGACATTACGCATGGAAAAGACACAGGGGTGAAGAGTTTCACAAGCACTTTGCAGGAAGTTCTAAGAGCGATGCAAAGCAGTAAAGATCAGGCTGCACTAGTATCATCACTGTTCAATGTGTGGGAAGAGAACATACTTAGCCTTGGTGAAGGGTTACAGGAAGACTTTGGTATGTACAAACATGTGCCGAGGCAAACATAGCTAAGTTGACTTCACTTATTGGTGGTGCCAGACTCGCTAATGATGAGAGGTGTACGCAGATAGCAGGGGCACCCAACGGGAAATTTTGAGAAACAGAGCTAAAAACAACAACAAAGCGTGAATAAAGTTTTCTGAGACTATTTTAAGCAATTTGGGAGATTGCTGGAAAAAAAATTATCTGTTCCTCACTCCCAGCAAGACTGATGGAAGAGTTCCCAGCCAGCAACCTTACAACTTGGAACCTGACTTACTGGGCAGTTTCATAGGGCACAATTCAGATCTTGAGTGGTAAGTAACCCATACAAGTAACCCGTACCAGCTATTCTAGACTTCAAATCCCCTCTGACACCCTGAATTATATTTTTCCCAGCAACACTTTCCTATTATTTCTTTCACATCTCCCAGCCAGCAAAAATGCGCCTGAAGAACAGATATTTTAAGGAACAAATCCATTGGGTGCCCCTGAGATAGAATATAACTTCAATTGAAAACTCTGCGATAAAAAAAATATAATTTAATCTCTAATATAACAGACACCAAAATTGTCAAAAGGGCTTCAGGAATTACTTTTTGCCTTGGAAATAAAGAGTCAGGAGGCTGCTTGGGCTAAATCTTTTCTAGTGTACTACCATTGGTTTTATAAGAATATCACTGGATTGTATGACGAAGACTTGGACTTCCTCATAAAAGCTATCAAGATAAAACGTTATATACATAGTTCAGTTTGAGCCCTCCTGGTCGGACACTGGGCATATATTTTTACTACTTTGGTCTGAAATAGAGTTTGTTCTCTTTGGAACCAGACAGGGACTGGAACTGGGTGTGTCTTTTAACACTCTTCTCACAGCAAGCCCTAATATTTCATGGTAATGATTGTTTCCGGTACCGTGGTCTCAAAATAACGGGACCGAAATTGGGTTCCCGGTCAATTTACTGCGGGTTATATACCGAATACGAAACTAAAACGTTGATTAGCATATCATCTTTCTTTTGTTTGCCATCTTAAATTGTTTCCAAAGTGCATTGAACGTAATACTGATTTTACGGCTTTCAGGACCAAGAAAAAATATATATGACTTCCAAAACTGAAAACATTTAAGATGTGGGTTCCCATGAATTTCCACGGAACCAAAAAATTGTCACGGATGGTTTCAGATTCTGGGTAGGGAATTAAACTAAAATTGTTCTCCATGGGAATTGAATTCCTGGGGCTTGCTTAGCACAAGTTCAAGCCACCTCAAAGATTCTTGTAACATACGACAGCTGTCATCCAGCATTATTAAATATTTTTCTTTACAGATTTTGATACCCCTGAAGAGCAAGAACAAGTCTTTGCAGCAAGCGTACACAATTTATCCAAAATGGCTGGCATACTACTAAAAGAATGTATTGCAAAATAGAGACCGTCAGAAGATATGATAGGACAAGAGAGAATGAGAACATTTCCTAAATGAATTTGCAGGAAAATTTAAAAATATTTAATGAAACGAACAATGCCGTGAAAAAAATTTAAAAGAATGTCAATATTTATAGAGACCCTTTAAGGTATTGTACATTTTCTTCCTGATCTCGACACTTTTTACTGATAATTACTTTACATGCTCATTCACTGTACGTTTTACTTCTTACGCCTAATTATAAGATCCACTAAGAGAGTGTTAAAACTGATCTAAAATGAGTATTAACCATATCAATCCAGTTCAAGTGAATCGCCACTGACATTCATTTAGTGCAACATTAGATTAGCATTTAAGGTGGCAAAGACATTGATGGTGCAGTAGTGTTGGGTTTGCAAGAGACTAAATAAAATGAAACACTTGAGATCCACTTGACGTATTAAATATTCTAATATCAAATGTAACATAAACTGTACGGTAGTTCAGTAAGTCTTGATAAAACGCCCCAGTGCTGTAAGTCTGGCTGTGAGAAAGGCCATTTAGAATGCAGTCTTTGCACCTTATGAATTTCAGGGAAAAAAGCAGTTCTTTTACAATAAAAGACTTTGTCACTTTGTATTGTTTTTTTTCTTTTTTGCATGATGTAGGATTTTCTGGGCAGCGTTTCTCACGAGTTATTTTCGATTTGAATCTTCCTGGTTTGAAGGATTGTTTGGTCCCGGTTTGTAACGGTTATACATGTCACGAAGTAAAAACTGGCCTGTACTGTTACCTGCACTGCTCGGGCTGGTATTGGGGCTTTTTAGTACTACTACGTATTTGCACGAAGAGGTACTCCCTATATAGTCTATATAGACTTTCTAAAACATTTAAAATTTCTAGCTCGCTCTTCGCGCTCGAAAAAAATTTTGAGCTAGACTTGTAGGCAAGTACTCTCTATAATGCACTTTATGGGGAGGCTCCGCCCGAAAGGGGTACCTTTTCAGGCTTCAGGTACATGAAAGGGTTGGAATTTCACTTGTTGCAGTATATAAAAGGATACGGAAACCTGCTATTTTAGTTGATAAAAAGACCCAAGGGCTAACAGACGCATTTCATGGCAGGACTGAAAAAGTCGAGAAGTCGTTTTGATTTTTTGACACAGCAAAATCGAGAGAAAAAGCACATAGCAGACATAGCAAGGTTCGAGGTTCGCTCTTCAAATAAAAATCATCATTAGGTTTGGTTTGTTTGCGAAACACGCGCAAAAATTCTATTGAGTCACCCAGAGACCCCGGGAGGTACTCCCTTATATAAACTATACAGGTAGTATGTGCCGCCCCATCGGATAGGTTTTTGCGCCTCTTAGGTCTGAAAACGGGTATAGATTTTGCCCATGTTGGTCTGTAATCGGGTATGGTTTTCGAGAGAACTACGGGAGTGTATGAACGTATTTATCGTTTTAAATCCAAATGAGTAAGACAGAAAGAGAAATATTCGAATTTTAAATGGATTTGAAGAATTTTATGTGTGCGCTCTATTCTAAGTAATGATGACATAATTTCTGTCTTAAGGCCAGGTCTGAAAACGGGTATAGATTTTAGAGGTCTGGCCTGAAAACGGGTGTGCAAAATGACATTTTTTGGTCTGAAATAGGGTCAGGATTTGAAGAACAGGGCGGCACACCCCCACCAAGAATTCCCAGGAGTACCCACCTTAGACCAGAGACATCTCTCACGACCCCGTGTCTGTAGCCTTTGGGGCGATCGAGACGATCATATAGAAACTACTAATCGTCCCAGTCGTCCGGATCGTCTCGAGATTTTTTGAAACGACTTGAGCGATCGGGCAGAAGATCATATGGAAACCAGGCTTCAGTATATAAATTTCACTCTAAGCGCGTTAGTCTTCCTCTAATGTACGCGTTTCATCAGGAGAACTAAATTGTCGGGAAAACATGCGGAAAAACTTTCGTCGTTAATAGTATTAATGAAGGGTCACATTGAAATCAAGTGATTCATGCTGTTAAAAGTACCATTTGACGAAAAATAATTACCCCCTCCTCCCCGTCCGTCACGGTCTTTGCTAATCAAACGCGACTCTAGTTAATCAGTCAGTCAATAACATGACAGCTTTATTGTGCCACACTGCTCACTCGACACCGCCTCCAGTAGCCGATTCGATTTCATGCAAGCTATATATTTTTAGTGCCGGAGTTGCACATGTTAACCTCATTGGAATGGGTGGAAAACTCGCTAAAGATCACAAAAGGGACAAAATAATCGAGGGCGATTTTGTAGATGTCGAGAAGTTCTCTGGAGGAGTCGATGAATTCGGTGAGCGAAAAGGCGAAGGAGTGTATTGCTACCAAAATGGCGACATTTACGACGGCGATTGGAAGAAAGGAATGAAACACGGATATGGACTTTACACCTACGCAAGTGGTAAAAGGTATAGAAATCTAACATCATCGTTAAGGCCTCTGAGTGCAAACCAAAAACTTGGTTATTCATGTATGTAATGTTGTTACTTTGATATGGACATCAAGTTACTTCCGGTAGTTCTCAGGGTAATTTTAATTACATTTGGCTCTTTATAAACATATTACTTCGTTTTTCTTTGAGATCCTGATTCACTGAGTAAGTTCGTTGTTTTTCTAAGCTCTTTCAAACGAAAATGTTGAATTTAAAAGTGATTTTAATAAGACTTTTGTAGCTTATCTCGTCGCTGAGTACTTGAAAAGCGCCCTTATGTTTACAATGTCGATAGCAGCGAATGCAAATTTCTCAAATTCGGCTATAGTCCAGCTATAGTCCTAAAGAAGCTAAATTCGCCTTCTTGAATAGACGAATATTTGACATGTTTAATGTGCAATTAAAGGGTGGATTGTTTCCAAGTAAAATATTGAACCGACAAAACCCCTTTCTTTGGAATATAAGCCATTACAAAAATCAGTTAGATCATACCATTGTTCTTGAAGTATTGCTTCAATATCGAACACAGTAAGCAGCTCTACCAGGATGTGGAATCGCCGCACAGAGTAGTTGAAAATTATAAATAATAGATCATGAAATGATTTGGGTGTAATCTTGGAATTTACGTTTGCGATAAATATTGCGGTCTTCATGCCCCCTATTGTGTTGTGAATATTTTGCCCGTATGGGGTAGTCAAACTTCAAGCCCTTCTGCCTATGTGAACTTTTTATTGCCTTAAAGGCAAGTATTTTCAAAATGTGAAGTTGATACCAAGAAAAATATGGAACGTAAGCGAGAAGACCTGAATTTTTTATGTACTTACTTCTTTAAATTAAAAAATCCCCAAATAATACCTAAATTTAGAGTCCCCACTTTGTATGGTGCTTTTGGAGACTTCCTCCTATGAATTTTTAATTCAATGTCATTTTTATTTTCTTGTTCTGTGGAGTAGATATTTATGAAGTAAAAAATAATGAAATAAATAGTTCCTCACGAAATTGCATGGACAGCACGCGACAGATTGCGCTCAGAAATTGCGATCATTGGTCACCATTGCGTGACATCGGTTCCAGTCCATCCTCTTTGTCTCACTGCATTATCAGACGGGTTGACCAGCGTGTGCTTCTTCTTGTTTTCATATATATGCTCTTATTTTTTCTGTGCATCCTTAAAACATCTCGTTTACACAGAACACTTTTTAGTCGCTTTCGTCAATGCACACGTGTTCGAAAACGGATATTTTTTTAATATTTGAATCATTATAAAATGATCCTTGACTTTTGGGTAGACAAAGTTATCTAATGTTCCTGGGCTCTATAACCCAGTAAACCTCCGAGATCTTTCTCTTTGAACTCTGTTATAAATGTTTTCGTCGGATATGTATGGGCGGAAGGTAAATCCGTGGAGGAAAATCCGTTTAGTTTCAAAATGAAAACGCATACGGTTGGATGGGTCCTTTTAATTTCACCGCCAATCCTCGTTTGTGTTTTGTATTGTACTGTCATTGAGCGAGTATTCTTTTCAATTCAAACGTACGAGGAATTTATCGTTGTGAATATTTGTAATTTGACAATTCCAAAACGAGACTTTCTTTCCATGAAATATGTTGGTCAAGGGCTATTATTTCTGTGTCGTAAAAATTTGTTTTATCACCATATTTGCTATTAATAATCTGTCAATTTTTGTTTTCCTTTATGTGGATGGATTTGATTTGTTTGTTTTTCAGCATCAAAGGATGGTTCTACAAAGACCGCTTCATAGGATCTGAACCAAACGAAAAGTTAAAGAAGGAAATGAAAAAGAAAATGAAAACAAAGCCTGGGGCTGAAAACGATGCGCCACCGCTTCCTCCTCCTGCAAGTTTAGTTTTGTAAGTCTTATCATGTAAACGCAGTGAGTAGCAGTGAGAGGGTTATAACTAATTAATGGCTGTAAAGTTCCTTTCTCATGCTTGTTCTTCACTTTTTCCCTGTTGTATGAATTCGACAGGTAATCTGAATAAGGCGGCGGGGAAGGAGACTGGGACGGAGTAGTTAGGGCGCCTGTCAATGTAAATCCCGCGGGGAATTCCGGCGACACCAACGAGAACGGCAAAAAAGTAATAGGTTTAGACTGGCAGAACAACAACTCTGCACGTGTATCACGCTTTTTGTACATTTCTTTGCCCTCGTTGCACGACTACGGCAATGAAATTAGAGGTTTTTAGGAGGTGCGTACTATCAAAGACTACGACCTGAAACTTCTTAATTTCACGTTTTGTGGAGGACGAGCACAAGACAACGACCTTCTTTTTCTTTTTCTGAACTGGATACAGTCCGTTAGAACTCAACTCCAGAAAAATTACCCAACATTTGACGAAATGAACGAAATGGAATACGCGCGATTAAATTTGAAGCAGCGCGAACACACTTCGTAGCCGTCGCCACTATTGCCGTCGTTAATGCTTAATCTCCCTAATGTGGGGGAAGGGGTGGAGCGGTGAAAAGTTTACGTTCTTTTGGTAGCGAGGGATTTTTTTAGACCCTGTTTACATGGAGTGGGGGACCCCGGTTTAGTGGGGTAGGTTTCTTTTGTTTTGTGTTCCCCAGAGCGTAAAAACAAAAGAAACCAACCCCACAAGACTGGGGTCCCCCACTTCATGTAAACAGGCCCTTAATTAAATATCTCCAGAATACGTATTAAAAGACAGTGATGGATTTATTATTACATACACCTTCAACTAACTTATCTTAATACTTCTTTGGAGTGCTGCGACGATTTAACAACGTGTTTTTTATTTTCATGATAAGCAATGCCCAAACTTGACAGCTTTTACATTGTAGGTGCATAATCGTAGTCCCAGTTGCCCTAGACTACGAGTAGTCCCCATTTTTCCTCAGGGATAGAAGAAAATAGCGCCTCGTCTTTCTCGGGAGGGGTGATTTTCAAGCGCGCTCGCGTTTTGCTCGCTCTAATATCCTAGAGGAAAAATGGGGCCTACTCGTAGTCTACAGTTGCCCTAAAGATGGATAGTGTTATCTCGGAATAAATGTAATCAGTAGGTAACTCGATTGGCTTTCCACTGGATGGTACTAATTAGTAGACAGCGCTATCCGACGTTTGAACACTGCTTTGTTTATAAATAAAAACCTCCGTCAAGTTTATTGCCAATGATTGAAGAATATCGTAAAGCTACCTTTCTTATGTGCAAATCTTTTCCTTCCTTATATATTGCAAAACACGAGTCAGATTGTTTCTTTGTAATCAGTTAATAACAGTGTTTCTTTGCCTCAAATAGTTCACCCCCTGCAGACGATGACAACAGATCGAAACCTCTAGTACAAATTCGTACCTCAACCAGTCACGAAGATGTTTCCAAAGACGACAGTCTGCTTGGAGATGGAGATTTCCGTCGGGTAAAGAGTGAGCGTCGACCAAAGAACTATTTCCGAAGAAATTTCAAGCTCCCCAGTAAGAATGAGGAGAAGTTGGAAAGGCAAAGAAGCTTGAGGTTACGGCAGTCCATCCGCGCTAAATGGGGCTTGCCTGAGCCTTCTCGAAAGAATCCGCTGCTTTCTGCTGATTAGGGCTAGCAATTTTGTAGATTCCATTTTTTCTTACAATAATTTTATTTATCAGATTTTGCTATGATTCTTCGTTCCAAAACAACAAGGATATTTGATATCAGAAGAAAAATATGCTCATATATATAATTTATAGATTGATATACAAAATCGGTATTGATCGTCATATAGTAACCTGATTTTTAAACTGTCTAAAGTGACTCACTCATAATCCTCATACATGTCTTGTACACAGGATAACGGTGTGTTGGGGATAAGAGTAGTGGCGTCTGAGGAGAATTAGCCGAAGTTTTGGGGAGTGTAAAAACTGGGGAGTAAAATTTAATAGATAGCTCATGAATAAAATGCGCGGGAAACTTGTTTAATTTATGCTAACGACGTTCAGGCAAGCACTAGTAATGACGTCACAGTTTAGCGAGCCCGGCCCGTTGTTCTTTGAACATAAAAGCCCACCACTTTTCGTCAAACCTTTTCGTAGCCTAATTTTGGAGGGAAGAAATCGAACAGATTTAATAGAGGTTGTAACTTTTTTTTGTTACGATGGCTCTTACCAACAATTCCGATATTAAAGCAACGCGCCGTTCGTCAGTTAATTTTGAGAGTTAACTAGTCGTCATTTGCATACAAATTGGCTCTACAGCCTTGACTTATTATTATAAAACACAAAACAATTAATGACTTAACAAGGGTCAATCAAATTGTGCTTTTTACTCTCTGCTATGGTTACGTTGCTTTGCTTAATAAGTAGGTACCAAATGTACACAAGGCAAATGCACTCCAACTAAAGAACAAACATTTTACCAGAGAATGTCCTTTTTAGCCTTGTATTGTTGAGCATTCAGCTTTTTTGTACAGTAAAATGACTGAATATTCCGTCACGGTGTAATTTTTCTTTTAAGGAAACACTTTTTTCTTACATACACGCATATACACTTTATATACACCCATATACAGCTTATATACACCCATATACAGCTTATATACAACCATATACACCTTATATACACCCATATTCACGTTATATACTCCAATCATAATAAACGTTATAGGCATATACACCTTATATACACCCAAATACGTCGTATATACACCCATATTCACCTTCTATACCACCCATATACACCTGAAATACCCCTTATATACCACCCATATACGCCTGATATACACCTTATATACAGGCATATACTTCCACTATACACCTTAAATACACCCATATTCCCCTTATATACACCCTTATACACCTTATGTACACGTTATATGTATATATATGTAACAGGGGTAACAAGGGGTAAAATGGGGGAACAGGGATAACAATGGGTAAAATGGGAGAACATGGGTAACAAGGGGTAAAATGGGGGAACAGGGGTATCAAGGGGGAACAGAGGTAACAGGGGAAACAAAAAGGTACAGGGATAACAAGGGGGAACAGGGGTAACAAGGTGGAACAGAGGTAACAAATGGTAACAAGGGGAAACAGAGGTAACAGGGGTAACAACGGGTAAGGAAGGGGAACAGGGGGAACTGAGGTAACAAGGGTAACAGGTAAAACAAGAGGGAGTCTTTTAATCTTAAATCTTTAATCGTTATTTATACACCGTGAAAATTTCATCAGGTACAATAAATTCTAATACTATGACTAACATTTTAAAACCTAAAAATCCTAATCCTAACATGATATTAACTTACAACAATATGCCACTTAGGAAACCTGATTTCCATGAATGCTTTGTTTAAAATTATGATAGAGAAGTCGTTTAAATTGATTTAATGAACCAGACTCTTAGCCTCTCCGCAGACGTCCTTTGGGGTTCGTTTGTCACGCATTCATTTCTAATGTTACAGGGAAAGCTGTTGCAAAGGGTTGCGCCGCTGTAACTAAAACTATTTTTCATGTAGTTAGTTCTTGGAAAGGGGACAACAAGTTTGTTTTTCGAGTCCCTTGGAGAACAGTTTGATTCATTTCGCTTTATAAATTTAGACGAAAAATATTCGGGAACCAGCCCGTTTAAGACTTGAAAACCATTAAGGCGTTCTGAATTTGACGTTGAGATTTCAAGTCTTTCCATCTGAGTTGCGAAACAAGGAATCGACATCTACGTCAAAGTTTGATGAAGTTATTACTCGTGCAGCACGGTTTTGCAGTTTTTGAAGTTTGTTAGATAATGTTTTGCCGCAATTACCCCAGACTAGGCTGCAGTAATCAAAGTGAGATTGAACTAGTGAGTAGTATATATTGAGTAGGATGGATTGGGGCACAAATGGCTTAACTCGCTTTATGGCTCCAATTGCAGAAGCGATCTTTTTACACAGTTTATCAATGTGGGAATGCCACGTTAAATTTTCATCGATATATATTCTAAGTGATTTCACAGAGGGAACTTGTTCAATCGGAACATTATCAATGGAAAGTTCGAGTGTATCAGACAGAGTACTTAATCTTTGCCTGGAGCCGATCAACATAAATTCAGCTTTTGTAGCTAGCCCTGTAGCTTTAGTTTTTGACAATTTATTTAGATGGGTAAAGACATCACTGGTAGTAGTTAGAAGAAAACAGAATTTGTTTTAATTTTCAGTAATATTTTTTAAATAAAGAGACCCCTCGTCCGAAGTTAAAGGTATTTCGCGGGCTAGTCTGGGGCTAATAGTTGAGAAGTGTTCGTTAAAGGCGTTGGAAATCTCGTTAGAGTTACAGATAGAGATGTCATTTACTTTCACATCCTTCACTATCTGGTTGCTCTGACGACGAGACATCAGGCTGTTAGTAGTTTTCCAAGCCCGTCGAGCATTTCCTTCGGATTGAATAAAACTATTGTGATAATAGGATGCCTTAGTGGTTTTCACTTTATTGTTGATTCGATTTTGGAGCTTTCTGCAATTGCCCCAGTCTTGAGGATTCTTCGTTTTTATCGCTTTCCTCTTAGCAGCATCGCGACAGGGCATACCTTTCTTCAAGGCTGAATTAATCCAGGGTGTTTTGTTCAGTTTAGTACGTCTAGTTCGAAAAGGAGCATGTGAGTTAACAACGCGCAAAAATTTTGTTTTCCAGTTAGACCATACCAAATTCATTGAACGACCAGTCTTGTTGCGAGATGTCATTTCGACAATTTTCACGATCAAAATTTCGAAAATTTCTGTAAGAGATGGAAGAGTGTCCCTTAAATGGTAAATCAGAAGATATTTTCCGATAAACATAGACGAGACCATGATCACTGAGGGCAATATGGGAGAAACCGGAACAGCCTACTCTGTCTGTATAATTTGTATAGATCAAATCAATTAGTGTAGATGAGGATTTTGTAACACGCGTTGGTTTATTTTTTAGTTGTTTGAGCCCATATAAATCCGAAATCTAGAGTAAAAACGATGAGTGTTTGCATCAGGTGTAGGAGAGGCCAAATTACAGTTTAAGTCAACGAACAAATACTCTAGGTCGAAAGAATCTAATTTGCCTGTAAATGACTCGTAACTCGAAAATAAATCGGTTGGAGAACAGGGAGGTCTGTACCATGTTGCTACTAGAAATGGCTTAGAGTTCGGTTTACGAATTTCTATAGTTAAATTTTAACTATAGAATTATATTACGTTAAGATCGGAGCGAACTATATAAGAATTAGAAGACTTAATGTAAAAACCTACCCCTCCTCCATGTCTATTTCTGTCACGACGAATAAATTCATAGCCTAATATATGGAGTTCGGAACTTTTTATGGATTCGTCAAGTTTGATTTCATTAATTGCCAAAATATCAAATGAAAACTCACCAAAAAAGACTCTAAAATCGTCAACATGTTTGACGAGACTTTTAATTTTCAAACAGACAAATTTGAAACCACGTTTAGCTTGTAAAAAAACTAGACAAATTAGACGAACCTGAACCACCAGAATAAATTTCGTTGTCTACTAATTCTGGCAACGTTTGAGAAACTAGAGGATAAAAGGGGTAACAAGGGGCAAAAGGGGTAACAGGGCGAACAAGAACGAGGGGTAATAGCGGTAACAAGGGGTAACAGGAGTAACGAGAGGTAACAAGGGGTAACAAGGGGTAACAAATAATAACAGGGGTAACAATGGGTAACAAGGGGTAACAACGAAGAACAAGAGGGAACAGGGGTAACAACGAAGAACAGGGATAACAACGGGTAACAGGGAGTAAAAAGGGGTAAAAGGGGATAACGGGAATAACAAGAGGTAACAAGGGTAACAAGGGGTAACAAAGGTAATAAAGGATAAAAAGGGGTAACAGGGGTTAACAACGGGTAACAAGGGGTAACAGGGGTAACATGGGTCCCAAGGATTAACAGGGGTAATAAGGGGTAAAAGGGGTAACAGGGGTAACAAGGGGTTAAAGGGCTACCAAGGAGCAACAAGGAATAACAAGGGGGTAAAAGGGGTAACCAGGGGTAACAAGGGGTAAAAGGGGTACCAAGGAGCAACAAAGAATAACAAGGGGGTTAAAGGGGTAACAAGGGGTAACAGGGGCAAGCGGGGTAAGCGGTGTAACAAGGGGTAACAGGGGTAACAAGGGGTAACAGGGAAAACAGGGGTAAAAGGGGTAACGAGGGGTAAGCGGTGTAACAAGGGGTATCAGGGGTAACAAGGGATAACAAGGCGGAATAGGGGTAAGAGGGGTAACAAGGGGTAACCATGGTAACAAATTACGAGAGAGTCGGTACCCAGGAACTCTTTTGCCCGTACTTGAAAACTTTCGTCCCGCCTTTTTTCTCGACCCGACTGACTGCCCCTGGGTCTCCGGGGATGGTGAATCTCTCGCCTTCGGCTCGTGATTCACAATCTTTTCGAGTTTACTGGCACAATAAACCATAGGTTTTAAACCAATCAGAACGCGCGTACTGTCTTAGTTATTTTGATATACACCTTATATACCAGCCACACAGACCTGATTTACACCTTATATACTTTCATATACACCTTTATTTAAGCAATAAAAAACGTTTTCCGTGTTTGCATAGCCTGATATAAACACGAGAGGGGTTGGGAGAATTCGAGACAGTTATGCAAACCCGAGACGAAGTCGAGGGTTTGCATAACTGTCGAGAATTCTCCCAACCCCTCGAGTGTTTGTATTAGGCTATGCAAACACAGGAAAAAAGTTTTCTATTGCTTTTATAAAATAATTTTACTGAGAAAAAACTAAAAACTCTTTGTTATGGTACTGATTAAAACAGGAACTCCTACCAGTCTCAAAGTTTTGTACACGAAGTCACGCGTAATCAGTTTCTTGTTTTGCAAAAAGATGCTTTCCAAAATACGGATTTTTCTCGCTTAAAATGTCAGCTTTAGCGAAAAAAAATTGACACAGCTTGTTTATAAAGATTTTCCAAGTTTCAGCCGACGAAGGAATGGGTGAATAAAGTAACCTTGTCAAGTTTGGAAGTCAAAAACTTTTTCAAATTCGTGCTTACGTGATTAGCGCGCGAAAAGCAAAACATCTTGACGTCACAACCATGTTTACATACTCTCATGCAAACACCCCTCTCGGCCAATCAGAGCGCGCGTACCATCTTAGCTATTTTACAAACACCCATATTCACCTTATATACACCTTATATACACCCATATTCACCTTAGATACTCCAATCATAATACACGTTATAGCCATATACACCTTATATACACCTATATTCACCTTTTATACCACCCATAGACACCTGAAATGCACCTTATGTACCACCCATATACGCCCCATATACGCCTTATGACAGGCATATACTTTTAAGATAAACCTTAAATACACCCATATTAACCTTATATACACCCATATACAGCTTACATACCGCCGTAGAAAACTTAAATACAGTCATATACACCTTATATACACCTTATATACACCCATATCCACCTTTAATACATTTTCGCCGTTATTCCAGAGAAAGAGCTAGAGCGAGTGATTAAAAACAAAAGAGACGAATTTTGTAGGAAGAAAAACATGAAAATTCAAAGCGGATGTGTGGCAATGAGAAATGCTGGCGGCCAGCAAGGTGTAAATAAGCGGCAGTGAAAAATAAAAGCGAACATGAACACAGGAGACAAAATGTTGAGTAAGTACATACGACAATTCCTCCATAAAAATAATGTGTAACTAGGAAGATTGACGTTTTAGTCCTACAAAACAGCGCTGTAGTTGTGCAAAACAACGGCAACTGAAAGACAAAAAAGCGTGCTGCACGTGCAAATTTGTTTTTTTGCTAATTAGAAAAAAAGTGTGCTGCACGTGCAATTTGTTGTTTTTTACTAATTAGATCTATTGATCTTGATGCCATTTTCATTGCCCTCCCCCTTTAGCATTACAAGATTTAATTTTTTTTGTTTACAAGTATTATTGGCCAGAGCTTCGCTTTTAGCCGTGGCTAAATCTATATATTATACACCTTATATACACCCATATCCACCTTTAATACATCCATGTACATCATATACATTTAATATACACCCATATTCACCTTATATCCTCCCATCATAATACAGGTTATATACAGCCATATACACTTTATATACTTTCTTGTCCTTGTGTGACAGTAGCTATCTCTGCCTCGAACCGATCAAGATATATTCCGTTTTTAAAACGTTCAGTGTAAGCCTACTTGCTATTAGGTAGGTTTGGAGATATCGTAAATCTACATTGATATTCTGTTGTGGCTTCGGGATGCTGCAAGCAGTGAAAGTCAAATTAGTATCATCTGCGTACATTCGTGTAGATACATAATCCATTATAGCACTAAGATCATTTATGTATATGAGAAACCAAAAAGGCCCCAGTATTGAGCCCTGGGGAACTCCGCATTTTAGAGTTCACTTCTCAGAGAGTACCCCATTATCGGGAAATTCTCGACTTTTAAGAGAAAGGTTAAACAAATCAGTTAGAACTTTATTGCATATCCAAACCCGTTGCTTTGGCGACGTCTAATTTTGACAGTAACTTCAAAACTCTTGACGGTTTAATTTCAGTAAACACAAACGAGGTCGTCCCACGTTTTAAGACGTCTTAGGCATTAATAGATGTCGTAGGAAAGTTTGCAGCGAGCATTGGACCCATCTGGGGTAAAATGACCATTTAATTGATTTGCGTTATCTTCTGCATTATTTAAGGTTCTATTAGACGATGTTAAGATTTCATTAACCTCAGTAACGCCTAAGTTTTTACCCATTAAGTCTTTAAATACCTTTCATGTGGTCTTTGAGTCTCCTACGCTCTCATTTAGCTTATGACGATAATATTTTCATTTTGCGCATCTTATGGAATAAGTAACTGCGTTTCTCGCATGCTTGTAACCGGACCAATCGTTTTGTGAACCATATTTTGTGGCTTTCCTTTTCAAAGAGTCCCTAGTAAACATTTCTTTCTTAATTTCCCAATTTAGCCAAGAGGCTGGCTTATTCCGTACCTTAATAACTCTCTTTGCTACATGTTTATCAAGGATATCAAGGAAACATTCACCTTATATGCATCATATACACCTTAAATGCACCTAATACAGGGCTTCAAGTGGCCTTAAGCAAAAATATAGGGCTTAATATAGGGGCAATTTTTCAAACATATAGGGCCAATATAGGGAAAATGGTAAAATAACAGGGAAAATATAGGGATTTTTTAAAGCGTATTTTATCCAGTGCCAGTTTTGCAACTCTACAGAAGGTATGGAACAGAATACATTTTAGTCCAACATTGTGAACACAAGTAGTGAATAAGGTCACTAACTTTGAGCACGCGAAAAAAAAAAAATGTACCTCGATTACTACACACACTGACCCTAAAGAAGTACGGTGAAAATGCTGTTATTGTGTTTTGCAACTGTTAGAATTCTTTCTAGGTGAAAAAGTGAAATTGGTATGCCAATACAACTTTAACCTCATGCTTAAACCCCTTTTTATTTTCTGGCGGGTAGCTCATGCTGTGGAGTTTTTCTCACATTGACAGAGCGTGAAGCTGGTTTGTTTTAAACCTACTTATTTCTGGTGGTTTTTGTTTCTGACAATGTGACCACTTTTGAAGCGTTAACCTTGATACTGCAACTCAAAAACCTTTTGATAAAGGTTTTAATTTCTATAGTTTGTTCCAAAATGCTTGAATGGTGTTTTGTCCCTTTAAGCAATGACTCCTTACCATGTTTTGTTGGGCTGGCCCCAGAGTTTTAGAGATGCTTGCAAGATGTAAAATTCTCATGAAGAGTGATGTACAGATCCAAACTTAAAAGAAGGAATTATAGCTTAATCTCGAAGCTACACCAACAAACCAAGTATGGAGAATTGTACTTGACGACTTATACCCTCCACTTTTTTGTGGATAAGGCGAATCTTTGGAGTGGAGCACAGTGTCTTTATATGTAATTCCTTTTGCTTGCGAATATTCAGTTAATCAAAAGTGTCACCTTCTGATCAGGCAGACCACGGTTCTGGTTCTCTACGTGAACCTTATCATTTGCAGCATTGGTTTTGTCTTCCGTTGCAATTAAAGGAGCAACATTAGTCTTGAGAATGGTACAGTCGTTCTGTCAGACTGAGCTTTAACCTTGCACATTATTAGAGATGCCTCATCACAGATTGGAAATTCTTATTTTCCTGCTGGCTACTTTAAAGGCAACCAATTATTGATCAATCCCCTTCCATTTGAAAAACGAGTGCACACAAAGTTGCCGCATACATACTCCTTCTAAATTCTGAACAATATATGAATAAACAGGGGCACCCAACGGCAATTTTCGGGAAAATATCTGTTCGGAAGACGATTTGAGATCTAGAATTTTCGGAGCATTTATTGTAAGATTTCTTGCTTGCCTGCCTCTCCTAGGATTTTCGAACATCTACAAAATGGTATAATTACCCATTTTTAACGGATTTTGACCCTAAAAAAGGCCACCTAGAATTTTCGAGAGCCTTTTCCTGGCTCAAATTTTCGTTAAGGTAAGTTTTCATCCCTATAATTTTCGGACCACTAGACTTTCGGCTAGGAAATCCGAACAGATGAAAAGTTTTTAGGGGATAAAAATATGCCTATATCTACCGTTTGAATACTAAAAAACGTTAAACAATGCTATGTTAAGTGGTTTTGAACTATATCCTCGTTGGGTGCCCCTGAATAAAGAATCACTGCTCACTTACACGCACTTATAATAAACTTATTACCAGTTTGGTCTTGGATGGTCCGAAAAATTCACTGTCTTTGTCACATTCCACCAACAGAAGTTCATGAAGTTCAGTCTATTCTTATTTTCTGATGGAATTATGGGGATTGTAGGGCATTTACAAACTAAATAGGGAAATATAGGGAAAGTTTAAAAATATAGGAAATATGGGGACACTTGAAGCCCTGCTAATATACACCCATATACACGTTATATACATCTTATATACCACCCATATACACCTGATATACACCTTGTATACACCTGATACACATTTATGTACACCCATATACATCTTATATGCACCTTATATACACCCATATACACCTTTTATAGAGTCATATACACCCATATTCACGTGGGTAGTTAGCAAACCACGCTTTTTCGTACATTTCTTTGCCTTCCCTGCACGAATACGACGTGAAATGACCAAATTTTGCGTTTTTTTGACGACGGGAAAGGCAAGGCGATAAATTATACCATCTCTGTTCTAACTCAGGCGTGGTCCCCTCCTCTCAGCTCCAACATAAATTCCCTTCTTTTATGTAACTGGGCAACTTGTGATAATCGTGAAATGGTTTGAAAGGATGCGGAGTCTGTTTTCAGCAACGTTTTCACCAAGGTCGCCGTAGTCGGATCGTAAAGTCCTTATTACCAAGCCATTACCTCCCTCAATCTCTCCGTATTGATTGTCTGCCGATCACGCTTAGCTGGAGGTAGCGGCTTTCCCAGACTGTTTGCAGGGTGTCAAGAGCTTTAGGGGTCCAAAAATATAGGAATATAGGACTTAGCGACCTGAAAATATAGTACAAAACCCTCCAAAACTGCAAAAATATAGGACTAATCCGGTAGTAACTTACAGGGACAACGCAAGGTTCTTTACTGTATTTAGACTCTCTAGATATACTTATTCATGTTGCCAAGATGCCAACAAAAGAAAGACCCTTTCTCCCTTTCAAAGATATCTTTCAAACTTAGAGTAAGTCCATTATTTACCTCACAAAGTCAAAACAGCGCTGATTTTTGGTGGGATTATAACATCCTCTCAGTAACAAGGAACTCCTCGGCATACAAGATTAATAACAATTCAATTTAATTTCAATTCAACAATGGTTGACAATATCAACAAGTCCGAGTCCAAAACTCAGAACTGACACTTCTGTGAAAACAGAAATGGGAATACTGACAATAACACTTAGAATTACAGAAACTAGGCCAAATAAAAGCCAATGAGAACAAAAATCACCATTCTGGATGCACTCATATTCTTTCCCATCAGGTAAAGTATTTGTAAATTACAGCCTTCATGGTTAACTCCGTCACCACTGCTGTTAGGTTGTTGTAGCAGTGTTCCTAATGTTGGATTTCTTGTTCTGTTTTGCTGCCTGCTTTGGTAGCGAGGCATTCAATCTTAGCTTTTTCGTAGGAAGTGGAACTTCTCCTCAGCTTTTTTCAATTAGCTTCCGTTTCTGACACTCGACACCTTTCTGCTTCTCTCTTAGCTCAGATAACTCTGTATTAAGCTTCTGTGATAACCCTGAAGCAGTTTATGCCAGCCCTATCACTGCTTCTCTCTTAGCTCAGATAACTCTGTATTAAGCTTCTGTGATAACCCTGAAGCAGTTTATGCCAGCCCTATCACTGCTTCTGACTGAACTCTTCAGTTTGTTGTTTCCGTCATAGAGGAGCTGGCCAACCCCTCCCAGCTTTTCTCCTAGCTCCTTCTCTCTTTCGTTAATAAGGGCTACTTCCCTTGCACGGAGAGATGCATTCTTGGCCTTCAACGCACCCATCTCCTTTTGCTTTGAAGACCATTTCGCATTTTGAAGTGTAGCAAACACATCCTTGCGACATCAAAGTTTCCTGAATTGTGGATTTTTAATTACATTGTACCAATCAAACATTTAAGCCTTTTTCATGACAAATGTCTTAAAAATAGGAAAATAGGAATTTGCTTAATTTATAGGACTTTGTAGGAAAGATCTGAAAAAAAAGGATTTTATAGGAATATAGGACTCGCTTGACACCCTGTGTTTGATCTTGAGCAGTTTTTCAAGTCGCAGTTCAGTCGATGTTCTAAAGTCACTGCAGAACATTGGCGTAGGAATATTAATTCCAGACAGAGTGATCTAGGAGTTTGCAACAGATTTTTTGATAAAGAGGATGTTAAAATTTGATCACGCACTAAAGCAATAGCTCAAAATACAATTTGTACTAAAAGAGTGTTATTTATCAATAATTTAATTTTAACCAATTTATCAATAATTGTTGTGCATAATTAATGACATTTTTAACTTTGGCTATAGCTCTAATATGTCCTATCGAACATGCTCGTTTATTCTCACTATCCTTTACCATCCTATTAGAACAAAAAATAAAAATGGAATATTGTTTAATATGTTGTTAAATAATTCAGACTGTAGATTCTTTAACTCTTGTTCTAATCACGCATACTGGTGTTTTAAACTTAACAATAAATAGCGTAGTCGGATCGTAAGGTCCTTATTACCAAACCATTACCTCCCTCAATCCCTCCGTATCGATTGTCTGCCGATCACCCCTAGCTGGAGGTAGCGGCTTTCCCAGACTGTTTGCAGAGTGTCAAGAGCTTTAGGGGTCCAAAAATGTAGGAATATAGGACTTAGCGACCTGAAAATATAGTACGAAACCCACCAAAACTGCAAAAATATAGGACTAATCCGGTAGTAACTTACAGGCACAACGCAAGGTTCTTTACTGTATTTAGACTCTTTAGATATACTTATTCATGTTGCCAAGATTATAGAGCCAACAAAAGAAAGACCCTTTGAACATTGGCGTAAGAATGTTAAGTCGGGACAGAGTGATCTATTTAACAATAAATAGCGTAGAAAAATCATTCAGTGCATTATCCCACACAGTGCTAAGTAGTGGCACGAAAGGCCTAAGGAATAGGCAGACAATGAGACTTATTGCCTGGTATAAATAACTAGTTTTACAAATTTGGAATCTTTGTGTCTAGAAAACCTCAGTGTTTTCTTAAAAGTAACAACTGTCTCCAAAGGGCAAAGCAAATCAGTCACATCGGTTGAAACTAATCATCTATCATGATTTTACATCGCCCTTTTCGACAGCTGTTGTAATGGGTACAGCTTCTAATGGACAGGCCCCACCCTCCCCCCTAGAAAAATGATTGTACAGTACACCCACCCCATGTCAGGAAATATTTTATTACGAAACAGTGCCTCCGAAAAGTTCGCTTAGCGTTGATTTCCACCGTCGCATATGTTTTTTTCGTTCGAACATGTAAAATTTACGTGCATAAATGAAATACAGGCAATGTATGGAAGGCGTCGCTTAAAAGTAAAAGTTCAGCGAAGTTTTTTTACATTTAAGCGTGACCTTCCATACATTACCTCTATTTCATTTACGCGTGTAAAAATCACGCAACAGTGGAAATCCCCCTTTACAGCATGTCGCAAACGCGATCCTCGTCATGGAGAAACGCAACTCTCGTATTAAGAAGACGCTATCCTCCTACCGAAATACGAGACAGTCATGAGAGAGAATTAAAAAAAAGTTGTAAGTACTAATTCAGAATCAGATTCCGTGAGTATGTGTGCATAATGCATGTTGTGTCGTATCGTAGACCTTTCAAGGGATGGTAACTTACTATTGAGTGGCACCGTATCTAAGAACTCCCCAATTTAATTACCTTATCATTTCAGTTTAAAATGTACTTCGTTACTTGATCCCCATCAGGAAAAAACTTGTACAGTTTAGCATAAAATGCTGGTTTTCCATAATGATAAACAATTCTAAAATACGTTTGTCATCAACTGCTACTTATGCCAGCAGTTATGTACCCCACCAAGTTCCTGATTGAACTTTCCTCACTTGATTCAGCTGTAAAAGAAAAGCAAAATTTATTGTTACCTAACTATGAAGAAAAAACTACATAAGGATTAAGGGCGTGTTAGAAAACCACCATAACAGGTACGCCGAGAAAGAATATTCTGGATATAAAAAAAACATTGCGTAAAGGAACATTTCATGGAATATTGTAAATTACAAATTCAACTACAGCAACATATCATGGTCCAGATAACTCTTCATGAAAAATCATAAATCTTCCCGACGGCTCTAGTTTTTAACTCTCAAAATTTTAGTCCCAGGTCAAGCATGCGCAGTTGACGACAGCACCCTTTAAAGTTTTTAAGTAAACTCTTTATGGTTTGAAATAAGAGAGGTTTTACTGTACCTCTCTAGGGCTGAATTGCAGTATGGTGGCTATGGCGGTTATCATTTGTTGTTTGACTGAGTAGCTGGTGCTCATCATGAACCTCAAAACAATGTTCTTTATATATTCCATGTTTGCACTCTCACGAGACCTACAAAACATACAGAGATATACATGACAAAGATGATGATACTGCTGAAGTGGAGGAGGGAGATAATTATGATGACGAAGAGACCTACAAAACATACAGAAATATATATATATATGACAAAGATGATGATACTGCTGAAGTGGAGGAGGAGGATAATGATGATGACAAAGATGATGATACTGCTGAAGTGGAGGAGGGGGATGATGATGACGAAGATGATAATACTGCTGAAGTGGAGGAGGGGGATAATGATGATGACAAAGATGATAATACTGCTGAAGTGGAGAAGGGGGATAATGATGATGACAAAAATGATAATACTGCTGAAGTGGAGGAGGGGGATGATGATGACGAAGATGATGATACTGCGGAAGTGGAGGAGGGGGATAATGATGATGACAAAGATGATAATACTGCTGAAGTGGAGGAGGGGGATGATGATGACGAAGATGATGATACTGCTGAAGTGGAGGAGTGGGATAATGATGATGACGAAGATGATGATACTGCTGAAGTGGAGGAGTGGGATAATGATGATGACAAAGATGATAATACTGCTGAAGTGGAGGAGGGGGATAATGATGATGACAAAGATGATAATACTGCTGAAGTGGAGGAGTGGGATAATGATGATGACAAAGATGATAATACTGCTGAAGTGGAGGAGTGGGATAATGATGATGACGAAGATGATGATACTGCTAAAGTGGAGGAGGGGGATAATGATGATGACGAAGATGATGATACTGCTGAAGTGGAGGAGTGGGATAATGATGATGACGAAGATGATAATACTGCTGAAGTGGAGGAGGGGGATAATGATGATGACAAAGATGATAATACTGCTGAAGTGGAGGAGGGGGATAATGATGATGACGAAGATGATGATACTGCTGAAGTGGAGGAGGGGGATAATGATGATGACGAAGATGATGATACTGCTAAAGTGGAGGAGTGGGATAATGATGATGACAAAGATGATAATACTGCTGAAGTGGAGGAGGGGGATAATGATGATGACGAAGATGATGATACTGCTGAAGTGGAGGATTGGGATAATGATGATGACAAAGATGATGATACTGCTGAAGTGGAGGAGTGGGATAATGATGATGACAAAGATGATAATACTGCTGAAGTGGAGGAGGGGGATAATGATGATGACAAAGATGATAATACTGCTGAAGTGGAGGAGTGGGATAATGATGATGACAAAGATGATGATACTGCTGAAGTGGAGGAGTGGGATAATGATGATGACGAAGATGATGATACTGCTGAAGTGGAGGAGGGGGATAATGATGATGACGAAGATGATGATACTGCTGAAGTGGAGGAGGGGGATAATGATTTTGACAAAGATGATAATACTGCTGAAGTGGAGGAGTGGGATAATGATGATGACAAAGATGATAATACTGCTGAAGTGGAGGAGGGGGATAATGATGATGACAAAGATGATAATACTGCTGAAGTGGAGGAGGGGGATAATGATGATGACGAAGATGATGATACTGCTGAAGTGGAGGAGTGGGATAATGATGATGACGAAGATGATGATACTGCTGAAGTGAAGGAATGGGATAAAGATGATGACGAAGATGATAATACTGCTGAAGTGGAGGAGGGGGATAATGATGATGACGAAGATGATGATACTGCTGAAGTGGAGGAGGGGGATAATGATGATGACAAAGATGATAATACTGCTGAAGTGGAGGAGGGGGATAATGATGATGACAAAGATGATAATACTGCTGAAGTGGAGGAGGGGGATAATGATGGTGACAAAGATGATGATACTGCTAAAGTGGAGGAGGGGGATAATGATGATGACGAAGATGATGACACTACTGAAGTGGAGGAGGGGGATAATGATGATGAAGATAATTATAGGGACCTTAACCAAGGACGGCGACGACGGCAGTGAAAACGTCGGTAAAAAATGAATTTGCGCTCTTTCAAACTTAATCGCGTCTATTTGGACCCGCTAAATATGTCAAATGCAGGCCACTTTTCCCGGAATTGAATTCTTACGTATTTTATTCAGGCTAAAAAAGATGAAAGAAAATTCGTTGTCGTATGTCCACGTCCTCCATAAAACGTCAAATTAGGAGGTTTCACGTCGTATTTCGCGTGCAGTGAACGTCAAAGAAATGTACTAAAAAGCGTGACGCACGTGCAGAACTGTTCTTTTGATCATAAAACCTATTGTTGTTTTGAAGTCGTCGTTGTGGTCGTCGTCGTAGTTGCTTAAGCTTCCTAATGATGATGATGACGACGACAATGATGATGATGAAAGCCTGCGTGGCAGGTGTAAATGAAAAGGTTGGAGGATCACGAGGCTATGATGAGGGTGGTGATGTTTAATGATAGTATTGGCGGTGATGATGATGATGATGGTAATGTCAGTAATGACGATGACTGATGATGACAAAGGGAATGATAACAGGCAGCTTAATATGCAGCTACGACGTCAACGGCAATGAAAAAGTCCGGTCACCAATAGAAATAACTCGTATTCTTTCAAACTCCATCGCGATTAATCCAACTCGTACACCCTCTGTATTATTTGTAACTTCGTCACGTTTTCCCATGTTCTTTATAAACATTAGAGTGTCATAAATTACACCTGGACTGAGAATTTAAGGCCAAAGTTTTGCAAGCGATGATCAGGAAATAAATTAAACAATGTAACGAACATGTAAAGCTGTTGTTTTGTTGATTGAAACTTTTCCGTTTTTGAAGATGCGGTTGCTGACGCAACCCTCGTTGCGTAGCTCCCTTAATTATGTGGTGGTCATGCTCTCAATAACGATAAGAAGCCAGAAACATTATTGGTTTATATTGTGCTTCAGTTTCAAAATATGAGTGATACTTAAAATACAGAGGAGAAGTCGTTACATCACGTTGTCATGGTGGCCGAATTTCTGGATGACAACAAACCGAAAATGTCTCTTAAAAGGTGAATTCGCACTGTTTCAAACTTCATCGATTCTATTCAGTTTCATTTGTTTTGTCAAATGTAGGCGAAATTATCTGGAGTTGAATCCGAAAGGACTGATCAAAGTTTAGAAAAAGAAAAAGAAAATTTTTGTGTTTCGTTCACCTCCTCCATAAGGCGAGTGCGTGAAATTAGGAAGCTTCATGTCGCAATCGTGCAACGACGGCTACGAAATGTACAAAAAAGAGTGATGCACGTGTAAATTTGTTGGTTTGCTAATAGAGTGGTTTTCGTTTGAGTGTCGTAAAACCAAAACCAAAGTAATTACTCTGGCCAATCACATAGGACACAGACAATACATTGAACCAATCAAAACTCGAAGTAATTACATGTGGCTGACGCAAAGCGCGGGAAAATGCATGCGAGCGCGTCATAATTGGCTTTGGTTTTACTTCTGATTGGATGAAAAGGTGGCGCGAATCTTTTAAGCCAATCGCATCGTGTAGAAAGTGCAAAACCAATTACTTTTCGACACTCAAATGAAAACCGCTCTATAAACTTATTTTTTGGCCGTTTCCGTTGCCGTCGCCGTCGTCGTTACTAAAGCTCCCTATTGTTTTGATCCAAAAATTTTGCTACCATGGTAACGTGACGTCACACTTCTCCTCTCTATTAGAGTCCATCTTAGAGATGGTTCCACAGGGAGAGAGAGCGAGAAGACTGTCTGTAACAACAGGGAAAGGGCAGACCATGTGAATGAATTTTATTTCAAGTAAAGATACCACATTTTCATGTCCCTTACCTGTCTCTTTCAAGCTTCCTAATTTCTTCTTTAAGAACATTAGCCTGGTCCATCAGTTTGTCTCCTCTGACAATACACAAAATACAAGTTTAAACTAACATCTGTAATTAACAAAACAAAACAAATCAATACCATTGCCGAAGCATTAAATTTTAAGTCTTTAAAGAAGGCGCGAGTCTGAGTTTGGTGCTGATCCCTAAGGCTAACCACACTGCAACCTCCAAAATATGGAGATTGCCTACCGCTTCCCTCTTGCGCGTTTAAAAACACAGTAGATTTTATACTTTCAGGACTTTTGCCGAGTTGTCGACCTTAAAGGTATGGATCTGACCTCAAAGAGTACTTTTCCAACAAGCCTGTAGACGAAACAAAATCACCGATAAATGTTCACTACACTGGTAGTACAGCGGAAGGTATCGATCGAGCGAGCGATGACGGTTTCATGTTTGTCAACCACAATCTAAGGCTTGTAGATGACTCTTCAAGCATTGTTGTGAGAGACGGCGAAGCGATGTTTTCTCGCAACTGAGGTGCGGCCGGGTTGTGCACATTTACGTTGCAATTCACATGAAAATGCCGATAATGAACTTCTTAGGACCCAAATGTGATCACCCTTAGTTTTTTCCTAACAGTCCATATGTCTCAACCGACATCTCGCTAAAACGGACAACTAGAGTTGTTTGCTGCCTTACTTCACCCCATTTAGTTGACTCTCAATAAGACGGACATCAGTGGCGGATCCAGACCTTCAGAGAAGGGGGGGGGGGGCTGGTCATCCAGACCCTGAAATAAGGGGGGTGGGGGGGACACGGTCGAAAAAAAATTTTTTTCGGCCCTTTGGGCCTCATTTTGGTCTGAAAATAAGTGGGGGGGACGGGCCCCTCCCCTGGATCCGCCACTGGACATTTCTCTATGACAGACACATATTGCAAACCCCAAAGGTGCCTTTCTTAAAGAGAGAATTAACTGTATCAATACATAATCACGAGAAAAGGTTACGAGAATGAATAAAGTGATAACGAAAGGGAAAATTCTTCGATCTTTTATCAAATTGTCTCAACTAATTCTTTAAGGACATCACGAATGGAGATCAGCTTGGAGTATTTGTATGAATGCAGATATTAGGGCTTTCCATAGAATCATCTAGATCATATTGATCACCTCCACTGTTGCAAAGTCCTTGGTACGATCCAGACAATCAACATGATTTTTTGGAAACTAGTCTATATACACACTTCCGTCTGGATTATCCATCATCGCATTGTGTTTTTGTACTTAACATCTTCTTTTTCGGCTGGACAAATCCTTTCCAGCTAATTCAGGCCTTCGAAGCTTCTTGCAGTTCAACACAAATAATAAAGACTGGTATAATTACAAAAGATGTGTTTAAACGTTTGTAAAAGGGAAACAAACCTTAGTTCGGAGTCTCTCAAAGCGACTTCGAGTTCATTCTTCTGCCGCCTTATGGCTGTACTTTCTGCTTCTCTTCTGGCCTGTTGTTGAGCATAATGAACCAGGGTTCTCTCACTGCCTGTAACCTAATGAGAGTAAAGTCATGGTGAAAAATGGCTTTAAGTCAACTCAAGCTTAGCCCCAAAGCATATCAGATTACCTCAAGAGCAATAATTCGAGTCATTTACCGTAAATGTGTTAACACTATGTTTGGCTCTCAGCAATACCATAAATAACCTCTTTTAGTCAAATCCAACTAGTGGTCTATTATCAATGCTGCGTTCTGATTGGTTGAGCTACTACTAGGCTATATGTTATGGCCCCCTAGTAGCGAAAAGCGCGGGCTTTTTGGCGGCAAAGAAGGATTGAAGTCTAGCTTTAACTAGCTAAAAAATTTTTATTTTCGATATTTTTGACCAACTAGTTGGATTTTACTAAAGAAATTATTCTTCTCGCCCTCATGGCCTCTGAGCCCATTCGGGCTTGAGGAATAATAATGTTAAATACTTTAAATAACAACTATTCTTTTCTATACTTTTTCTTATTTAAAACTGGAGAAGTAACCTCTGGTAATTCCTTTTTGTAGAAAAAATAATACTGAAAAACTCAACGTCTGTTATATAGTGGCGTGCAATTATTAAAGGACTAGTTAAAAGTGTTATGTTTCTGTAAGCAGTTTAAGAGCACTTGCACATCTTTCACATTTACAGCTAGTTAGTGGTTGGAATGTTAGGGCAAATCATTAGCAGGGGGTAACGATTTGTATACATGTTGTTACCAATTTACTAAACAATCAGTAAATTTAACAATCTAACATTTGTAGTCATTTAGTAATTCGTAGGTCAACATAAAATTGGACCGCTGAAACCTGTGGTCGGGGGGGAGGGAGGATGCAAGCACATCTGTTGCCCAACCCTTCCCTACGGGCCTGCTGGATATTGAAATTACTGAAACTATTTTAAAAATTTCACTTACTCCCGAATTTTTGGACAACAGCTGATGAACAGCTGCATCAGCTTCAGAAGACTCAGGCAGGTCCATGGAGGCCTGGGATACACCAGTCATCTCCACAAACTTCCTTTGATAAGAAAATACTGATCTTGTGTCAGCTGAAGGACTGGCACTTGGGCTACGGCTCCTAAGCATTTCGATTTCTGCATCTTTCTCAGCAACAAGAGCAAGTGTCCGTTCCCTTTGATTTAAAACCTGTCTTTCAAGGTCTTCAAGTTTTTGTTTGTAGACAGTGTTGGCTTCTTCTTTTTCCAGCCTGTAATTTTCCTCTGTTAACTTGAGTTGGTCTCGTAAGTTTGTGATGACCTTTTTTTGATCAAGTTCTCTTATATTGTTTGACTCTTTTAATTCTTGAAGTTGCTTTTCTAAGTCTTCATTTTGCAGTTTTAATTTTTCCATGTTGCCTATTTGCTCACTTAGTTCTTTAAATGATTTGTTTTTGTGAAGAGCTTGTGTCTTCACTTTGTATCGTTCAAATTCTTCCTTTAGTTGACGCAGTTGCTGTTGGCAAACCTTGTGAGATGGGTCACTAATAAAGACAGACTCAAACTCTGACTTGCTCAGCTCTTCCAACTCTAAGGAGATGGAAAAAAAAGACAAACAAACAATATGGGTTTGTCTTTGTTTCTCCTAAGGTAATGGTCAAAATTAATAAAAATATCAGAACTACTTCAACTCACTCTCAAAGAAAACTGTATAGAAACCTACTGTGTAGGTTCAGTAGCTTTTAAATGAATGGTTTCTGTGTAAGAATTTAGAAGACAACTACCAAACTTATTCATCTATGTAGACGGAATAGTAACAGAAACTGCAATTAACTCTGGCAGTGAAGGCTTCCTGCAGCTTTGCAGCTTTTAAAATGGTTAAGGGCCAGCTAGCTAGAGTAAGCCTGCATCAAGTCATGGGAGGATTGGGATAAGATGAAAAACTAAACAGAGCAGTATTTTATTTTTCAACTTGAAAATCAGGGCTTACCTAGTGGCATCTCCTAGCTTTGGTAAACACACATCACTGCACATTATAGTTTATTATCCTTACCCAAATCTAATGGCTTGTCTGCTGAGTTCAAAGCAATTTTTAGCAGTCCTTTCAACTTCATAACTTGTTCTTTTAATTCTTCTGGTGTTTCATCTTGGCCAGCTTCCTTTTCATTGTCAGGTGCATGGTTTTCATCAGTACTCATCTGTCTTGTTAATTCTACATTCTCTACATCCAGCTGATGCAAGCGATCTTTAAGTTTCTGAATGGCTTGCTGATCTTGAAGTCTCAGTTTTTCATAATTTCCAACAACTTCTGACAGTTCTGACAATTTGACCTCTGTAAAGACAGTGGCAAGAAATGTGTTTACCTAAACTGCAAATCATGTGTACAAAACAACAACAATATTATTCAATGCTGATGTCACAACTTTTCGCAGCCCCAGATCTGAGTGGAATTTTCTGATAAGTGGATGCAGCTGATGTACCACTTTTTTTATGGCACATTGTGTTGAGGACGGAACACACGACTAGGCGACATGTCCCTGCAACAAGTCCTAGCAACAAATCACTGAATGTGTACAGTTCGGGCAATAATATGCTGTACCAAGTTGCACAAGGTAATAAAGAACACTATATTTCTTTAAAACTTCAAATTACAAGAGAAACACGCTAGCACCAAGAACACTCTGCTGGTTTCCAAGGAGGGCATGTTGACACGCTCTCCACTGATGCACGTCACAGTGACAAATCACTTCATGTGTACTGGTTTGTCTCAGCAACAGAATCTTTTCACCGCACAAATTAAATTTTTGATTTTGTGCGACTTGTTGTGGAGGCAGAGGTTTTCACAATAATTCTCCAGCATACACGAAGCAATTTCTCTCAGTGATGTGTCGCCACAACGTGTTGCTGAAACTTGTTGCCTAGCATGTACCGACCTTTAAAGAGCATTTACAGGAAGCAAAGGGTAAATCAAGATGCTTTAATTGCTGAAATTTGAGCAAATTAATTATAATGGTGTCATTTTGTACAGACTGTAATTTTTAGCAGGATTTTTCATGACTACAGGTTTTACACATTAGGGTTCTAAGCCTAGAGAGTTCAATAATACCTCAAGAATAAACCCCTACATGCAGATTCCCACCCCTCCCTGCACCTCCATGAGTTTAGTGAGAGGTCATAACCTGCAGGTAGTATGTCAGACGGCTGATGTGGCATATGAGACGTCTCATGGCAGATGTCTGATGTCCAATGTCTGATGTGGAATGTCAGTCATCTGATGTCTGAAAATGAAGAAATGATCGTCGCAGTGAATGCAATTTATGCAATTGCGTAAAGAGGCCTGAAAAAATTCAGGACTTCAACGGGGCCTGAACCCGTGACCTCGCAATACCGGCGTCATGCTCTACCAACTGAGCTATGAAGCCACTGACATTGGGAGCAACATTCATTGCGACGATCATTTCTTCATTTTCATTTCAACATGATTTATTTCATATATCATTAACACTTATCTGATGTCTGTTGTCTGATACAGTATATCAGACGTCTGATGTCAGATGGCTGATGTCTGGTGTTTGATGTGGTATGTCAGATGTCTGTTGTAATATTTCACACGTCTGATGTCCAATGTTTGATGTGATATGTCAGACATCTGATGTCAGTTGTCTGATGTCAGGTATCTGATATCCGATGTGGTATGTCTAATATGATATGTCAGAAATCTGATGTGGTATGTCAGACATCTGATATCAGATGTCTGATATAGTATATAAGATATAATATATATAATATATATGATATACCCAATGTCTGATGTCCCATGTCTGATGTGGTATGTCAGATGTCTGACCTGGTACGTCAGACGTCTGATGTTGTATGTCAGAAGTCTGATGTGGTATTTCAGACATCTGAAGTCAGATGTCCCATGTGGTATGTCAGACATCTGATATGATATTTCAGACCTCTGATGTCACACGTCTGATGAGGTATATCAGATGTCTGATGTGGTATGTCAGACGGCAGATGTGGTATATCAGAGATCTGAAGTCCGATGTTTGATTTGGTACATCAGATGTCTGATGTGGTATGCATGTTAGACGTCTGACGTGGTATATCAGGCGTCTGATATTGTATGTCAGAAGTCTGATGTGAAATATCAGACATCTGAAGTCAGATGTCCGATGTGGTATGTCAGACGTCTTATATGATATGTCAGACGTTTGATGTGGTATATTGAATTGATTGTTGAAAAACATGCACCAAAAAGAAAACTGTCTAGGAATCAACAAAGGCTCTCAAAAAAACCTTGGTTAACAAGAGGAATCATTAAATCTATCAAATCTAAGCACACTATGTATACAACCCATTTTTTATCTAATGACCCAGTCAAAATAGCTGAATTCAAAAAATATTCAAATAAGCTCAACCAGCTTAAGAATATTAGTATGAAAACATATTTCTGCAGGCACTTTGAGATGTGTCAAAGTAATTTAAAAGCTGCTTGGAAACTTATTGGCACACTGATAAAGAGAAAGACAAAAAGTCAGACTATTCCCCTAAGAACAACTAGGAATACCAATAATGAAGATATTGCAGATCAGTTTAATAAACATTTTATTATTGTAGGCCCAAACTTGGCCAGTAAAATTGACAAAAGCAATGAAAATCCTGCACAATATATCTCGTCATCTTCAATTAACAGTTTTGTTATGGAAAATGTCTCAGAAGATCAGGTTTCTAACTTGTTCAAAAACCTAGATGCAAACAAATCATCAATTAGCATACCTAACAAACTAATAAAAATAGCGGCTGAGCCATTATCTGTTCCATTCACACAAATTTATAATCAATCGATTGAAACTGGTATAGTTCCATATATATGAAAAGTTTCACAGGTTACTCCAGTTTACAAAAATGGTGATGCAACTTACCCAGCCAACTAAAGGCCTATGTCAACTCTCTCATCTTTTAGTAAGGTTTTTGAAAACTTTAAGTTAATTTATAACCAGCCATACAACTTTCTTGAAAATATAGCATTTTGTTTAAGTATCAATTTGGATTTAGAAAGGGATACTTCACTGAGCAAGTCAACTTAGAAATTACTGACTCACTTAAGAAGGCTATGGATAAAAAATTGGTCACCTGCGGCCTTTTTCTTGACTTTTCAAAGGCATTTGACACAATTAACCATGACATTCTGTTATCAAAACTCCATAGATATGGTTTACGTGGAAATCCTCTCAGATGGTTTGAAAACTACTTATACAATCGTAATCAGGTCGTCAAAATTGGTGACACTATATCTAGCAGTCAGACCTTTATCTGTGGAATGCCTCAGGGATCAACTTTGGGTCCACTGTTATTTCTGCTTTATATTAATGATTTGCCAAACTGTTCAAGCAAACTATCCTTCTGAATATTTGCTGATGACACTAATATGTTTTATACAATTAATAATCTGCATAACCTTGAGTCTGTCATGAATGAAGAATTTAAGTCCGTAAGTGCTGTGCCATTAACAAATTATCTATAAACTTTTCAAAGACAAATTACATCCTAGTCCCATCCTCAAGGTTAAGTGGAAGTATAAATGTAAATAACATCAAGATCAAAAGCCAAATAAAGTACCTGGGTGTGTATATAGATCAAAACTTACACTGGGGACCTCAGATTACACATATCAACAATAAATTAGCAACAAATATAGCAACTATTACCAAATTAAGACACTTTGTAAATCTGCATACAATGAAACAACTGTATTACTCTTTCATCTATCCATATTTAACCTATGCTATCACTAGCTGGGGAAGTGCTTGCAAAACTAGGCTGAATAGGATCAGGACTAAGCAAAATAAATGCCTCGTTCAATTTTTTTACACACAGTAGAGAGAATGCTAAGTCTTAATATAATTTATTAGATATCCTCAAATTTGATAACATTTTCAAACTTAAAGTAGCACTCTTTGCACACAAAATCATCAACGATCCAACAGGCATCCCAACAATATTCTCTAGAACTCTACCTCTAGCTTCCGACTGCCACAGTCGTAATACTAGATTTGTCTCTAATCTTAACTTCCATGGACCACAAATAAAAAATAACTATGGAGCTTCCACTTTTCCTTTCATTCCATCCAAATTAGGGGAGACTATTCCACTAAAGCTTAAAAAACTATATTACTACCGCTTCTCCAAACGCTTCAAGTTATAACTGCATAATTTGCAATCTGATTCCAAGAATATATTGATTTAGTTTACTTAGTTTAACCACTTTGTCTGATATGTCATCAGATGTCTGACATACTACGTTATTAGACGTCTGTTATAGGTCATCAGACGTCTGACATACAATATCAGACATCTGACATACAATATCAGACGCCTGACATAACATATTAGATGTCTGTTATACCACATCAGGCGTCTGATATATGTCATCAGACATCTGACATACCACATCAGACGTCTGATATATGTCATCAGACGTCTGACATACAATATCAGACATCTGACATACAATATCAGACGCCTGACATAACATATTAGATGTCTGTTATACCACATCAGACGTCTGATATATGTCATCAGACATCTGACATACAATATCAGACGTCTGATATAACATATTAGATGTCTTTTATACCACATCAGACGTCTGACATACTATAATCAGACATCTGACATACCATATCACACGTCTGATATACGTCATCAGACGTCTGACATAGAATGTCAGACATCTGACATACCACATCAGACGTCTGATATACATCATTAGACGTCTGACATACAATATCAGACATCTGACATACCATATCACACGTCTGATATACGTCATCAGACGTCTGACATAGAATGTCAGACATCTGACATACCACATCAGACGTCTGATATACATCATTAGACGTCTGACATACAATATCAGACATCTGACATACCACATCAGACGTCTGATATATTTCATCAGACGTCTGACATACTACATCAGACGTCTTCTGTTATACGTCATCAGACATCTGACTTACAAATTATATCAAACATCTGACATACCACATCAGACGTCTGATATACGTCATCATATACATACCATATCACACGTCTGTTATACCACATCAGACGTTTGACATACAATATCAGACATCTGACATACCACATCAGACATCTGATATATGTCATCAGACATCTGACATACTATATCAGACATCTGACATACCATATCACACGTCTGTTATACCACATCAGACGTTTGATATACAATATCAGACATCTGACATACCATATCAGACGTCTATTATACCACATCAGACATCATCAGACGTCTGACATACCATATCAGAGGTCTGTTATACCACATCAAACGTCTGATATACGTCATCAGACGTCTGACATACAATATCAGATATCTGACATACCACATCAGACATCTGACATACAATATCAGACATCTGACATACCATATTAGATGTCTGTTATACCACATCAGACGTCATCAGACATCTGACATACAATATCAGATGTCTGACATACCATATCAGACGTCTGTTATACCACATCAAACGTCTGATATACGTCATCAGGACGTCTGACATACAATATCAGACATCTGACACCACATCAGATGTCTGATATATGTCATCAGACGTCTGACATAGAATATCAGATGTCTGACATACCATATTAGATATCTGTTATATCACATCAGATGTCTGATATACGTCATCATACGCATGACATACCATATTAGACGTCTGACATACCACATCAGACATCTGACATACCATATCAGGTGTCTGTTATACCACATCAGATGTCTGATATACAATATCTGATATACTACATCAGACGTCTGTTATACCACATCTGACATCTGATATATGTCATCAGATGTCTGACATATTACATCAGAGGTCTGACATACCACATCAGACATTTGATATACTCATCAGATGTCTGACCTGTATCAGAAGTCTGACATACCAGATTGGGCATCTGACTTCAGACATCTGATATACAACATCAGACGTCTGACATACCTTATCAGAGGTCTGACATACCATATCAGACATCTGACATACCACAAACACATCAGACGTCTGACATGCAATATCAGACATCTAACATACCACATCAGACGTCTGAAATACCACATCAGACGTCTGATGTACCTCATCAGATGTCTGACATACCACATCAGGCATCGGACTTCAGATGTCTGATATACCACATCAGACATCTGCCATACCTTATCAGACGTCTGACATACCACATAACATGTCTGACATACCACATCAGATGTCTGACATATCTTATCAGACGTCTGACATACCATATCAGACATCTGACGTACCACATCAGACATCTGGTCAATATGCCACATCTGACATCTGACATACCATAACAGACATCTGATATACCACAGTAGATGTTCGACGTACCACATCAGACATCTGATCTCAGACGTCTGACATACCACATCGGACATCAAGTGTCTGACATACCACATCAGAAATTAGATGTCTCACATACCAGATCAGACATAACACATCAGTCACCTTTTTAGATTTTAAATTTTATTGATTTTATTGTGTTTGCACTATTTACATATTGATTGCATTGGAATTTTAATTTGTATAAGTACCTTGGAGAACAATGTCAGAAATAAAGATAACAAGAAATTAAGGAATTAAGATGTGCACAATGACCAAAGTAGTTAATGCTTCCAGGTTGGTCATTGCCATGTTAAGCTAGCTGGCAAAGACAATAAGCGTAGTGAAAAATAAATCTCTGATGTCCAATGTGGTATGTCAGACATCTGATGTCAGATTATTAATGTCCGATGTTTGATGTGGTATGTCAGATGTCTGACTTGTGATGTCAGATGTCTGATGTGGTATGTGAAACGTCTGATGTTGGATGTTTGATGTGGTATGTTAGACTTAGTTTGTGGAAATTCTTAGACCAAGCCCATGTCACTTTGTAGACAATCAACTGTACAACTATCAACAGCTGATGGTCTTTCACCCACAAGGTAGAATAATCCTCTGTGCATACCATATAGCTACCTGAAGAGTGAGATTACTACTAGATACCTACCCAAGTCTGCCACCCTACACTCTTCCAAACTTGTGATGATCCTCAACCGTTCTTCAGCTTCATTAGCTCTCTTCTGCTCTTTAACTACAGCCTCAGAATGCTCTTTCTTTATCTTAGACATCTCATTCTGCAACTGAACCAGCAGAGGTGAAGGTTGAGAAGCAACTTTCTCTGCCTCTTTTAGTCTTCTTTTAACCTGTTGTAACTCTAGTTGCAGCTGGGAGATTTGATGTTCATACTCTTCAGTCTTGCTGCCAGGTAATCTCTGAGTCAGTAGGACCTGTTCTTTTGCATCTTCCAGCTGTTGTTCTAGGTCTTCTTTTGCAGACCGCTCCGTGGACACTAACATTTGAAGTTCACGCAGCATCAGGACATGATTGTTCTGTTCCTCCTCACGGGCTTGCTGTTCATGTCGCATGCGTAACTTTAGCTATGGATAAATTTCAAGTCTTTATTTAAATTCTGTGGGCAGATTTATATTAATTATTAACATTCTAAGATGTACATAAATAGGAAACTTTATTTGAAAAAGTCCAAAATCTCATAACCTTTGAATCTGACTAAAAACTCGTACAATCCTGCACCTCTGGTACACATGCGAGGTGATGAGGATAAACCACTGTCACTTTCGGAAATCATTTGGAAAGAAAGATTCATCACGCAAACCGCCATCTTGGGCCTTGCTGTCTTCTCCAAAATAGCCTTGCACTGGTATTGTGAACCAAATGGTACGGAAATTTGTGGGAATTCCGATTAAACCAAAAAAAAAAAAAAAAGAATTACTCCCTGCATCAGCCACTCCAGTTTTCTATACAAAAGGTAAGCACACCTGGTTTTCACTAGTGTTACAAGTTAGCATATGTGCAAGCATACATGTAGGAGTCCTGTGTGAAAGTGATTGGTGATGAGCAGAGCCTACAACCTGATTGCAAGTACAGTTGAAGGAAAAAGTTTGATCCTTGTGCTTGTGCTTGCACTTGTGGTTATGCCTGCACTTACTAGTGGTAACATCATTTAAAGGGTCAATACAAACCTCTTGAAGTTGTTCTTGCAGGGACTCTAAGTTACTTTTTAACTTCTCTATTTCTTGTTCATGTTCTTGGTTTTTAACTTCATGTTCTTGCTATAAAACAAGAAAAAGCTACTTAGCACTTAGGTTAAGAGGCATGATACTTCTTTTTTGCTATCATTTAATGTTGCAGTTCCTTAACTATGCTTTAAAAGACAAGGTTAACTAAAAACACAGCAACAAGACATATGGCATAAAGGGGGGAGCATCGCTCTGCAATTGGCAGGGCAGATGACTTCCATAGCGTGACCATAAAGCCTAACTTATCTCCCCAGCGTTAGTTTAAAAGATCTATGCCGGATTGGACAAGTTCTAGGTAGGTCCAAAACAGATATCTTACAGCCTAACTCTCCACGGTACTATGAGCTAAGACCACTGGCCAGCATTGTACATGTGCAACTTAATGGAATGAGTGTTGGCAATTATATTGCTCAAGCCATTTTATCTTTATATCAGCACTATGAGCTGACATGTGCTGGAATAATGGCAATAAAATCGCTAAAAAACAAAGTTTGGGGAAGTCCCTGGAAGACTTTAGCTGAAAGGGAATAAACAGTGGTGAGCCTGCGTTTATTGATGAAAACAATAAAACTACTCCAAAGGGAGGGAAGGGTGGGATTTTCAAAAAACTTTTTTAACAAGACCTTTAGTTAGCTTAATGTCTGAGGGTCAGCCAATGATAAATGTTGTACTACTGAATAAAGGGAGCACATGAGGTGCTCCACGAGGTAAACCTGTAAATAATTTTAACTAGCCATAAAGAGCAAGTGATACATATGTAGCCAGCTAGATTGAAACATACGCTAATATCTTCCATTGTGTCTAGTAACTTCCCACACTTGACAGTGATAATTTTAACATACTACGAGTTATTTGCAATGGCAAGTGTAAGCCGTAAATTAATGTGCAACTTAACCTAAAGTGAAGTCAACCTAAGTAAACTTAGCTTAACTTTCATACTTGTCAATCTTGAGATCATAAGTTTGTAATTCTAACTAGACTTAACCGATGTAAATTAACTTAGTTGAATTGCGTAACATACTGCGAGTAAAAGTTAAATGTGTACACAAAGGCGATATCCCAATGTTGTGTGACCTAACCCTGACAAACTGAGTCACACTCCATTAATTGTGTTTTAAGATTGCCTTGTAAACCTTTCTATATTTAATTACTACATCAAGGAATATTACAAAACCAACCATCATTTTCTTTTTATCTGCCTGGTAGCTGGCCTCCATCTTTGATTTCTGCTGCATTACAGTTGCAAGTGAAGCACTGAGAGTCGCAACCTTTTCCTGCTGTGTGTCCAACTCTGCTTGTAAAGATGAATTGTTTTCCTACAGTCAAGAGATGACAAAAGGTTACTCAATAAACTGTACAATGTAACAGGACATCTCTTAATCGTTTACTATTATAACTTGATTAATCGTAAGTTAGTGTATAGAAAAGGATGGTGAAATGTTAGGAGAAAATAATATTTAATACAGTCAACTCTCCCAAGTCGGACATTTTTACTGGACCAGCGCTAAGTGTCTGTCTGAGAGAGATGTCCATCTTGTGTAGAGAGTTAACTAAAAAGTGTAAAGAAAGGCAGTCCATAAAGAGAAAGTTAACCATAGTTTGACTCCCACTTTTTTTTATGACCTACATTTAAAATCATCCAGTCTGGTAAGTACAGGGGCTGTAGGGCTGTAGTCATTTGTTTACTTAGAACTGTAACAAAAAGCTAACCCTAATAAGTTACAAGCAGAACTGATTTAACCTACAGTCTCAGACAAAAATAGTTGGGACACTTTAACGAAACGCTGTTTTTTCCCTTCTCGTGCTCCCCTCGTCCCTCTCAAAGTTGTTTATCGCAGTTTGGTCACCAATTCTTGTACACCAACATTGAGGGGACAAGGAGACCCCAAAGTGTCCCAACCATTTTGACTGACACTGTGTTTTTGAGGAATTTTAGGTATGTAACTCCTCGTTGGTTCTAGTGGCAGGAAATCGCTAGGCAGGTATATGCACGTTTCGGAGCCATTTTTTCGGGAAAAACATTAAAGATTTCAAGGATAGAAAGGGAGAAGACAATGAATAGAGGAAAGAAGTCTTTGTTTCTTTAATTACAACATTCCACGGTATTAAAAAAGCTTTCTACCTATTGGGTTTAAAGAGTGAACAACGGATGAGTCAAAACTGCCCGCATTATTTCGCAGGCTGTGTATCTTGCCGCTCATATCTTGTACCGGTGGAGACACAATTGGACGGGTCACCATAACGGGTCACCATACTATCCAGGGCGTTTTCTAAGAGCTCTCTGTTATATATAATGGATTAAGAAAGAAAAGGGTAAGGTACTTTCATACTTAATTGAAATAGCCAAGGTTTATATCGCCTTGATACATGTAAGACAAGTTATTAAAACTTTGACCATGGTGACACGATTGTTCGCTGAAAGAAACATATAAATATCTTAATTAAATTAATGTACAGTGACCCGTGTACACGTCGAGTAGAACGCTTTTTTTGAGGTTTCAAGGATAGGTAGTGTCCTCGTTTTATATGATTCATGTTTTGTACCTCAAGTCCCACATTTATGGCACAGTAGTTTGTTTTAGAGTTATTCAGGAAGGTGTATATTTGGGATAAAGAATGAGAACCGATGTCACCATTTGGCGCAAGGCCAAATTAACATATGTTGTAAACAACTTATAAAAAGTTGTCGATTTCACAGCAGTAGCCTGGAATATCATTAAGAAACTTTTTGGCGTCGGACCAAACAGTTACACTATTGTTGGACACCCTTTTCACGCTCTTGTAGTCAATAGTATCTTTAAAAATTTAGAGGGCGGGATACTATTCTCGCTGATACGTCTTGGGAATAATCCTGCCTTGTTGCATTTTCCTCCAAACTGAGGAAAAGTTTCCCCCTTTCTCTCGAAATCGCTTAATCGCTCTTTCAGCTGTCTTTCGCCTCTTGCCCTTAAGTTAGAAATGCGTCCCTTTGAGCCTTGTTCCTACACTCTTTCTTGGCAAAGAGGCGTTCTTTATTACTCTCCACACATGTTTTTTAGAAATGTGGCACATTCGAGCGCCTCTCTCTATATGAAAACCCTGAATCTTATGTAGATAGTATGCACGTGCTAGATTGTCACGCTATCAATCGGCCACTAGAAAGCTATTTGTGTACGGTTTAGTGCACACTCAGTTCCTTTTATTTTACAATATTCGACTCTGCCCAAGAAATTTCTGCGAACTGGTCATTCTTTGTGTTATGTTGTTATGCCCAAATAACTTAGTTCACTGCTATAGAAACGTTCGCGAAACACAATGGATACCCAACAAACCAAAAGCCCGTTGCTTGTGACTGACCTACAGATTAACCTCTGTACCTGTCAACATGCCTTCAAATTCCTCCCTGACACAGTCTCAGAGAAAAATAGTTGGGACACTTTAACGAAACGCTGTTTTTTCCCTTCTCGTGCTCCCCTCGTCCCTCTCAAAGTTGTTTATCGCGGTTTGGTCACCAAATCTTGTACACCAACATTGAGGTGACAAGGAGACCCCAAAGTGTCCCAACCATTTTGACTGAGACTGTAATAACAAATTTTACCTACAACATGAACACTTAGTTAAGGTAATTGTGCTAATAATTAAAACCAAAAGATCTATATTTTTGGGGACTTGCAAAAATATAAAAACTAAAAATATTAAAATAATCAGTTAGCACGCTTTCCCACTTGCCTCTAGATTAATCATTTTATGAAATCTGTATACTTATTGTTGATCAATTACTATCATTAAAGCTACATAATTATACAGCTACCTTGCCAGCAAGCTGAGACTGATCTTCACCTTCCACTTCATTTTCTTTCACTGCTAATGGATGGTCCAAAACTTCTTTTCCTTCCACACTTTCTCCTTTCAAAGGGTTTTTTGCACCCTCTTCTTTATTTGTTTTCTTGCTTTCATTCCTTCCATTCTCCCCAGAATGATCATCAGCCTCTGATTCTGCTGCTTCCTTTTGAAGGCTTTTTGGCACATGGTTAGTGGAGGTTGTCAAGACATTGACACTGGCTTCCAAGGCATCTTTCTCACTCAACAAATTCTTGTAGGCATGGACAACATCTGTTAAATAATCAATGTAACAAATGAAATAACTATAATTATATGCAGTTAATTCTCTTCTGTAGATACCTCTCTATTAGAAAACACTCTGCAAACATCACTCTTGTGGACACTTCATGTGGTCCTTGGTAAGATTATTCACTTTGTGTAGTTTATTAGCCTGTGAAAAAGCTCTCATCTAGAGGAGAGGAAGGACCTTACTCTTTGCCTTATTATCAGCCTGTTGTGGCCCACTTCTCGAATGTCCTAGTTATCTTAGGGTCTGAAGAGCGGTTTTATGCTTACAAGGTCAATTTTATTACTGGCAAATAGGCAAAACAGTGAACACTTGCAATGTTGCAGGACTGTTTATTGTGTTGTGACCAATCACAAAGATCAGGACATGCAAACTAGCTACAAAACCACAAACTAATTAACGTTCTTGTTTGCGGTTTAGTTTCTCACACGCAATTGGCTTTTTCTTGCGACACAATAACATTCCAGAAATATTTCTGGTGTTCACAGTTTTCCCGGTTTGACTGTAATAGTTTTGGAAGTTAAAAATAAACCTATCTGTTAATGAAACAAAATGGACCAGTTTGTGAGCTAGAACCCATACTAATATCAGTCAGGTTTGGATTTCAGGTTTTTTGTCTGTTTCTCAAAGGTATACCAGTAATTCTGGGCCAGATTGTTCAAAGCGGGGTTAAGTTAACCCAGGGTTGGGTGAAATTTGAATTCAGTTATGAAAGCTTGAAAGGAAAATTCAGTTTAATTCTTTTTGTCAACAATGTGATGACTGGACGTTCCAAAAGGAATAGAGAAAATTATCCGATAAAATGCTTTTAACCAAAAGAAAAAGAAACCTGAATTAAAATTTAACCCCAGGTTAGCGCTAATCGGCCTTCGAACAACTGGGCCCTGCCTGATAAATGGACCCCAGTCTTAGCTAAAAAAGCTTTAGACCCCAATCTATCGGCTAAAAAAACTTTAAAGAGTTCCTGAGCTCAGCTCAGGGCTGTCATTTAGTTAGTAGATAAATCCAATAAGTAGGCAGGGAATTAAACTGCAACGAATTATTTTTAGATCTGAACATTTTCCTATTATTTCCTGTGAAAGTGGCCAGCAGTCATGCTCGCAGCAAATAGGGGAAGGTCCTTAGTGACAGCCCTGGCAGCTATTGACCAGATGAGAATATGTTGATTATTTTAACAATGCTGCTTTCTTTGACTGTTCAAATGTCAACCCGAGATAGGGGCAGTCCTCAATTCAGAGCTGAACCAACCGTTTAGAAGAATGGGTCGAAGTACTAGTTCAAGTTTGTCTTTTCCTGAAAAAAACATAAAACATAAGCGTGTAAAGTAAGAAATTCTCTTACCTCTGAGCCTTGTTTCATACCGAGTTAGTTGCTCTTTCTGGGCTTCTACAATTTTAATAAGTTCAAATCTAGATTTCTTCTCCATATGGTGACATCCAGTTCACAATTCAAGCATCGACATCGAGCTGAAACTATCTCATATCACTTTCCCCGCCAAACGTCAAAGAAATAGCTACAACCTGCTTCATGAAATCCGTAAAAATCTCTACCAGTTCTTTTTTCTCTCTGTAGACGTGTAAAATAGCAGCATTTTGCCAGAAATGTGAAAGAATTTAGAGGATGTTTCACGTTCCAATTTTCCGAATTTACCAGGCGCTCGGACACGTATCTTACTTCGTTGCCGCGAAAACACTGGTTACTTTATACTTCATGTAAAGACCACTTATGTTTTATTTATCACGTGATCAGAAAAAAAAACTAATATGGCGGCGGCACAGTCAGGGAACAGTATCACTAAAGTTTTAGAGAGTATCTGTCGCGAGAGAAGAAGAGAGAATCTCGATAAAGAAAGTGAAGGTAAATTCAAGGCCTGGAGACCAACATGGGCATTTTTTTAAGGACGGTCAATCCCTGAATTTTGCTAATTCCATTCGAGCAATCTGTCAAGTGAATTGACGACCAGGTCATATGAAAGTAATGTGTGTGGGTATGATTGATCCGAAGTGTTATTAGTTGATACAGCTGTCTTATTCTTTGCGATTACATGGTGTTTCTTGCTTAAAATGAAAAGAGAATATGTAGATTTTCGCATGCAAAAAAGCGAGCTATTAGCAAAAGTCGCTTGGCAAATTTTTGAGATTATTGGGCAATAGTAAATGAATTAAAATACGCTTGCCAAGTTTGAAGGCTGTCGATGATCGATGGAGCAACTTTGAAAACAATTAAATTTTTACAAGAAAGATTATGAAAGGTGCAAGTAAACTAAATAATCCAACACCCTGGGTATTCTTTCACGTGCTCAGTCAGCAGCAGAAGTACAGCTGTAAATACATATTAGGCATTGAGTGTACCTTTTCTTTCTTCAGTTTGAAGATCAGCTCTTGCATGCTAAGTGTATATGCAGGGTCTTGATCATGAATATTATTGTAATGGTCACAACCCTTTTTTGTGCCATTTAAGTTTGGGAAATACAGAAATGCTGTCTAATAGGCCCTCGCAGCTAGCCCATTTGTGTGGTATAAAACCGCCATGTAGGAGAGCACGAGAGATCAGAGAAGACAAACAAAGGAAATTAACATTTTGAATGATGTATGTTCTTTTGTTTGTCTTGTCCCACTGTGTTCCCGGGTCTCCAGTATAGCGGTTTTGCACCACCTGAATGACTAACTGTAAAGGGCCTATTTGGAAAAACCTTTCTAGCCGGTGTGTCTCCACTGTATTAAACAATCTATTTTAGATGCCCCAAAATTTTGGAACACATCTTTTTGTTTGTTAGCGGCATACCACGTCTCCACTGTTATAGCCTGCCAGGATCCTCTTTTTTTGTTTATTAACACAGGGCTCGAAATTAAAAAAATCTTCAGGTCGCCTTTTGGCAACCAACCGGAGAATTATAGTTGCCAGATGCAAAATTTTAGTCGCCAGTTTGTAAAATGTAAATGACGCAGCTCATAGGTACAGAGCTTCTGATATTTCGAGCAGGAGCGGAGCCGCGAAATTCACAAAAACATGCGAAATACCGCGAATTTCAGTAGAAATCGTATCAAATACAACATATTTGAAACTTATCTCAGCTATTGGGGCTATTTACTTGCCGTAAACTTGCAAATTTCTCTTGATACTTCGTCACTGAACTGTGCAAGTAACGTCCCGAAACTACCAGGCGTAGATTGTGTTGCGAAAAACTGGGCACTAGCCATGATGTTAAAGGCTTTGCCATTGGTTCATTTCGGGAGCGTATTGTTGTTGAAAGAGCAAATGATAACCTCTGTTAGAAAAACGTTAAAAACGCTGGTCTGATCGGCATAAAACCAACCGATATCTGACAAAATGTTCCCTAAAAATAACCACAAAATCGGACTTTTTTACCGGTTGATTTTCGGCGAAGTTTGCCCCAAACATTCCCGCGAAAGTGCCACAAAACCGGCCGATTTTTCCTTGAATTTGCCCCTAAAAATCCCGCGAAATTTGACTTTTTTCGGCTACTTATCAGAAGCCCAGCGTAGACTGGCGCAATCCATCAGATTTGAAAATATCATGAAGTCGGTATAAATTTGGAGGTAAACTGGCTTTGTTTATGCGATTTGGCACATTTTTTATGATGAAAGCAAAGCAAGATAAGATGAAATGTTTGTTTTAATTTTACTCTCCTAAAATCTGGTCGCCACTTTGACGACTAAACCAGAATTTTTAGTCGCCAAGGAGAAAATGTTTGTCGCATTGGCGACCGTACCAGTCGCAATTTTGAGCCCTGTAACAAAATACATATAGCTACAGGGTCATCAGTTTCACTACTGTCATGTGCTACCCTCTTAAAATAAAGTATATTGATTGATTGATTTATTGATTGATTGATTGAGCTAGCTCACATTCACTGTCATTCTTTGTCATAGCCTGACAGGATCCAAAAATTTGTCTGAATTTTTTACAAAATCAATAACATTCATTGTTTGTCCAACCTAAAACAGGCAAAGTTAAATGTTTCCAAAAACATTTTGGTTTAATGTATCTTAATGTTTACTTAATGGAGGAGGCATGGTGTAATCTTAAACCAGAGTTGAAGTTGCCATCTTCTGCTCTGTTCAATATTCTCTTTCTATGGCTTTCTATCCCTTTGGTCAGCCTCTCCCCAGCTGGGATTGTTTAGACTGTTTATATTGTTCAGTGTAAATAACGATGCTAGTTTCATGTGTGGCCATGGTGTCCTTACTCTTAACAGTGTCATCCTTATTTTGAAATGTACTGATTCCCAAACACATTAAAATGATTTACTGATAGTTTATCTATATTTTGTGATGCTTTTTATAGAGGGTTTTATTGTACTGGCAATTGAATCATTCTGGACCAGGCTGTTCTCTCAGTACTTCATTTGTAGTGATGATGAAACAAGGGATGACCTCCTATTCTATGTAAAAGGGAAGAGTGCAAATAAAGATGGAAAAGTTACTAAAGATGCAGAGGTAAAGTCCTTGGCACTTGCTGGTTTTGGTTAAAAATTTACAACTACAGTACTGTATACAGGGCTTCTAATGTTAAACATTACATCCATCATCAGAAGGCTCTTGTTACATAGAAGAATCTGGATATTTCTATTAGAAATTAATAAATGAACAAGCCTGAACCCTAAGCTCAGGTGCAGCCCAATGAGGGTGTGTATTCAAGAGGCTAAAATTTAATTTTTGTTATGTAAATGTCAGTCATAACAATGAAATAATATTATTGTCTTTCTCTTCATGAAAAAAATTGTTGGAACTGTGCAATTGCATAATTAACCCATTAACTGCCTGTGTGACATACTGAGTATGTCATATAATAATTATTTGTGTTTCATAATGCCAGTGTCATGTAATATAAAGTACATAAAAAACTGAAGAGCCACAGAGGAAACCCGTTCAAGAATGTTTTGGGCTCTAAGGCCAAAGCAATTTAGGAGACTAGCAACTACTAGTAGTGGTCAGCCTAAAGACTCAATTTAGGGTAATCTGCCATGTCTGAGGTCATTAGTAAGGGGGAAGGCAGCAAGGAGGTTAATCTAGAGGACTTGTCTGCAGCTAAGACTGGTCACTTGCAGTAATGGTTTTTGTTAGCAAGAATGCAATGAGGCTTTCTCAATGCAGCCTTAAGCAGATCAAGCTGCCTGGTTACAAAAATGCCTGTTTAAACTGTAAATTCCCCATTCCAATAACTGTCTTCACTGAATGGTCATACGTGTATGACTTAAAAGTTGAAATAATCACCCAGTTCGCTTAAGGATAACAACAACAACAACAACAGAGGAAGAAAGCTTGAAAGCTATGCACCAAAGCAATCCTCCTCGGACCACCACATTCTTCCCCCCAGGGCTATTCAATTTCGTCTTTCCTTCTTATTTTATGAAATTACTAAAAGTAGATACATAATGAAGTGTGATTTAAACTGAATAATAAGAAAGTAACTCTGCTTTTTTTCACCTAAAGTCTAAAATTGCAGTGTTTAGAAAAGACTCCAAAGTTCTTCCAAGGTGAGTGTCAATTTCTTCATTCTTTTTCTTTTTTTGCTTCCCAGCAAGCTTAAATACAACCCTAACCTTCTGGTATTCAATAACAAAGCTGACACAATGTAAATCACATTAATAGTTTGACCTGTACCTTTTGTACTTTTTCTTTTGTGTGTGAGCATGTTCTAGTTAGCAAGTCTATCAGAGAATTGTTTTAGACAACCTATGTTAGGTTTTTTTTCTTTAGTATTATCATTGAATTGTTTTGTTTTAGTCTGGGTGATCCAAGCATTGACTGGGAGGAGTCTGTTTATCTCAACTTAATTTTACATCAAGTAAGTTCCACTAATAACTGCACAGGAGATCCATACTCTGTTTTGGGGTTACTTACTCTATTCAGATGTTGAAATTCAAACTTCTCAATGGGTTTACATATAACTTTCATGAATACGGTTGTAAACTGAGTCTGAGGTAACCCTGCAACTAACAACTGTGTTGATTTGTGACGGTATGTATAGGTGCCTAGGATATTCAGGGGCCTCCACTTTTGTCACCGGCAGCCCCTATATAGAGTTACACCCTCATGGTGGGTAAATCTACACCTCTCAGCTATAATCCCCACTCCAACCCGCTAAAAGAACCAGGCAGTATCACACTGACTAATAGGTGGAAAAAGTATGCAAGATCCAAAAGCTGAACAAAGCCCAGAGGCTGTTACATGTAGGAAGTGCTATAACAAGCACATGGTGTCAATGCAAGCAAGTCTGGCTGCATTTGGACTACCAAATTGACATGATGAGCAACAACATGAAGATGTAGCTCCTTGTTTCTTGTTGTTAACTACATTAAGTTTTATTTAATGGCATAATACACATACCCTGCAAGCAGTGGTTTCTGGTTGGATGCTACACTTTTAAGGGAGAGAAATCACTGTAAACAACCATTTGCCTCTTTGATCAGCTGCCATCCAGCACCATGGACGAATAAATTAACCTTGATCCGGTAAAGCCTGTTTAAAAGCAAGTTAAGGCTCTTGCACATTTGCTTATGCTTATAACTGCTGCCGTAACGTGAGCCTGCTGTAAATTTGTGCTTTATTCCTACCCACTTACTTTGTTGATTGTAGGTGAACCAAACTGGAGTTGAATTCCTAGGAACCATATCCAGGCTCACAAAGAGAAATAAGATTTTGATGTTGCTTATTTACGTTCTCCATAAAATGCGAAATTGGGCATTTTCACATTGTAGTTGCGCAAAAATGGCAAAAACAGTAGCAAAAAAGTGTGATGTGTGTGCAAAGTTGTTGTTTTTCTTATTAAACCTATTGTTTTTTTTTTACATTCTCATTGCTGTCACGTCATTGGATCTAAAAGTCCCTGAGTGTTTCTCGCAAAACAAGAGAAAGTGATGTCATTAGATGTTTTGACATAGGTGTCACGTGCATGCTCATAGTTGATGGGAAAGGGAACAGTTTGTTGCAGTGGCAGTGTTCCAGTTAATTCTTTTGAGCAAAGGGTCAGGAAGACTATATGAGGGGTCACCAAGACCATGCGCTAATTTTTTTCACGATATTTAACTTAATACTTATATGTCATTTGTTGGGTCAAGAAGTCTTCTTTGTCGGGTCATTGACCTGAGACCTGTCTCTTATCTGGAACGCTGAGTGGCTTCTCTCTCTTTGTGGCATAGCGTCTGGCCTGGATAAACCACTGCTCACTGGGTAAATATACATGGCTTAAACAGTTCATAACCACTGGTATCAATCTAGCCTGAATTTCATCCGATTACTTCGAGTCGTTATTACTCCCTCAGTAACGTCTGAATCGACCGGCCGTTAATGCCGTCCAGTGACGTCACTACTTTTTGACCTTGCTTTAATTCATGCAAAAAGTAAAACACAATTTTCAAGTGGCAAACTGAGAAATATCGTTTGGAAATGTCTGCATGATACAGAGTTGCTTTATTTTTTTCGATCGTAGTTCATGTTTAACGTTCAAACTATCAACTGCATGCAGTACAACTCTGAACCGGTTGTACTGAATTCTAGAATCAAACTCGGTCGCAATCACGCAATGAAATAAACACACACATGGAACACTTAGTTCAAAAACACAATGATTTGCTTTAATTGAAAAGAAGCTATTTGGTCCTTAACGAAGAAAAAAACAAGGAAACAAGAAAGGAAAGTTAACAGAATCATTACACTTGACGTTAAAAATAGCAAGAAGGTCGAATTATAATATTGATCCCAGAAAACTTTGCGTAAACAAAATCACCGGCCGCCGTAACCACAAAGCAGCTCCAAAATGAAAAACCTACCGAAATTCTGCAATGATTCTTCATTTGCAGTTCAATTTAGCATTTCAGTTTCGAAGACAAGGGCAATTTTGCTGTTTAGGATAAGGATTAAGCTTATCGAAATGTTTGAACTACACGAAAGAAGGCCAAGGATGCGATCCGCTGAATATCAAGCGACAATCCCGCTAAAATTTTTCATAATTATACATAATTATGCGAATGTTTAGACAATCAACCAATCAAAATCACTACCCGGTTTTCGGGTAGTGAGTGACGTCACTGGACGGCATTAACGGCTGGTCGATTCAGACGTTGTTGAGAGGAGAAAATGACTCGAAGCAATCAGATGAATTTCAGGCTAGTATCAATCAGGACTATTAGTGTAACCTCATATATTTTCATCAAATTGTAGAACCATCATATGAAGTATGTGCTCTAATGTTATTCTGTTTTTTTCCTCAGTTTGAATATACTCTGACATGTGCAGTTTGCACAAAACCTCAAGAGAAAGAGATGAGAGTTTTGGGCAGAATATCACAGGTGAGTATAATTTGCTAATATTTGAGGATTGAAACTAATGCTGGTATCACAAAATCTGATGTCTTTCAAAAAGTACCTTATCTCTCCAAAAAATAAACTATTGTAAGCAACCTTTAGAAAATAGGTGAAATAGGTGTTTGCAACTACAGCTGGCCATTTGCGAGAATGGGCTCACGTAAGCGACTATTTGATTGGGGAGTGTCATCATTTTTTGAGTGCTTTAAGCAGAAAGATTGGAATCGTTGTTGGTTACCAGTGGCATTGCAAACTTGTTTAATCATAGTTATTAAAATAATTTTCTACTGTATTAACTCCAAACCAATGTACTTAGATTTTTAGCATTTTATACAGTATGTATATGGGTAATGTGATGCTATTAATATTATTGTGCTGAAAATTGTATCTTCACAGAAAGTGTATGCGTCACCAAACAGACGGAGGTTAGAGTACAACTTAATGTGGTCACAATTATTTTTTTTGCCAACAGCTTGTAACCAGTATGTCATGGAGTTGTGTATTAAGAGCAATCATGACTGCCAAAATAATTTCACATTAATTAATGAGTCCAACCTCACAGAATGCTAGAAATTCATTTTGCAAGGGTAGCTTTCTCTCATCAGGCTTTTCTTGGTGATGGGTAATTTTTCCTGGAAATAAGACTCAATCAATATTTCTATTATGTGACTAATACTGCCTGTAGATTTTTGCAACAGGTATACTGTGTGACTTCTTAGGTGGTTTTTTGTGTGTTTGTGCATGTGCCTCAATGTTCTGCATTTGTTACATCCTTTTTTACTGGTTACAAATTGCAGTGCCGTAGCCAGACCAAACGGCCAACCGAGGCAGGCGGGAGTTGCTAGGGGGGTTCGGGGGCATGCCCCCCCCCCCCCCCCCCCCCCCTGAGAAATTTTGAACTTTAGTCTCTCGGAAATGCGATTTGCAGCGTTTTCTGGGCCTTTCGGTAACTTTTTTTCGAGTTAATTTAAGTGGAATTTAAAAAGCAATAATCAGAAACAAGCTACATAATCTCGGTGACCGTTAACCTCGCCAATGGTTTTGATCAGTATTTGTTCAAAAAAAATTTGAGTTAACGTACGTAGCCCCTTGAGATCGATGATGTGGTAATTTTTTCATAGTATATTGACTGAATTGCTGAATTCTTTGTAATATCATGATGCGTTAAAAATATCCGATGATCGCTTATGTAAAATAAAAATGATCGGCGAAATTCGTCAAAATTTTACCAAGGCGAGTGCCTCGGTTGGCCTCATACTAGCTACGGCGCTGAATTGCCGTTTGGCGCAGAAATTTGCATTGGTTATCACAACCATATCTTCTGACAAAAGTCAAAGTGTGACGCAGTACCTAAGCCTGTATTAAACAAGGATAAGTACTTAACTGTCTTACAGTGGTTTTAAAATGTAATCAGATTATACCTGGTTATTATCAAGGTATTTGCACTTGTGATTTTGCCTTTTAAATATCATTCTACTGAGGATCTACTGTGTTTTGAAAGTTCTTTGGTTTTTCATGTGATATTTCTCAAAATACTTTAGCTAGTGATTTTCATTATCTTGAATAATATGTCAAGTAAAGTATAGGATATAAAGGAAACTGAGAATTAACGTGAATTTATTTTGACCTACAACATAATCAAAAGACAATTGGGTAGTTGTGAATTTCTTTTTTTAAATCTCAATTCTTTTCACTTCTTTTTCAGAATGGACACCAAAGGGAGTTCTGCTGAAATTTCTTATCCAAACATATTTTTTATTTTAGACAATTTTGAAGAAGTAAGTTTGTATACCTGTTTTAAGTATATCACTTACTCCCTTGTATAGGATTGAGGAAAAGAACATTGTAGATATGCTGTTTATTTAGTTTCTTTCTGTTTATTATCTTCATGTTTTCTAAAATTTCCTTAAATCAGATTTGGCCTAGTTATTTCTTTGTTTAAGTGACAGCACTATTGATTTAACAAGGTAATATTCTGAGCTATCTTTGACTGCCAAGAACACCAGTAAGAAAATTCTCAACTGACACAAAGCAAATTCAAAACTAAAGCGAGCAAGTTGTTCAAGGCAACTGGGAAATTGCTCCATGCAAACTGTCAATAATTGACTGATTACCAGCATTGCTATGGAGGGTTGCAAGGCAGCCATCAAAAGAACATCTGGTTTGACTTTAATAAACTCCAAATACTAATTTTCACTTAGTATGGCTTCTTTCTCTTCAGACATTCAAAGACTTTGCACTTCAAGAGAATGAAATGGTGTGTGTGGAGTTAGTAGCCAAAGATAAGGTGCGAAAATCGCCTTTACAATGTACGTGTCCCCACTTTTTGTTTGACACCCAAGCTGCAAGTGGACAAAAGCTTAAGAAATTTATGCTACTGACAAATCTATTGCTCCTATTGTTAACTGTGTCAATTTCCATTTAAACATCTTAAATCACTCAAATCCTTTAATTTATATGTATGTCAGAGGCACATGCATGGCACCCACATGAGTAGAGCCTAACCTAGTTTCTGGGAAATATTGAGGTGCTGTGGAGTATCACTATCTCCTCTCTTCTAGGATGGGATGCAAGTCCATTGCACTGTTACTCCACTGTCACTGGTACCATTATAAATACACTAAGGAGATCATAATTATGAAGTTTTTTTAAAATACTGCATATGGCCCCAGGACCCAAACCTGTACCTTTATATCTGACTTGGTGCTAATTAAAGCATCTCTCGCACCCCTTTCTTATACATTCACTCATATCAGTCTGTAATTGAAAACTTTCCTGAAGGGGGAGTCCCATCTAATGTGGCTAAAAAAATACCTCATTCAACAGTTTTATATAATGGGATGGAGTTTTTCTCTCTATAGACTGAATCAGTTGAAGGAGTCATCTTCTTAGGATCAATAAGATATGAGTCACTCAAGAAGGTTTATGATAGTCGAGTAAGTACTCTCACTGGATATAGTGTGGGGATGTTCTCCTTGAATGCATTCATTTTCTTGCCAGGCTACAGTGTATTATTGTTACTACACGGTGTTCATATTCTGATAAATGAAAAAATTTTAAATAATAAAATAGAGTTTCATCAAGAGAAGTTTGTATTGTGTTCTTTAATTTAGCCATTGTTTAAGAGTCTGAAAAAAATAACTAAACTTGGCCCCAGGGTGATCACAAGGAGCATGACAACCACTGGGGACATTATGGTTACAATCACAAAGAAGGTTCCAAGCAAAAGTCCTTTAAATTTCTTAAGCAACCAGAAAAGATTGAAAGTGGGAGTTGTGTTTGTTATGGAAGTTGTGGAGGTTGTACTGTTTGTGGGAGTTGTACCAGTACTGTTGATCAAGTTTTGGGAGTTGTACATGTTAGAGGTTAAAATTAAATTCAGATAAATTTTTTAACCTTAGTTGATTCTCAATTTCTCTCGTCTCCTATCCCTAATTAATCATGAATTAGGGCTAAGAGACAAAGGAAATTGAGAATCAACCAAGGTTAAAAAATTTATCTGAATCTTGACCTGTAACATATACCTACAAAAGTATTACTAAAGAGGTTCATTCGAATGGTCACAAAAACTCAAAGAGACTCAAAAATTAGAACTACGGTTGAACCTAGGCCTCCATTAAGCAACCATGTATTAAGCAGCCACCCTCTATTAAGCGGCCAGTAACCAAAGTCCCAAAATAATAGTAGGAAAGAATGGGGAATTAAACCTCAATAAAGTGGCTGCGGCCATCCTTTTGGCTGTCCCAACAAGCAGTTTTTCCATTATTTTCACCTCTATTAAGCGGCCATAAAGAGCTTGATACACTTAGTTTGGCTTCCTTGTAATATATGATGAATAAAAATAAAGTCTTAGAAGGTGATGACCAATTGTTGAGCAGTGATGTTCCTCTCATTGCGTATTTGTTTCAAACTAAAGTAATGTTTCTGCTAAAGATTATGCTAATTTATGACAAACCTCTATTGTGTGGCCAACCTCAGTTAAGCAGCCACTTACTGGTACTGGGGGGGAGGGGGGGGGGGTGGCCGCTCAATGGAGGTTCAACTGTACATTAAGGGCCTGTTTACATGGAGGTGGGGTACCCCAGATATGTGAGGTAACATGCAGCGGGTCACCCCACCTATCTTATAAATGTGTTCAAATTAAAATGAGAGATTATGTGGACAGGCAGGTTATCCACCAAAGCAGGTTACCTCACCTACCTGGGGTCCCCCACCTCCCTGTAAACAGGCCCTAATTTTTGGTTACTTTTGTTTATATTTGCTTAGGGCTAATGTTCAGTTTTAGTTGTAAAAAATTAATTTTATGTCTCTATTTAGGCCAGTGTAGCCAGTAAAGTTGCCCGCAAAGTATCATTGGGGTGGTGGAGAGGGCCTGCTAATGTGGAATTTATTAAGATGAAAGGCCCTGGTGGTAAAGGACATGCAGAGATGGCAATCTCTCAACAGAGGACTGTGGATGATAGGACTTGCTTAGCAGAAATGGAAAATAATGACTGGTACAGTAATGCTCAAACCATAAATGTATTACTGACATGAACTTTAAGACAAATTTAGTTGTCTTTCCGTTCTTAGTTGGTTATCATATGCAAAATTTATAGTAGTTGAAGAAGTGCTTGGAAATTAACGTTAATAGACTTATCATGTCTTAGCAGACAGCCAGGACAGTGTTAACAATGATATAATAGTAATATGGCCTGAAAGACAGTGTTGATCAGCTTTGTTATACAAGTGCACTCACCCACTGGTTGATATGATTTTGTTTGTTTGCAGGAGAACATGTGCTGCCTGTGGAGAGAGAATGGCATCGTCACCTTCACTAACTCAGACAGACGTGCCCGACATTCCAGATGAAAAGTGCTATTGTGGGGTTGAAATAAAAGGTGTTGACCCCAGATGGACAAGGAGTTGTGATGGCATAAAAAGAAACCCTGATTGCAGCTCAGACAAGAGGAAGAAAGGTTCTTCTTATATTTAAACCAGAGTTTAGACATTGCTAATTTTAACCAACTTCAATGCAGTTTTCAATGTTTGCCAAGCATGATATCGAAACGTTTTTTTTGCTGTAACAGCATCAAGAAGGCTTATAGCCCAGGTTAGAAAACAAATCTTAGGGTCCAATGATTTTAGACTTTGTTTACTGAAACTATGGATCAGTCATTTAAATGAAGTAACTTAGACTGCAGTTTTAGATAATCACTGGACCTTCAAAGTAATTTCTTATCTTAAGCAGAAAAACGCTTTTCTATTCTGCTCTATGCTCTGGACTATGCCAACTCTTGTGGTCAGCATTACACTCTCCCTGTCTTATCCAACCTACTTATAATCTTTCAGGTGATCCTGTATTAATTTTTTTAATGAAGCCAACATTAACAAGAAAAATTAAGAGTACTATTATTTGACATTTAAATGTTTTCAGCCTCATTATCAGGGATAAAAAGTTGTTGAATGTCAAAAGTTGTTACAAGAGTTGAGTTTTGAAAAATAATAGAAATAATAATATTGATAATGTTTATTGATAATAAATTATTGAAATTCCTTTCTTGTTTTTATTTATCATCAGGATCGTCATCTTCACAACACTGGATGAAATTCAGGTGCGTTATTTTATAATAATATTCTTTCCCACTTTCTTAACCTTTTTACTGATTTTTGGGACTGAATAATATAATTTTATATTTTGTTATCACACAGAAAAAAACCTTTAAGCAGTCTTGCACTATCTGCTTACCTAACCTATGTAACACTCCCATGGAACAAAATTATGAAAGGTGAGTTCAGAAACTATCACCAAGTACTTGTCAACAGTTTAGGGATGCATACCATAAGACAGAACTATCCAACCAGACAAGTCATTTTGAAAAAGACAAAGCCTTTTTAAGAGTTTTCGCTAAAAACTTGATGACATGCTGTGCATAGTATCATTAGAATCTAATAGAGGCTGGACAGATGTAACTAACAGTGGAATTTTCTTTATCAGTAGGCTGGTCAGTTCTGATTAATGTTAAGCACCCTAGGTAAATACGTAATGGGTGTCACTTTGTCAAATATTTACCTAGGAAAGGCACAGTCTTAGATGACATTCTCCCATACATAAAATTTCATAATGACAAATTATATCAACAATATTTTACGGGCAAAGTTAGAATGAATCGTGAAACATGTATGTACTGCATACTTGTTTTGCATACAATACCTACTGACAGTGGTTTTCAGATTATCATGTGTTAGAGTTATTAAAAAGCAAACAAAAATTGTTCTCTTACCTTATTACACTTTGGCTGATCCAAACTAGTCAAAAGTTTACTCTTCCTCCCCATTCTTATTTACAAAGACGAGTAAACTTCATCAGAACAGGCCTGTGCCTAATATGCATATCTGACAGTTAGATTCAAAGTTATCTGCAAGTTGAATAAACATGTGATCCTTTGTATTAGCAATTTCGGTTTCAAGCACTTAGACAAATATTAAAAAATAATCTATGTTCTGATGAGTGCTGGGGGAGAGGGGGGTGGTAATTCCCATGACCCTCCCCAGTGGATTTGCCTCTTACTTCAGTGCATATCGTAACAACTCAGAACAGAGACTGCTTACCTACTCATCTGAAGTACACCTGAGTGGAGAAGGAGACTTTACTAGAAGAGAAATTTTACTTTGTGTGTTATTTTTCAGAGGACATATTTAAAAAAATGTAGGCCACGATGTACATGTAAAAAACTTGATTTGTCAGTTTACCTTGTATTAATTTGAATTTTTTTTCTTGGCAGATATCTTGGAAGTGAGACAACCTCCCATTTTATCTTAGCATTACATTTTTTCTATATTCACTAATAGATTGAGTATACTTGCAAATAACAACAAATATAAAATATTTATCTATTGTTACTCTTGTGATTATAGTATTAAACTATAGATTTAGGAACATTTCAATAAAACTGAGAAATGCCCTGTGGATGATTTTAATCAAATCAAATTTGATAGTAATAATATTGTAATTAATATCGGAGCTCACAGAAAAAAAATGATGCAGATTGTTATCAGCAAATAGCTGCTATGTCAGCCAGCAAACTGTTTTACTGATCTTTAAAATGCTTTGATTGGCAGTTATTTATTTATTTTTGTAAGAGTTATTTTTGTTCTTGAAAAAAAAAAGTGATTTCTTTTTCACAAGTTTAATCCTAAATTTATTCCTTATGGCAGTATTAATGTCAAAATATTTCAGGCCCCAAGAGTTTGAGCAGTCAATTAATAAAAACTCTAATTTTACTTTGGGGATTATTACTGCAAAACGTAAGTTCTTTGCAAAAATAGCCTTCAAAGAGATTCATTTGAGTGGTCACAGAGTTGGCCCTTCTTTACAACTGTAGCTAGACTGAAAGTTAGAGCCAGACAATGTCTCTGTAAAATAATAATTTGTCATGGATATAACAAGGTTTACTCACAGTTTAAATAAGAATCATTTGGTCAACAAGAACCATGAGAAATGTCTTGGTATAATATAAGTATCCGAAACAACATGTATGAAGTTCAATGTATATTAAATTAATAGTACAATGTGAAGTTTTGATGTTTAATTCATATTTTCACTGTTGCATGTCGTATGGTTTCTTAAAAGGATGGTTACCGATCAAGAGCACTGCCTAGTTTGTTTTAATTTTCCCTAAAATGCTTAATAATACGGTGTTAAAGCTTTGTTTTTAGTGGAAAAGCATTTAGCTCCTGTTTCTAGTTGACAGGCACGACTCCCGGGGGGGGGGGCGGTCTCTGCATATGAAGGGGTGGGGATGCTCGTCGGAAATTTTGAATTAAACCCCTAAAGGAGACCGATCTGGGCGTGGCGCAAGCTTTTTTTGGACCCCTAAAAGAGACCATGTTAAAACACAGACACTTGGATTATATGAATGGAGTAAATAAAACGAATTAAAAATATACATATCAAATATATATTTTTATATTTTTTCGCGTGCAACCCTAAATAAGAACTTGACGGCTAAACATGATGGCGTTTGGCCCAGAACACCCTAAGTGAGACCAAAATCCGAAATTACACCCCTAAGCGAGACGAAGACCTCCCCAACTCTTTCATATGCGGAGTCCTCCCCCGGGGGGGCACGACACTCAAAATGGTAACACATTAAAATTAAATCAATAACAATACAAGTATTAAATTCAAATCAACTAGGGGTACCTTCCGTCAAGTCAAGGGTACCCAACGACCGTTTGCTGTGAAATATTTGTTCGGAGAAGGAAAAGTTGCCTAGAATTGTCTATAGTCTCAGGAAGGCTAAGAATTTTTAAATGACCGTTCCATTCATGTACAATTTTCGAGGCTTACCTAATAAATTCCCTAGTTTAATTTTTCCTATTTCAGTCACCAGGTTAAACTATATTTCCGTTTCGTGAAGAAAGAGGCCTAAAATTTTCGGAATCGAAAATGCGATGCAGAGAGGAATCAGAAAAAATTCTCACTTCACTGTCGTACAACTTTAAATTGCAGCTAAAATTTTCGGGAAAATGATACTGAATCCCTTGTAATTTCGAAAAGACTAAAGTTGCCCTAGGATGACCGAACAGATATAATTTTTTTTTAGAATACATTTCCGGAGACCTAACAGTACTCCGGATAGCCTAAAAAGAGTCTTCAATGCAATTAGGAGGAAACCGTCGTTTGGCCAACGAGGCGAATTCGTTTATCTTTTGTGGAATGTGCCTATCCTGATCTTCGCGATGTGTTACATAATTTAAGAGGTTTACAATAGATTCCGCTATAGAAAAGGATGGCACTCAACTCAAAAAAATTAAACTTCGGCACATTCTAGGCTTTCACTTCTATTAAACAATAACAACATGGCTCGAAGCTTTGTTGGTAAATTAGAGCAAGTTAGCGCTTATGTTTTATGGAAATTCAAAACTATAAACGTTAGAAAGTAAAATATAGTTCAAGTGAGGCCTTTGACTGCTGAAATGAAAAATAAAAATAAAATTCCGAGTTTTCGCCGATCAACGGCATCATCAGGAATTAAAAAAATATATTAGAAAAATTGGTGTAAAGAAAAGTGTGTGGAAAGCGCCAGAATGGGGCGGAATGTATCAGACGTATAAACATATAAACTTGAATAAAATACCTAGATCTAATGAGCGAGTGGCACAGGACAAAGAGTCTCTCGAGAGGCATATAAGACCATATAAATGATTCATAATGTGGTCTTCAAAACAAAAGGTGCGCAAATCACGGGAGTTTAGGGTTGTCTCATGTAAATCGAACTGCAAAAGAACATGCTGGTTGACAAAAATCTCTCGAAAGGCAAAAATAAATTCTAAAAAAGCAAAGAGTCCTCAAATGCGTTGCATTCCTCACGGGAGGTGAGGACTGGCTTAATGTAAATCGAACTGCGCACAACACGCTGGTTCTGATAAAAGTTTTGAGAATATAACCCTATTCCTTGATTAGCTACCGCATAAAAGTTACGAAGGAAAGATAACACTGAAACCCTGGTTGTTCTGGCAGATTCGAGAAGCGAACACGCTACCTCAACGTAATCGAGCTGCGAAGAACAAGCTGGTTCTGACAAAAATTGGAGCGTAAACCCCTATTCCTTGATCAGCTGTTGCTTTAAACGCAAGTTATAAAGCAAACCAGAGCACTAATTGCCCTTTCACACTAGAAATCGTATTAAAGCTTGCTCACCTCTTTAATAGGTCCTCTTGAACAGACAACGAACAGCTGCACACTCGAACCACGAGTTGTAAATACAAGACCATGACGTCACAGCCCAAATATGGGGTCTTACTTACACCCAAATATGGTCAAAAATGCAAATTTTTTAGAGGGTTTCGCAGAATTTGATAGTTTTTGCCCACATTGCGCGGCATTATGAATCTGTCGTCGAGGCAACCGAGCAAAGAAGCGAGGTTGCCTTGTTGGCAATAAGAATCAAAACCAAAACACAAGATTAAAATACCAAACTAACCAGAGATGAAGCATGATAATTTGCAGTTTATCTGTTTCCCACAGCTCTACAAAGTATCATGATCATAGCATCTGTAGCAGACAAGTGACAATACATCCATCCTGGACTTGCAACCCCTAAGTCTAGCCAGTTCCAGGCTCAGATAGTGAAGATGGTAGGGGAAACGGATCGAGTAAAGTCGCGCGAAAACTGCGTGGGGGCTGGCAAGAGACGAAGTAGTGAAGCTTGTAAGGTGCAGACCATTTCACTTTTGAAGCGGGGTGGGGGGGGGGGGGGGGGGGGGGGCATGAGTGATTTGGTTTTGGTGATAATTTTTTTTTCCCAAATCTCCGGTGATAGAACTTTTCCCCTAGATAAAGGTGGGTAAAGGTAAATGAAGGCTAGTAAAGGTAGGTGAAGGTAGACGAAGGTAAATGAAGGTTAGTGAAGGTAGATGAAGGTGAGTGAAGGCTAATAGAAGTAAATGAAGGTGCGTGTAGGGAAATGAAGGCTAGTGGAAGTATATGAAGGTAAATGACGGCTAATGGAGGAAGATGAAGGCTGATGGAGGTAAATGAAGGTTAGCGGAGGTAGAAGACCAGTTAGGCTTTCCTTTTTTTTGGACCACTGCAGTGTTTACTTGTTCCAAAGTTATCAACTCTTTCACGCGATAGAATTCGTGGACCGACCCGTTCCGGAAAAGCTCTAAATCTCATTTAACCTTTCCTAAGCTTTCTTCGCAAGAACTGCCACAGTTCGGTCACGCAACGATTCTTATTTCCAGTTTCTACGGTCTCCGCTAGGAACGCCTGGGACCCCAACCGCACTTTTGTATCCTAATACCAAGAAAAACGGCTTGCAGATTATGATTCTCGCAGCTTACGCAAGCGAGACTAAAAATAGGGGACTGTGAACAGTCTATTAAATTTTGAAACAGTACCGAACCCAACCTTATCCCCAGAGTCTTCTTTTATTCCAATACCAGCCCGGTTTCAAATCCAACCTCAAATTGAGTATTGTAGTAATCTCGAAGAAATGGAGAAATGAAATCAGGGGTGATATTTAGAGAATTTTTTCCCTTTACTTAGAACAACATAAAGTATTCAAATGATTACGGGGTAGGTTATCCTGCAATGCTGACAGTTTTGTAGAAGTACGATGAATTTTGCTACATCGCACTGAACAAAACCACTGGATACACAAAGATGGGACATCTAACATAAAGCTGCATATTGCAACACATGGAATGTCATGGTTACCATGGCAACGATTTAAATAGAATAAATAAGAGCTTTACAAAAACAACTATGTCACAATGAAACTGAGTCTGTCAACTCTGATAATTTTATTGTCTCACTCTCATCGCATGTTAAACCCATCTTCTTCAACATTGTACCATTTGTACCCTCTCTAGTTACATGGTAACTGTAATAATAATATCCTTATCCATCAATGATAAATGTAACTGAAAATTGAAGGAGTTACCTACTTCTGGTGTTAATTCAATAAGACCGACTTTACTATTTCTGAACCTGCAGTGGGTTAAAAGTCTTTAATTAAGCAATTAAGCTACAGTAGTATCAGCCTGTTTCTGTTTACGCTGCAATAATTACACTTGGAGCTCATGAGATTCAGGTAAAGATGATTTGAGTTGGTCTCTCTTGTTAACAGACATATAAGCCAAGTAAGACAAATAAAAATTTTCATTATATAAACATCAGTGATATACCAGGTGACCTTTAGTGTGGAAACATGATAACTTTTCACACGAAATGTTATCTTTAAATGTGAAAAGATCACTGTTGCTATGGTTACATAATATGGTGCGTTTTTGAAGTGAAATGGTTTGGTGTTTCATTGGTGTTCAGATAAAATAAACAATAAAATAGACATTACATGGCCGCTGTGAGATACAAAATGTGTGACGAAATTCATGAAATAATCGAGAAATATTGTGTTGTAGTTGGGCCTTAAAGGCAGAGGTGACCTCCAGCCTAATATACTGGCATGTGTATGGTAAAATGTGGGAACAAAAACCAACCTATATTTAAAGGTGGTCTACATGTATTTGCATGGCAGGGTGCAGATCAGTGTGGAGCTGAGAAGTGGTTTTTTTTTGGAAGATATGACCTACACTTGCACTTCTTTTAAAAAAGATCCCTTGAGAGGTGTTTGTTACAACATTCCTGTTATAACATCACATCTAGCAACTAGGACAAAGTGGTAGTTGTTACAGTTTGGCCTGTCACAGATAATGCCATGTTTTATCCAGCATAAAAGTGAAAGCATGGTTTTAAGAATACATCTAGGTTAAAGGTATCTCATTAAAAACCTCTAGTTCATTATTTTCATGTACATTGTATGCAATATACAAAGCAGTGCCCAAATATCGAAAACTAATTCAAATAATTTGCGCCGGAAAGAAAATATTTACAGTTAAGGAAGTATATAAATATTCAGTGTAAACTAAAATCAAACAGTCAGAATTATTTACCACTGCCATATTTTTAAGGTTATTAATCCAAGAGTATCACTTTTTTAGGACAGTATTAATATCTTTTCATGTCATTTTTGAAGGAAAAGGTCATTTCACAATGGTTCCTTTCTTTTCTTTCTGCACAAAGTTACAAGATAGATAAGTTACTAACCGAAATTATAACAGCTTCCAAACAGCTTTCAAACCCTAAGCCCGAAAATAATTTTTGGCTACCGTTATCTCAGAATATACTTGGCAACCTGATGATAAGGAGCTCAACATGAAGTTTAGCAGGAACATTGGACATGAGAAGCATTTTTTCCCGTGAAATTAGGAAACAGTTTATTTTAATGCTTCTTGTTTGAGCATGGTGGATCACTTCAGAAGACATGATTGGTAACATCCCAAACATTTTAAGGAAACAATCTTGTGTATCATCTTGGAATGAACTTATATATTATTTTTAAAATAGTCACCTAAAAAGTTAATGTCTCTTAAGTAAGGGTTCTTCGGAGTAATTTAATTAACTTTTGGTCTTTTTGCATTTATCATTTCCTTGCACACACTAATTAGACACTAGATTGTTTATTATAAAGAAGAAGAAGAAGTTAACAGTGTTAACTGTACGGTCCAGTTACAAGTCAAGCAACTTATAAGACAAAACTGGACAAAAAAATACAGCAACTTACTTGTACAATTATTATACTGGCATTAAAAACTAAACACCAATATTTCCAATTTAATGCTGCAGGTTCAGAATCCATATTTTATACACACAATGATAATAACAATAATATTAATATTATTCAAAATAAATTAAATACAAACTTCCTTGACAATTCTCTGTGTTAACATAATCCATATACATCACTTGGGGTAAATAAGTTACGTTGATAGAAGAATTTCATAAAATCCCTCAGTAATAATTCTGTACAATATAATATTAATCTGATAAATACTTTGTAATAATTTCTCACTTTAAGGATGTATTTGATGTTTCACCCTGGCCCCAGCTGTTCAAAAGCTGGATAGCGCTATCCACAGGATGAATCTTTATCCAGTGGGTAAGTATTAGGGAAACCAATTGCGCTATCCAATGGATGGAGATTTACCCGGCGAATAGCACTATCTACCTTTTGAACAACTGTGGCTTGGTCATTACTCTCCAATTTTTAACATCTAAAAAGTGGAACCGAAAATTCAAGACCCGCGCTTACTTGAAAGATGGATGCCACAAAGAATTGTTTTAACTACAGTATTATAATTTTCTTTATTAAACTAAAATAATAATTATTTTGATTGTCATCATATCAGGGCTAAATTGGGCAGCACTTATTTGAGTAAATTAAGTACATTTATATTGGTAACTTGTTATAGTCCCAACAGTAAACCAGGATCCATGCAATACAAGTTCAAAATAAAGTAATTTTAAAGCATTGATGCTCAGTAAACTAAGAAGTGTGAGGTCCTTTTATTTTATAATGCATTATTGCACTTCTCTGCAAAATATAAGAGCAGAATGCACCTGTAGTGATGTAGTGATGATGGGGAAGAATGAAAAAATAATTCACCTTAATATAGTGTCTAAAATCTCTTGTCACGAATACCATTGATACAAACAGTAACATTAAACAGAGGTGTGATCACTCTGGATTTAAAATATGTAGCAAAAACCTCCTTGTATCATAAGAAGGCAAGAATTCCACAAGTCAGTTGGACATGCCCACAAAGCCTCCTTGTTTTCAGTTCTTCCAACCAACAAATGTTTAAAAAGCACCTTGTAAATTTGTCTCTTTCTCCCGGTTCTTGAAATAATTTCTCATCAATCCATAAATAACAATAATCTCAAACTTGAGTCATCTGTAATGGTAAATTAACAATGCAGTTCTGAGTCATAGCCAGTGAAGTCAGTCTATATTTCCTGTATTCAACAGGTCTCTGTTGTTCCCTTGTCCTGCAAGGGAAGCCTCCAATTAACATAAAACCAGGCAGAACTACTTCCAAACAAACCAACTTGGTCAGGTGCTTTGAAGACTCGCCTTCAATTTAAGTTGATAATAAACATAGCTGATGGTCCCAAATCTTCTTAATATGGTTATAAATTTCGAATTTAGTTTGTCTGTATAATCTGCAGGTTAAATAATCTTGCAATATTAAGCGCATCTTGAATAGCAGTGGTCAAAACACTTGATTGCAGACTCAATGATGCAGCCTTTAAATTATTATTCTCCCATGACCAGCATGTAAGATTATTATTGATCTGTATATCCATCAATCGTTTCAAAATTAGCTGACTATTCATCGAAGATTGCCTCTAAAGCAATGTCATGTGAGTCATCCTCACTCCCTGTACGAGTTGTCCAGTAATGATGAAGCGTTTGGTATACAAGTTCATATTGTGGATCATTTTCAACCATTCCTCCCCTGAAGGTTTAAACAAACAAAATGTTAGACACTTATAAAACTTTACGAACCTCTTGACAATGAGTAGTTACACTGTATTTATCATGTCTTGAGATGTATACAAGGCTGATGACAAGCAAACTCTAAGACTTTCTTCCATGTATGAGTGTTGGACTATGATTAGGGTAAGAATAACACTCTGTGGAACCCCTCTGAGCCACAGATAAATCATTATGGTTGAATTGACAAGATGGAGGCACAATAGGGCCATTTAATTTGACACAGTTAACAACAAGAAGCACGGGCGTGGTCAGCAGTCGGTGGTTTGGCTCAAGTGCGGTCAGCCTTGCTTGCATCACCTCCATGTGCTCAGTACAGAGTTTTCCTGGTGGCCACTTTTTCGTTTAGCCTCTGGATCATTCGTTTATCATCTGATTCTCGCTGTTTTGGTGTTTGTTCAACCGTTTGTTTCTTTGTTGTCGTGGGCTATGCTTGGCTTTTGTGCAATCGTTGTTTTCTCGCAATTTGGGCCAACAATCCTGGAGGGACATTTGTCTCCTAATTAGCATGGCCATGGTTTACGCTTGGGTGTTTTGTCTGCAACTTTATGGTTCGAAAGTTCTACAACAGCCTGTCGGTCCTGTAATCATTAGACGGAACGACTGTGGTTTTGTATTCACTTGCTTAGCGGTCAAGTGGTTCACGAGCTTAGCAGTCAAGTGGTCCATGTGGTAGCTTTGTACACAGCTAGGACCTTTGAGTTCTTCGTTGAGCATTTGTGTAGCAGTTGTTTCAGCATTGAGGCAGTCGGTTTACTGTGTGATCGTTTAATCCGGTTTTGTTGGTTTACCTAGTTTTCCTCAGGACAAGCGTTGTTGGCTTCTAGCGGTGTTTGGGGGAAATTTAACAAGTTGTCCGCCGCGGGCTTAGCAGTCTCCGCCTGCCAATGGTCAAACTCACAACTCAGACGGAACGTTGTTGCTTCGTCACAGGCAGGAGTATCAAACTGAGCAGTTTTGTGGCGGTCGCGTTAGAGTGAAGCGGTTGTTTTAGTGTTCCCCCTCAACCCTACCCTGTCTCTTTCCACAGATTCATCATGCATCAGTGTGACAGGTGCCTGGAAAGGGGGAAAGGGGAGCCATGGATGGGTAGTGGGGATTTGCCAGCCATGGGAGAGGATTCTAGGGCCTGACTGACCACAATGGAGGCCCTGGATACACCAGGCACCCACATTCCTTTTAGTACTTTGCAGTAAATAGTTTTAGTAGTACTATAAATATATTATAGTGTTTTTTGCACTTTTTGGAGTCTGTCTGCCTGTAAGTGTACAACTACTTGTATTGAGTTTTTTAGTATCCTTTTATAGCTTTTATAGTTTTTTCATGGGGTGTTGGGGCTGAACTTTTTGTAGCATTTACAGAGTTTGGATTGTTTATAGAGTGTTTGGGTTGGACGTTCGTGGCATTCACAGCTATTTGTAGCAATTATGAGGCGTTCGGGTTAGTTGTTTTGTGGCATTTAGAGTGTTTGTAGCATTTATGGGGCATTGGGGTTGGACCCTTGTGCCGTTTACAGCATTAATAATGTTTATTGGGCATCAGGGTTGGACATTTGTGGTGTTTTACAGTGTTTGTAGCGTTTATGGGGCTTTGGCACTGTATGTTTGGCACTTGGGTCTTGTTTAGCCTTTGCATGTTTCTACATGCTCAGCGTGGGTGGATGCCTCCAGGTTTGGTGTATAGGGGCTCAGGCTTCTCCCAGCTATGAGCCCCTTCTCTCCGAGCTTGGCATTTAGCTCGGAGGTCCCTTTGGCTTGGTGTGGGGGCTCATGGCTGGAGAGCACTGGTTTGCCGGCCAGGGGTGCGTAACTCTGTCTAGGGCCTGGCTGTGCCAAAAGTGGAAGCCCCTGGAGTTCCTATAATCTCCTATAAACAGCCCTAATTTGACACTACATAACAAGTATGATTTCAAACTGACTATCACTGCTAGATATCTTACATAAATCAATGGAAACCTCAATAAATATGGACTTTTGATGACTTTCCGTTATTTAGTCTGACCTTTTTGTCCGCTTTAATGCTTTTCTCACTTGTCCACTGGGCTCACCAGGCCCCAGTAGTTCAGAAGGTGGATAGCGCTATCCACTGAATAAAGGTCTGTCCAGTGGATAATGTAATAAAAAAGGGGTTTCCCAAATTAATACCTATCCATCCTAAATGATTTGTCCCACGTAAAGCGCTATCCAGGTTTCAAACAACTGAGGCCAGGCATCTTATTTGTTGTATAATCATAACCATAACAAAATTGTCAAATCTGATTGGCTATCAACTTCCCTGATTTCAGCCTTAATTGGACAGTTTAATAGGACAGTATGCATCATGCCTAAGTAATTGGACAGTATGCGTCATCACGCGCGCACTTAAATGGCTTTTTTTTTTCACTGCTAGCAAAACAAAATTTCGAATTTCTTGTGTTTTGATTTAAAAAATAGCCTTTTATATCACAAATTTTGTTAAAGTTATGATTAATTGGTAACAGAACTTTGTGTCGTCCAATTCGGTCTGTAATTATACTCGTGATTAAACAAATCGGGCTTCCGCTACATGGTCGTCCGATTTTGTTAATCACTCGTATGATTACAGACCGAATTGGACTCCACTCAGTCCTGTTACCATTACTTAAAAACCTAAAACTGCACACAAGATAACGACTGGGCACTCCAAGGGATAGTCATTGGTGGATAAATAAAAGGAATGGATTTTGCTAACAAGGTGGTTGTATAGTGGGTTTCCACTACAGGATAAGCCTGGGAAAAGAGTAAAAATTATAATATTATTACTTAATAAGAATTATTGTAAGTACTAACCTGTCTATTCTCATAAGGCTTACTATCTTGAGAATGTCTATACAATCTTCTTTCTAATAGTTGCAGACAAATTTGACAGTAAGTGAAAATGGTCAGTCCTGCGATAAAAACTTGTAACTGGAGGGGTTTGTGGAAAAAATCCGAAGAGGTTTGTGATCACTTGTCAGATTCCCCCTTTCTTCCCAGGGCTGTTACTAAAAGTTTTAGTTGCCAAGTGTTTTTTATTCTATCTTCCTTAATAGGCTTTTGCATTAATTGGTCATATGATCAACTTTCGGTAAACACAAAAACAGTTTGCTTTTGAAAAAAATTGTTAGCACAAGCTGAAAGAGCATATTAAAATTAGCTAACCTATAAATTTTCAGCCATATTTTCAAAAGTAGCGATTGCAACAGCTGCTGAAAATTAGAAGGATTTGTACGAGAAAACAACTCTTGCCACCCAGTCACGCATGAATGGTTTTCCATACAAATCTTTGCAAATTTCGAAAATTTGAAACTGTTGTGAAATATTTCCTTAAGCGTGACAGGGCTCAAATCTCCTTTGAATTCATAACAGGCAATTTGAGCCCTTAAATGTGTAAGGGAAAGATTTAACAACAAAATAAAATTTAAGAATTTACAAGGATTTGTATAGCAAACCATTCATGCGTGACTGGGTGGCAAGAGTTATTTTTCTCATACAAATCCTTCAAATTTTCAGCCACCATTGCAATCGCTACTTTGAGATATATGGCTGAAAATTACAGGGTACATAATTTTAATATGCTTTTTCAGCTCATGCTAACAAAATTTTTCAAAAGTGAACTGTTTTCGTCTTTGCCCAAAGTTGATCACGTGATCAACTAATGCAAAAGGCCTATTTGTTTCCTATGAAAGTAGCCGGTTTTCAAGCTTAAAATATCTGAGGGAAATCAGTGTCCCCTGGTCCTTACTGACAGCCCTGTGTTTAACAAGCAGATGGAAGGCAAATAATGAAACCTAATAGTTAATCACAGACCACTTGAGGCTTTTTTTCAACTTCAAGCAAACTTTATACAGTCAGCAACCAATGGTTAATTGTATTCATACTTAAGAAGTAAAGAGCTTTCACGTGATGTTTGGAGGTTAAATAAATAATTATGCTGTTCTGATATGCAAGGATTTACAACAGACCACCTAATAAGCTAAAAAGGATCCTAAATACATAGAATGTCAACTTGTCAAATATGACTTTGTGGATATGGCACAGGCCATCAAGATTCTCACTTGTTAAGCTCCCAATTGAATGTTAGTGCCAGTATGACTTTACCTTTATCTGTTCAATTCCAATACTCGCTGCGATAAAACAGCCTGTCCTTCCCACACCAGCACTGTAAGAAATAAAATTTCAGTGGGTCAAAGGAAAGGCATGGACAATTTAAAGGAGAGGCTATAATGTTACCAACCTGCAGTGCACTACCACAGGCCCCTCTTTCACATCTTCCCTGTCCTGTGCAATGTGTACTTCTTCCACTAATCTGAGAAATTGTCTTGGTGAGTCTGGGACTCCATGGTCAGGCCAAGCAGTATACCAGTAATGATACACCCTTCGTGGAGCCTCTAATGACTGTGAGTGACTTATGTACAAAGATGTTATCTGATAACCATCTCGTCCTATGGCAGAATCAAATGTGACAACTATGTCTCCATACTTCTCTTGCATTCTAAAGGTTGGATCTGGCCAGTATCGTTCACATTTTGTCTGCGGAGTAAAGAGCACACTTGTTGTCAGTGGAAATGGTTTTGGTGCAGTGCTGTCAGTACCCACATCTCACTGCTGTGGTATGAGTTTGAGACAACACCACGTATAGGTGCATTGTAAAGTTAACTCCACGTTTCATTCATTCTCAAATGCTTCTTCTCTTCCCTGGTTAAACTCTGGATTTCTTCTTTTCCCCATGGACAGCAATGCTCTAACCATAAAAAATACACAATCATATACCCCCGACAAAGACTCCCAGTTGTCTTTGACTAGGCTCATGCCACCTCCTCTGGACTGGCAAAATGGGGAGGGGATAGGTAAAGGAACCTAATGTAAAAGATTGTTATAGTCAGCTACAAGGATGAAGCTATGACCATGTACTGGACAATGATCCCCATTAAGTGGTAGGTGAATTGACAGAATATCTGTTTTTTTCCCTGTGGTTTCTTTGCAAAAAAACAAGACCCTGCTTAGGATTACCCTCACAGAAATATATTTTTCTGTGAGGGTAATTATATGCCCAGTGGTGCATCCTCACATAGGCCAAATAAGGAAGTGCATCTTACCCAACTAAGCCAAAAGATCACATTGTCAAATCTCCAACATTCATTACACATACTCCTTTTTCAAAAATACCATAACAATCTTTGTTGTCCCTCCAAAATATTGCATAAGCATTTTTTTCTGAAAACGATGCTTACGCAAAATTTTGGAGGGACAACAAGGAGTATTATGGCATGTTTGAAGGTAATGAAATTTAACAGATTATTAATTTTGATGAATATAGTTCACCACAAATTTAATTTCACTGCCTCTCATAGCCATACCTCATTTCTTTCTTTAAGTTTTGTAATCATTACAATAATGGGACACTGGTGATACCAAATCATTCTCCAAAAGTCTTTAACTGTACATGATAAAGGACCTGCAAGAAGAATGTTATTGTCTGTTGTCAGAAATATTCAGATAACTTATAATTCAATAGAAAAATGTTGTTAACACTTACAGGTGAATTAGACAACAACAACAACACTTTATTAATAAACAAATAAAATTACAGAAATATTGTGCGCAGCTAGCAAAGGCTATTCGAGGCGGGACAATGCATGCAAAATATAACAATAAAGACTAAGGCCACTAACTAAGGAAAGTTAACAGTTTACTAATAAGTGAAATAAAAATCGTAATATGGATGAGGACGAGATAACAGACTAATGAAAAAAAGAATTAAACAAAATAATAAATTAAAAGAAATATACAAGAAATTAAAGACTAAAAAGAACTTAAGAGGAAATAGGTAACTAATTAATCAAATTAAAAAACCACTGGGTACATGTACCTTGAGTTGCAATGTAAGCTTGTTTCCGACCCTTATAACCCTGAAATGCATTTTAATCTTGTGAGTTCACAGTCACGATAGTAAGAGCATTGAAGGGGAAAATATCCATTCAAGTCTGTTTTGTCCTAAAGATAGGAGTTTCCTGTGTTGCTTTTCCTGTGGTCTTGGGAAAGATGAATGCTAACAGGAGTAGTAATGACATTGTGCGACTAGGATTATAGACAAGGTAAATAAAATAATTAATAGTACATTATGCTAGTAACAGCGGGTACGGGAAGGGGAAGGTTGGAAATGAGTTCTGTAACAAACTAAGTTTACTCTATAACATTAACACAAACCGCTGAATTTGTGAATATATGGACAACAATTATGTGAAAAGAATGTTCTCAAGTTGTGGAAAAACTCAGGAAATATATTATGTCCACAAGTTTACCTTTACGTAAGAACAGAGAGAGGTTAGGAGAGACAAAACTTTGTACCTTAAAACCATCAAACAACTATACCTTTATAAAATTTGCATTAATGTAGATAGACAGCGGATCTCCAGGTACTTCTGGTAAATTTACTCTAGTCCTAGCATCTGAAAGAAGAAAATAATTTAGACAGTTATTCATAAAATCAGGAGCAACCACTGAAAATGATACACGGTATCTAGTGACTGCACATTTGATCTTCTGTAGAGTTCTACCTGTTGTATACAGCTATTGCGAGAAAGGTTGTCGGAAAAAGTGCAAGTGACAATCCCAAAAAGTATTGTGAGTGGCTTTGAATTCACTGTTCATCAAAGCAGTTTAAAAGAATGACAAGAGAGGCCATGGACATATGTTTGCAAGTGCTGAAAGAAAGCAACAAAAGTAGGTTCAACAGCTACAGTGTCAGGAACAATGTATTGATCATATCCCGATTACCTTTTGGGATTGTTGCATGCACATTTTTTCTGACAGCCTTTCTCGAAATACCTGTAATAATACTTGGGACCAACTCGCATGGTAAAGAGACGACAACAGTCACCTCACACCAATGTAGCCCAAGTGCGAGTCATGGTATCCACACCACATGTGGGCTCAGCTTGCCCTACTCTGAGAGGTTTTTCACTTGGTACTTTGGTTTACCCCTCTCCTCAAAACCCAACCTTTCAGATGAATGCAACAGTTTCTAGACAACTTTTTTACCCTTATAAGCAAACATGGAGAAAAAAAGAACAAGAAGCTCACACAGCAAAGTGTTTTTTTATGCAATGTCCAGCACCTCATTTTTTAATTTTCCTCAGAATATATGTGACCTCCCACATGAACATGTTTCTTACGAACAAATGCACAGCAAGCAAATGGATGAGAAATGGATAGCTAAGCCCTTTGAAACGGAATGCCCGAACAGATGACAAAAATTTTTGCACGGGTGAGCTTGAATGGATGACAAAAATTTTTGAACGAATCCAGTCAAATGGGTACAAAGCTGACGAAAATTTTTGAATGGATGCAGTCGAACAGATGAATGTCTGCCGAAAATTTTTGAATGGATGAGGTTGAACAGATGAAGAAAATTTTTGAACAGATGAGGATGGGCCCGGATGAAATTTTTAGTTGTCCTAGGCAAGCAGGCAGCCTTTAATGTTGAGCCCTAAGGAAGGTTTCAAGTAGTTTTTGTAATTTCTAGTAGTTCAAGAGGTGCAAATGTGATGTATGGTGTATTGTTGTTATTGTGGCCCCCAAGTCATGAAATTTGACTCTATCCTGGTAATACTGCCATTTTTTTTTCCATTGGTGACAGTATTGATGGGGTTCCACTGTGCAATGTAACTTACTTGGTAAAATAAATGGATATCTATTTCTATAACTTGAACCAGGTAGCCTTTCTTCAGGAGGCGGATGGTTCATGGGCATTTCCTGGATAAATAAAGGAAGTGAGATTAATCTGGGTTTCTACTGTAGCAAAGCTATGTTGATTGAGACAGGTGATGAAATGTTGTCCAGATCAGAAATCCTGGGGGGAAATTAATACACTACATGTACAGGAGAGTAGAGAACAGAAAATTGTAGTCCTTACAGATGTACAAGAGATTTATTATGGTACTTTCAAAACTACATGTAGGAGTCCCCCAAAGATATTGTGCTAGAACTCTCCAAACTAGGCTTGCTTTCAGTGAATTATTGTAACTCGTTCCACATGAAGTTTATGACTGGTGGGAGTCATGTCAAGCCTTTACTTTTTTACAATGTTTTGTAAAGAACGTTTTAAGCATTATTAGGCTGATTAAGCAACCGAACGTGAACATCAGTTGACAAAGGCATGCGCAGATGAAACAACTGGCTTGACCAATGGCAGAGCGGCAAATTGGGCACCGGAAGTCATGTTTAGTCCTTTGCGCTTTCCCCTTGTCAACTGATGTTCCCATCCTGTTGCTAAATCAGCCTAGTATTAATGTTTAAAACCTCCTTTGCCCACTTGAAGTACTATGACCCCTACCCAGCCTTACGAGTGTCACAAAGTAGCATTAACTCAGTGCTTTGGGAAGAGTTTCAAGAAAACGTAATTCCACATCTCCTCTACACAGTGGAACCTCGATATAATGAACCTCTGCATAATGAAGTCCTAAGTATAACAAATGATTTTCTTTACCCCAGTAATAGTTAGATAATATTATACGGAAAAAGAACCTCAGTAAAACAAACAAATTTTGCCAGTTCCTTGGCCCTTTGTTATATCAAGGTTCCACTGTACTGATTGGCCAGTCCATAAAAAACAAATAGGGGGCATGAGACGTGAGAGAAGAATACATGGCATATTTGCATGAACAACAATGCCAAAGAAAATCCCCCTTTTCACTCTTTATTTATGACTACACGATCTAGTGACTCACCCAAAATTCTGTAGTTACTTGCTTTGGATTATTTACACAATCTTCTAATTCATTATAAGTCAAAGGTCTGGATTTAGAAGCTAACTTTTCTTCTGTGGGACTAGTAAAAAGGGAAAAAAGAAAGAAAGAAGTAATTATCACAACAAGAGATTCTACCTTTAATAAAGGAAAAAATCAATTTCCATTTGATAAAGACGATCATCTTTAAAATAGCCACTGCATTTCCTACAGGTTCAAAATTCAACACATACATGAAACCGTCACCTAAACTGGGCTTTGGCAGGGATGGACTACTTAAAGGCTAAAATATGTTTCGTACCTTTCTAGAATACTTGGGGCAGGAGAGCTACTTCCTAATTCTGTTGCTGAAGATTTGAGATCCAGAACTAAGGAAGATCCACGCCTAGAATGTGAAATACCAGCACAATTAAACCTCAAAAATTCATATTAATTTTAATTAATATTTACGGATACACAGTATTGTATTCTCAAAATAACCCTAACAAGATATGGGAGACTCAGCCCGAGGCGGTGGGAGAGGGGAGCTCCTGGTAGACAACTCAACTGGTTCATCACCGCAAGGAGGTGGAAGGGGCATGTAAGAAGTGAAGGAGAAAAAGAAAGTCAGACACATACAGGATTGCCACAGGATATACACAGCATGCTAGCATTATGTAACAGAGGTAAAGTCTACTCTACTGCAGAATTCCCAGAGAGAATAGTCAACAAAATGTTAAGTTAAAGGTTGTTTATCTCTAAAAGCATAAATGTACATGCATGTTAACATACATGTACGCACTGTTCACAACAAAAGTAGGTAAGGGATATTTTTGTATAATCAATGGCACAGGGAAAACCAACAATTTGAATTGTGGTCAGTTACATAAAATACATTATTATTCATTCAAAATATTTCCCTGATTCTGATTGGCTAAAAGGACACGTTTAATTCAACATAACCAGTTACTGATGACCACATTTGGAAGAATTTGTGTTTGGCAAGGAAATGACGTCAAAAATGCAGCGTTCTTGCAGGTTAATGCACCGTTAACTGAGAAGACCTGGGGATGAGGTTGAGTTGTTTTGGTTGTGAACTGGAAAAATGGGGGACATTTCACTCGTTTCAAGAGTAAGAACTAGGTGAAAAAATAGCTAAAAACATGGCAAGAACAGCAAGAAGACAACTCGAAGGGTGACATCTGCTATTTGGAGAATATTTGCGGAGCTGATCAACCCTAAATGTGGCTATCGAAGATGAACTTAACATCGATAGATCGATCGAGGTAAGCATGTTTTAGCCATGTTTTTGAACTAGGAATTATTTTGAATGAATAATAAAACAATTATTGAATTCGGCTTTCATATCATGAAGAATTATGGAGATCGACGAGGGCGATAACACTCTCGTCGATCTCCATAATTCGTCATAAGATACTCAGCCTCATTCATTAATTGTTAAATATTATATACCCAATAGAATATACAATATATTACAAAAGTTAACAAGCTTAAATCAAAAATATTTTTCTCCAAACCTGTCTGAGAGTGAGAGCTGAGAACCTTTCCACTTCCTAGCCTTGGGAGGCAATCCTGTGATAGTGTAAACTCGACCAGCGTCTGGCTGGATCATGCTTGCAGACACGGTGTTTGTGGGATCTACAGCAGGATAGAGGAGTTTCTCAGGGTCCAGGTGCTGTGTGCGATGTTCCTCTTCAGCTTTTACTTCCAAATGACGACGACAGAATAGCTGTCAAAGACAAAAGAATTAATTGAAACTATCTGTCAACATGTTAAACAATTATAATAATTAATATACACATATTTGTCGCCTTGCTTTAAGTCTCTTGTTTTTCAGATCCACCACTGTTAATTGTCTAGGGTAGTTTGTCTCCTTATTGGTACGATTCTATTCACAGTGAAGTTAAAAATGGCCTTTATTCCACTTTCAGAGACTTTAATCCTTTTACAGTTCTTTTTATGGTTTTAGCAATGTTTCTCATTTCATCACAATCAAATTTAAAGAGCTGCAGTTGTTAGTAGGTGTTCAGAGTATTAAATATGACGCTAGCGTTCTTAATACTAATTTGCAAGCAAACCTTCAAGCTGTAGATAACAGATGGCTTTAATTTACAGAATTTTGGCGCCAAAGTCATTTACCTATCAAGAGAGTTATGACTGAAGGTTACAGACATGAAACCTTTTGTTCAAACTAACTCTTGAAAAATGGTGTTTTCTTCTGTTTTTGTCGTTGTTTTTGTTCAAGTTGCCTAAGGCCTTCAGGCCCTATTGGTACACAGCCCTAATATTAGTGATTTAATCCAAGTGTGAACAGTATACTATGTCTTACCAAGCACACAATAGCCAAAAAAATGAGTATGATTGTCACTCCAGCTACAACTGCTACTGGAAACCACATCTCTTGATACACTGCCAGATCTATCTCAGGAGACTCCTGTAAGTTACAAAAGTAACAATTTTAAAATACATATGGAGAGAAACCATTCAGGGGATCAGAGAAGAAAAATGTATATTTCTCTCTCTTCCTGAAACAAGGGAATAAGGACAATGTAGAGACAAGTGTAACTGCACATGATAATTGATGGAGATCTGCAGGTGTACACTGTATGTGCTTGAACAGTGAAGCAAAAAAAACTTGAGGGGGTCACTAAGTAGCATTTTTATAAGCTTATTTACTTACTAAAAACTCAGTAACATCGTGGTCACACTTCAACAGAAGCTGTAACCACGAAAAAGCAAAATTCAATTGAAAACTCTGAATCAAGTCTTCATAAGTTAATGTTAGGTTATAACTTTTAATCATTGAGTATATTGACCCATTTTATTCTCTGATATGGCCATAAATGGGGGTTAAAAAATGCTTACAGACACTCTACTGGCAACAAACAGAGACTTTGAAAATGACATTAAAAAGGGGCTTAATAATAATGAGAAGAAATATCACCTTCACACCATAAGCAGACACATTAAACTCCTTCAGGAATGGTTGCATGCCTGGAGTGTCCAGTGTTTGGATCATTTTGCTGGCAGGGATAAACACATTAGGTTCCCACTCAGACCCCATAGCCTTAACCATATCTTTCTCGCAGTACAGTTCAACTTGGATCCTCTGAACAGAGATCTAAAATTAAAACAACGCACAGAATAATGGAAAATTGTTCATAAATAATCATTCTAACTTCCCAACCAGAGGGGAAGTCTCTACAATTTGCAAGTGATTATAAAAATAATGGCATGACTTCTGATATTATGCAATGAATTGATTCTCAAATTACATCTGATTATACAATCTGTAAGAAATTTTACATTATTAAAAAAGAAATGAACAAAAATTATCTGGACAAAGTAACAAATAATTCATTGTGCCTGCGACACCTTGGTGTTGTGAATCTAATGTGCTCAGACATGCCAAATCTACTGTAGTTTCAAGTAATCACATAACTTGCTACATAATAGACCTCTCATAGGGCATACACCATGTATTTCGAGAGACTTTTCCTACTCAGTTATATGGCATGACAAGATCATCAATTATTTCTGAGAAATAATAGATGTAAATTGCCCTCCTCTAAAGAAATGTAATAGAAATAAATTTATTGGTTCACCAGAAAAAATGTCTGTCTTCATTAATTTTATAAACAAATACAAAAATTAATATCAGAGGTTGAAAATCGAGTATAATAACAGATTATTAGAAACTCGTGAATTTGCCAATTATACACATAAAAGCGTTAAATTTATGAGAAACAAAACAGCCCTTTTTGTTGGTCCAAGAAGGAACCAGAGGGGAATTAAATAGCTATCTAATTGCGGTGTCTCACCTCTGAGACACTTCATTCACACTCACTTGACAACTTCCCTGCTGTCTATAATCATTTCTCCATATCAGCAGGATTCAAATTATTATGTGGCAAATTAGATGCAAACATGATTCAGTCCTGCTGTCAGAAGTGTGATAAGAGTGAAGGCTCTGGGATCTTAACTTCTTATTAAACCTGTCACTGCCAGAATGAATGATGACGTCTTTTGAGGTTGTTCTAACTCTCAAGTCTGTGGACGAAATCCTGTTGTGTAACCATTCAAATGAAACCTCTTTGCAATTGGCAGTACTTTAACATGATGCTATTGTTTTTTTTTAGCATTTTAGAAAATGAATTTGGAAACTTTGGCAAAATTTGACTTTGGTTACTTCTGGGAGCGAAAAGGTTAAGCCCTCTGAGGAAGTGATTTGTAAAGAAAAATATGAAAATGCTAAAACAAGAGTCGACATTATCACTCACTTCAAATTTTGTTTTTGAGCCCAAAACTTCCTCCTTCCTTACAGTACAGGACACGGGCATTGCAGCACTTACACGCGCATAAATTGCATGCAATATGGCGGATTTCCACAAAAAATCCACACAAAAAACTCTCGTGTAAATTTTTACACGCGCTTTTACACGCAGACTTTTTACACGCAAATTTGAGTGTACTTTTATGGTGACTGATTTTGCTTACAAAAATACACGCAAGTTGCGTGTATTTCTTTACAACAGAGAATGTGGCTGATGTAAAATTAGAAACCGACATTGTGGAAAAACGTCTTTTCGCGGTGAAAGAGAAAACGACTTGCTACACACTTTCTCTTACTACGATCATGCTACGATTGCGAACGTCACGTTTTGTAATCAAGATTTCCTTGGCTGTTGGCTGAGGTGCTACTTTACATGTAAAGTTGGATGCATGTTACTTGCCACGACTGTTGTTTTGAAAGAAGTTCAATGTTTTAGCTTGCATAGCAGGCACTCGGACTTCGGTACACTGTTTTTTTTTTTCAGACTTGTTTATAATACGCGTTTAAAACATGGTTTGAGTTATCGAGGGTAAAATTGTAGAGAAATGATTTGAAGGGTGACAAGTTAGCTTGGGTAAAATTACAGTACATAAACATAATCATCAAATTCAATGGCTGTTTCTCAGAACTTACTGGGAAGACATGGAGGATTACACAACTCTGCTCATGAAGACCTAATCCTTTTGAGAGAAGAGATGTAAACCTCTTTCTTAAGCCCTCACTGAAGTTCCTCAGACCTGTGGCAATGTTCTGTAAGGAAAAAAAGTTTGCTGTCTCTAAATATCTTATCTCTAATATTAGTTATTTTCAATTCTCTTGAATTTGTACCTTACACCATCCCATTGTCAATTCTTGTAATAATTAAAAACTGTAAAACTGTAACGATCCGATAACTTCAACCAATATAGTGAATCTCTTTCTTTCTCTCTTTCCTTTGTGTAGTCATTTTGTTTTGCTATTTTTTATTTGCAATTTGTCATTAATATTGCTGCTATCATTATTTTAATTTACTATAATTTATTGTAATCTTTTACTGCTGCTAATTTGCAATCTTTGCAAGTACAAATATGTATAGCACTAAAAAACTTAGTTGTAAGAAGCCTAACTTAATCGTACCTACCCGTCTCGACTAGTTTTTTTTTAACTATTTGTGGGTAGGTACTATTCAAATTGTAACTATCTGTTCCTTAATGAAGTGTGTTGTTGTAGTTTTGTTGTTGTTCACTGTGATTTATACACAAATCACATACAGTGAACAGTATCAGAACAATTTCCACACTTTACTTTCCAGGGATCCATTTCTCAAAAGAACAGGAAACTTTTCAGGGCTGAAGGCAAATTTTAAAATCAAAACTTGTTGAATAGTAGCACAGTTCCTAGCTCACAAACCAGTCCAAGTTGTTTGTTAACTGATAGTTTCATTGTATTATTTTCAAAATTATTGAAACTTCAATCTTAACTGTAAACACGGAAAACACAAAACAGCTTTCCAAGCCTGAAAAGTTACTGGGACTTTCGAGAAACAGGCCCCGGAACTCAGTATGTGGACAAACATCACTTTAAAACAAAATGCTCATCATCTTTGTGACAAACTTCCTTAATTAAACTCAGGTTGCAGCGTTCTCCCTAAATTTCAGCCCAGCAGGTCAGGGACCACTCCTGACCGGTAAGGCAAAAAATATATGCAAGAGGTGCACTTTCCTGAAGAGAGGGGAAAAGTGGGGTGAGGGACATGGCCCCACCCTCCTTGGGATAAGTTATCTGAAACATCATAGAGTACCGAAGTGATGACGTCATAAAAATGAAATTTGTGAAATTATGGGATTTGTTAAGATATTCTGAAAGAACAACGTCCAAGACACCTACTCGCCAAAAATTAGCAATTCGGGGCAAATTGTCTCTGAGATATTAGCCCAGTTATGCTGTGACGACTCCATACAAATCCTTCTAAATTTGGCTTGGTTCATAAGATTAGGAACCAGGAAAGATTTAGAAGGATTTGTATGGAGTCATCGGAGCATAACTGGGTTAATATCTCAGAGACAATCTGCCCCAAATTGCTAATTTTTGGCGAGTAGGCGTCTTGGATGTTGTTCTTTCTGAATATCTTAACAAATCCCATAATTTCACAAATTTCATTTTCTATGATGTCACACTTCGGTACTCTATTCTCTTATTAAGACCTTTTCAAGGCTAATCCATTGTTGCAAGCTACTGGCCTTCCAATATGAGGTTAAAAACTTACACCTAATTAGTTTTAAAATTTACTTTTTAAAGAACCGCAATCGGCAGTATACCTTTTCCCTTCAAATTTACAGGTTAAATCTTAAGACAACAATTTAAAATGTATGATTCCAATAGTTTTATCCGGTTTGAAATGTTCTCTTTCAAATCCTGCATGGAACCATATCAGAAAGAAGATCACAACTTGCGTATTTTTTTAGAACAACTTGTACAATTTTAGTAAACCTTCAAGAGTTTACAGGCAGTAAGAACTGTTGCTTCAAACGGTAAATTTTACCGGTTACTGCCTGATAAGGAGGACACTGGGTTGTCCCTCTGTGTCAGTTTATGTCACTGTTCCCATTACAGTATACTTGTAATTGGCAATAATAAGGGGGGACCACATTTTCCCTTAATTCAGTTCCAGTTGCAATTGCTAAACCTCCTTCAGCAATCCTAGCAATGGAATCCATGCTTAACTGAAGTAACATGTCCTATAAATACGACGTTGTAGAGTGTTTTATACCATTGGGTGGATTGACTTAAGTCTGGGCAAAATGTCCTTGGGTGAATTGACTTTCAAATGACCACAATAAATTACATCAGTTGAAAGTTAAATTAAGAAAATAGTAACAATTTCTGAAGCATATTACCATCTGTGGATAGAACACTACTATGGCACTACCCAGTGCCTACAATGTTTAATAACCTATTACTGTATTTATTCCAAGTGAAGCTCGGTGTTGTCGTAGTGACTTTAGAAACTTGTCGCGCGCAGTCTGCTAACGTAACCACACGTGGTCTTAGCCAGCTGCAAAAATTCGATACCCCATAAATCTACGAATATATGCTTGGTGTCCGCCAATGACGTCATGGTAGCGTTTTGTCATGAAGCATTTTGCATTTCCAGGCAACATAGACTTTGCCGCAGATGAACAGGGCACATTTTCATGTATTATTCATGAAAGGCTGTTGTGTTTATTCATCGTCTATGAAACAAATGTTTACAATCAGTGAATCACAATCAATTTTCCATGCAAATGACACACAAGCACAACAAGTGGCTCCAAATCCTCACCCAGGAAGATTTTCCATGGAAACTCCCCCAGAGCGAGAACGCCGACTTCAAATTCTGCGTCAACAACGAAGGAGAAGATGTCAACAAAAAACCGTGGAGCAGAGAGAACATCACTTACCACAGCGAAGGTAATGCCGACAACAAGAGACAGAGGAACAGAGGAATAGGAGACTGGAATATCAGAGGCACTATGATCATTTTACACTGTGAAAAACTCAAATTTATTAGTTTGCCGGTTTCCCCACCGATATATAGATCAAAGTCTGCAAAGTTTCAGCAGCCTGAAGTATAATAATTTTCATGTGAACTGCAGTGCCACATTTGTGCTTTGTTTTTGTTTTTTTCTAAATATGGAAGCCAAAATAATGCTAAATATGCTTTTCAATACACTCTTAACACTAACTCCCCACAATATGCAAAAAAGAAGAAGAACAGAAAGAACAACATACGACAATATTCGCTGTTTGTCACCTATCCAGTTCTTAACCTCGACCGACAGGGCTTAACTTGAGTGCCATTACCAAACTGAGTTTCGTGAGGGTTATTGTGAGATAGGTATTTCTAGTTACAGTGTACAGCTTGATTACAAAACAAACAGAAAAAAGTTGTTTAGATCATCACAGAGGTTGAATGGGTCAAGACACATCTCTCATAATTGCACCAACCGTCTGGTAATTTTTCAGTCAGTCAACAGGAGATTAGAGAGTTTGGGAAAATCTGATTGATGAAATCAAATTTCAAAGTGAAGAAAGTGTAAGCACATATTGGACAGGATGAGTACAGTGAAACCAATTTAATAATTCCTAATCTGATAAGGGTTCGTTGAGAGGTTCTTAATTAAACTCAGATTTTATCCCACAACTTTTGACGATCTAAAAAGTCTCATTAGGGTACATCCGTTGCTTATTCATCATTACCCTTTTCTAGCTATGGATGAACAAAACGGGGCAAAGTGAAACTAATTTTTGGCATGATTCCTTCATTAGCAATATTTCATTCTTACATAACATCCACATATTAACGTAAATATACGAAATGTTCATCAAAAATGCTCATTGTTGAATTAGGAGACATTGGTGATGCTGAATGTGACAACCGTTAACTGTTAATCAAACCATGTGATATGGAAAGAAACAATGTACATGTACAACTACAAACTCTGCAATATTTTTCTACCAAAAAAACTTCAATAATAATTTCAAAACTGATTCCCACTTTCAGCTCATAATAAATCAAAAGATGAGAAATACATTATGAAATCAATCAAGGGAAATCAAAACAAGAAAACTTCCTATTCTTTCAAATAACTGAATCTGATTTGTTTACATCAAAAACAACGTCTTGTATTGGCCACTGGAATAATTTTCTACCTTGAAACACCAAAGTGACAAAAATGCTTAATGAAGTGGTGACAGTTTTATTCATGTACAGTGTAGCTGCCAGATCGAGATATGATGAAATTACGTTCACGTTGGCATGAATCTTGAGAGGATTACAGACTACTGTGGTCGAGCTTACAAATTAAAAAGAGATAGCAATCTTTGTACTTTTTCAAATTCAAATATCTGAAATTGTTGTCATTAACACCAAATTAATTCAAACCCCAACACAAGTTATTTTCGGCTGCTGGTGAACGAAAAAATAAAAACACTTATATACCAGTTTCTCCCTGTCAAATTGCGGACCACGTGCCTCGAAATGTACACTGATACATTTAAAATAAAAATTAGACGCATTCATAACATAAAAAGAAAAATACTACCAAACAGGAAAAAAGACTGGAGGATTCTCGACGCAAGTTAATTCTTTCCTATTTCATATTTTTGTTTAGATTTTCGATAACAGGTGTGCATAAGGAGACTCGGATCTCAGTCGAAATTTTAGATGCAACTTCAAACCTGTAAATTTAACATGTTAATCGAGCTCTATCGTTAGAGAACAACCCGCTACAAATTAAAGATGAAATATTGGCGGAAGCATCAACCGTTTTTTACCGGCAAAAACAGGTTTTGTATCTACGGTTCTAAAGTTCCGCTAATTTATCAAATTTCCCCTCCTTTTCAGCCAAGTCAGAATCAATTTGAAATTAGGCAGACAATATTTTTTGACTCGGCCGGTGCGAATATTTTCGCAAGAAATTGACGAAAGTCAAGATACACCTACGCTACTTTTCAAGTAAATTTCGGTCAGTTGTTGTTTTTGTGTGGGAAGGTTTAATGAACGATGTCACGAAAATTATTGTTCAGCGAATCAAACCCCATTAAAATGAAAATCACCAAGAAGTGGCGAGCAGTGATCGTGAACGGACATAATTATTCGGTCAGATAATGCGAGATCGAAAGATCACGCAAAAATTTTTTACGCGCCAAGTAAAGCCGACTCACTACCTCAATGGATTGACCTAAAAAGTTACCTTAGTGTCAGTAAAGCAAAAAGCGTCTTAAAATGAAACACGACATAAAATTTACCGAGCTAACATAACATGCCTCGTAAGCGTTGTATTTTTGGCATAGTAAAACCCACTAAAATTTTAGCTGTGATGAAAATTACTCCAGCTGTCCCGAAACCGCTATCAAATTCGGATATACTCGGCCGTTAACAGTAACGTTCGAGTTTTTTTTCGTGTCCCTATTTATCCACATCATACGATTCTACACTACAACTCAAGTTGTTTAGCAACAGGCAATTATTATAATTCGATCGGAAAAAAAGAAACTGTAACGGGTACCTAAGAGAAAAACTGTCGAATCGAAACATTTTAGGAGTAAAAAAGCAAGTCTATACGTATTCCACTGAACCTCAACCGAGAAGAAAGAAGAATCTGCCTAAGTGCCGGATACACATGTGAAAATAAATTGACATCGAATAAGGAAGAGATGGTACAAAGGCGACTTACCAAAACTAAAATATAAATTTCCGGCAGGTCCCTGTGACCCGCGCTGGATGTAAAGTTGTTGCTGTCCTGGCGAGATGAGAGGGCGCTTTCGCCTGCCTCGAAGTGGGAAAATCTTCGTTGAAAATCCATCTTAATATTTTTTCCTCCATACTGGCTCTTCACTTCGAGTTTTGGGCGAGCGTTTTGAGGTTTAGCCGATTCCAGATCATGAGAAAATCTTGTAGTACGGCTGCCGTACGAACCAGCGTAGGCGACTTGATCAACAGCTGATGAAGTCAGTTAGAAACAAACATTAGATGTTCAAACCCCGAAATCAAATATATTCAATCATCTGAACGCACTGAAAACCAGAAAATAAATATTAGAAACCTCTGATTGTTCTGCTTTGTGTGGTTCCCGCTTCAAAAGACGTCAAAATCCACAATAGCCATAGAAATTCGAAGAACCAAACCACCATTTTCCCTCCATCACAAAATCTCGCTGGCTTCCGACTCGAGCAAAATATTGGAACAGCGCATGTACAGTAACTTAGTCACGTGACAGGACGTTGAAAAATGGCGCGCCAGCTGAGGTCACAAATACGAACGAATATCGGCGAAACTTGTGCCAAAACTGTGTGATAAAGTTCATTTAAATCAAGTGCAAGATAAGTTTTACTATTGTTAAAAAGGTCGTTAATTCTAGTTTATTTCATGTCGGGCTTACATTTCACTTTCCACCCAATGAAAGTTATTTTGGCATGGCTCTTGACTTTACATTTTCGCAGTGGTACAGGTTTTACTCAGGGGGACATTTTTAACGTATTCGTTTCGTAGTTAACGCGAATTGCACCAATTTTAAGAATGCTTCAAATCTGTTTTTTTTGGTCTCGGTCTCCTTAGCGGTTTCTGGACCTTTCTGTTCCTCCTTCTTTCGGATCTGAGCGACAAGAGAAGTCATTTTTATCCCAAGAGCCAAATTCTCAATGAAGGAGTTTGCTCCTACTTTTCGGTTTTGCTACGTTGGTCCATTCGTGGAAACGTACAACTTCTACAAAGTATAATACTGATTTCAAGTCCTTGTGATTTATCTTGATAAATATATGGGAATAGGATTTATTAATTTGCGCTCCAATTTACATCACTGGAGCATTGAGATATGCATATGTATATATTTTTTTGCTCTGTTGCTGTTTTTAATATACAAGAACAAGACCAAAAAGCTGGATCTTCTACCAATCTCCACCCAACGGCTTCTGTTTCTGCCTATCTGGCGATCATGCGCAGAAAAGCTCTGGGATTTTTTCACTACCATGCCACCCAACGCCATGTGACGGCTGCAATCTCGAACCCAAAGCTCTCCTGCGCATGAATGTACGCGCAAGCAATGGGGTCGTTTTCGTGCTTAGAGCCACTCGACTTAATTTTTAACGAGCGAGTGGTCGTTTGAAGACCACGTGACCAAAACGACAGGCTCTGGGGATGAGAGTGACTTTGGCCGAGAATGGATCACCAGGTATTGGGTTTGGCGCATGCGTTAAGTACTGGCTACGAATGATTCCATACTCCTAGCGGGATCTGGAAGGGGCGTCCTGATCCGGCGCTCGTGCACCTTTCTCACGAAATCCCGCACCCTGCTCTATTTTTCATCGCTTTCCCGAATCTCGTTTTTTCTTTTCTCCAAAATACATACATTAAAAAAGGCTAATTGCTGTAAAAGCCAATAAATGTAAGATGGAGATTGGCTCTTTCGTTTGATATTTTAAATTTACGTGTTTTGCAAAAAATAAATTGCTTTGAATTTCATACCTCAGTATGACGAAGCGGAGGGGGAAAGGAGAAAGAAAGGAAGAGGGAGAGAGAGGAGGGTTACTAACTATTCTTTGCGGCTGGAACTGGAACAGGCTTTAGAAGACAAGTCTGTGACCGCACGAAATAACGTCATCACTATCTTGTTCACGGGAGCAGAGATGGGATCACTATACTGTTTGCGATATCTAAAGTTCAAGTGATCAAATAATTTCTTCAAGATTTACAGTACGTGAAAAGAGCTTGAGCAATTAAAGACATAAGCACCAAGTAATTTAAAACTGTTTTGCTGGCACCGTTTTTACCGGACACTTCCCTCAGTGTATCAGGTTGAAATAGGGGGTCGTCTGGATCCACTCGTTTGACGCCGAAACTTGACAGTTTCAATTAGATAATCATTACCAAGATAACTCTGTATATTTGTTTTCATAGGAGACGTTACCGGACGCTCGCCTGTTTGATTCACATTTGCCGCAAGTACGAGTCCCGATTTCCCAACAGACCCCCAAAAAATCCCGCATCCCGAGCCCAAATTTGAATGAATCCCGCTTCCCGGGCAGCAGTCAAATCCCGTTTCCCGTCAAGAGATTTTGCGTTTTCTCAAATCCCTGGTCCCGAAAATACCCCTCCCGACCCTCTCCAGGTGACCTTTCGAGAAGTTGCGTTTTGAAAACAATCTGCGCACTTACTGTTAAACAGGACTTAAATCTCAGATGCAAAACAATTGGTTTTCCCGCGCCAGGGTTTCTTGTTAGTTACTGTAGCCCTTTTCTTCATACTGAAACCCATAGTAAGCGAACTATTAAAGTGGGCCAACAAAATGCTTTGAAGCAGGTTGTGCAGTGTTTCAGTACGTAGTAAGCCTAACTCACACGGTCCAAGTGAGCGTTTTTTTTTAAGAGGCTTTCTTGTTATTTTTGTCCTTGTACAGTCGTGTGTTCTAGCGGTGTACGAGTGTTCCTCTGAAGCCGTTGAGAGGTGAGGGATGAACATTTGCCAAAATTATTTCAAGACAAGCGAGAAACTTTTATTATTATTATTATTATTATTATTATTATTATTATTATTATTATTATCATCATTATTATTATTACTATTATTATTCAACTTACAAAACGAAAAAAGTTGTTTTTAACAGATTTGTTTTAAGAATCCCAGAGGTTAGCCTGTGTACAGACGTCCCCCCTACCTCAGAAAAAAAGTTTGGTCAACTGAATTAAGGCAGCTCCTCTGCCTTTATATTTATGGATTTCTAGCGTAGAAGGCAATTTTTTTGGTGTTTTCGCTTGTGTTTTGTGAAGTGAGGGATACAGCAGCGCAAAAGCTATAAACCGAAGTCAAACGAGAAAACGATGGGGAAGGGGCCAAGGGAAAGAAGACAGACAGATTGTTCTCTCTGCCTTCTTCCTCTCGCTTCTTCCCCCACCCCCCTCCACCCCCTCGTTTTCTCGTTTGAGCACTTACTTTACGAAACACGAACGAAAAACACACTGAGAAAAGCTAGACTTTCTCAAAGTCGTTCGCATGGTTTTCTGGTCTGGTGTGGTAGGACCCGAGCTTTCGCTCGCTCGCTCGCGCTTCGCGCTCACTGTCGCGCTACGCGCTCAAAAGCTCGACTTGTGAGCAAGTCTATGAGAAAAGCCTGCTGCTACGCAGGATAGTGGATTTCGTGAAATATATTGAAACATATTCCTAATGTTGAGCTTAAAAGACAAGAAAGAGCCTTATTTGTGTCGATTTGCTAGGCCGGTTTAGCTTTTCACTCTTCCAGACGTCGTTAATGAAGTAAGCCCCCAACCCTATAGCATTTTTATTGTCCAGGTTATTAGCATAGTATAACCCGAGATCGTACAGTGGAAGATAGAACAAGTTATCCCTTTTTTCAAAGAGTTATATTGAAAGATGTCATCATATTGACGAACGCTGGAACTGATGCGGCTTCCGCTTCTAGCAAGTTTCGACCGCATTATATAAGAACTGTCTGTTTACTTGGCTGATTTGTTATAGTTTCTACGCTGCGTATAGAAAAAAAAATGAAATTATCAAGGAAGTAATTATCCTTTTGATTATTTATTACATCCAATTTCGTCTAGAAACAGAAGGAATACTACTGATTCTGCGTAAACAGTCAATATTGCATCTGGCAACCTTTGCAGTTCAATTCTTTGAGTTTTTATCCCATTACGTACGTAAGCGCGTAAAATTTACATACGTAAATAAAAAGTGGAAATGTATGTTAAGTGGCACGTGAGCGCAAAAGTTGAACCTCGCTCAACTTTTACGTTTGCGCCGAGCCACCTTTCATACATTTCCTCTGATTTTGGCTCTTAAATTTTACACGCATACGTACTTAAAAATTACGCGACATTGGAAATCATCCACTTTTATGTCGCTTTGCGTTTCTGAATGGCTTTTAAGCCGTGTGCCATGTTCACGTCGAGAACAGTATCACACAGAAACGTCCCCAGTGCATTTAGTAGTGACAAAACTAAGCAAGAAATAAGAAGTATCGGGGAATATTCTTTAAATTTATTTTCCTTAGTTCTTTTCATTCTGTTATAATAGGTATTTAAAGAGGACGGCCTAATGACGATTGTTGCTAGCCGGTGCAAATATCCAAACGAAGTAACCATTCACCAGTACGATAGTTATGAAATGTATGTAATTCCAGAATCGGTTACAGCTTCGTTAAATCCTTTACTAATTAGGGAATATTTTAAGACGGGCCACCTACAATGCGAGCACTATTACTGACAGGACATGTACGGAAAGGAACAGGAAAACAACGCAAAGCAAATAAGCGCTCGCATGAAATCAACCTAGAGGGAAAAATATGGAAATTGTTAAGAGAACACGTGCTCTGTGGGGTACTTACTTCTAACATAAATTTAACGTCTGGGACGATTTTCCTACATCAGCCCATACTATTTAGTGTAACCCTTACCTTGTAGAGATCTTTTCTTTTTTATCACTTAAACAAGCAGAAACGGCAAGTGTCTACACACAAAAGAAATTCCCCACGTATGTGTATGACTGTGCGTGTTTTTTTAAGCGTCCGGCAAAGTGGCAAACGTACGCTAATCCGTCTCAGACAAAACATATGCAAAGTAGTCGTCTAAACAAACATGATTTACGCGCTTGTTTAAATTTCTCATCCACCGTTTGCAGTTACAAGTAGCGACAGACAGCTACGATACATTGTTCGTTCAGAGGCCAAGGTGATTTACCCGTTGTGAATGTCTTTAATCACATATACACCCCCAAAGCTACAACAAATATACAACCATTTTACTTTATTATCAATATACACATTTTATTACTCCTGCCTTTTAAGGTCGCGTAAACATGATGACAAAATTTGTGAGACAACGTGTAATATTATTGGGTGTCACATGACCTGAAGGTAGAAACGCTTTATGACTACTAATCACTGCTAATTGAAGTATTGAAAACAATGAATCGAGTTTGAAATTCGAACGCAAAAAATTTTGATTGCTCGTATCCTGAAGGAAATGTTTAATGGAGACCTATTTATCTATTCCTAACCTGTGCTTGTTTTTTTCATAAAAAATGCGTCACTCGCTTCGGCGTGTAAAACGTTTTAAACAAATAGTGAAATTAGAAATTCGTTCTAGGCTATTGTCTGGGCGACCAGAAGAATACACGTTTAAGTTTTGAAAAATACATGTAGTAAGATTTCTCTGTTTAATTCCTAAAGTTTGAAAAACGCTATAAAAGGGGAAACCGTCTAACTCGGGTTTCCACTGCTCTGAGTGGATGAAATATTCTGTGAGGATTGGGCTCATGAAAGGCACGATTTTAAAGTTGGGATCACGTTGAGTTTGTTAGTATTAAAAAAAACCTTCTCGTCGGTGTAAACAATAGTGTGAAGTGTCGCGCAACCGAAACACAGAGGAGGAAATTAGCAAGAAAACTTGTTGTGACTTTCTCTCTTTTTCTTGATAGGGAATCTTCAAAAACTGTGATGATTCGACGAGCAGTAGTGATGATAGCGCGATTTTTCTTTGTTAACTTATTTACAAAAGACACGAATACATAAATCAGTCGACACGTCAGCTTTCCCGGCAACTGTGTCAATGACCAAGAAACAATCCGTCACTCCAAAAACCCCGAAAAACTCACTTCAAACATGACATGAATAATAGAGTTAGCTTTGAAAGAAAATATTATTAATATAATGAGGAGCTGTGTTGGTGGGAAGTGAAACAAAAAATTTGTTTGATCAACTAAGATAATAAATAAAATTTATCACCGTAAAAAGATTGAAAAGTGACGGTTCACACTCTAGCCCCTCGTTGGTAGCGTTATCGGTTTGTTTAGCGAGACAGAAAATTGGGAGAACGCACGCGAAAGAGCGGCGACGTCGCTTCGCGCGCGTTTTCGCAGCTTTTTTGTCCCGATGGCGAAACAATCCGCCAGGTACGCATGCTAGAGCTCTTAAAGATGCAGCTGAAGGTAGTAGCTGAATTGATAAAACCAAATTTTTGCGTTTCATTAAAAACAAATATACTAACTCTGAAAGTGCAATCGCTCATTGGTGGAGACACTTTGACCAATCGAAGCAATTTGAACAACACGGTTCCTGCGGTTTGAAACCTTTAGTGTGAACTTTTCACGTTTGTTGTTTGTAATCCACGTTTAACCTCCCCCATTCTAAACCATCGCTAATCCCTCTCGTTTAATTATTATAAAGAAGTGGTGAGTTCTTTTCAAGTTAGGCGAGTCGCCGATGCCTGTTTTTTTAAGCCCGTTTATTTTACGCGTAAGATATAATAGAAATTCTTTGCGTGCAATGAAAAGGAATGCAATGAAAAGGAACCCAGTTGCTTCCGTAAGGAAGTTCTGTCGTATACACTGTAAATTTCGTTCCTCGTGATCTCTTAGCCTCAAGAGGCTAAGAGTGTCCCTTGTCTTTTTTATCCATCCACCGACCCTAACAATCCCTTTTCGCGGAGTTGGGTACCTTTCACTGACTCCAGTTGTAGATCCTTGTAACTGGAGATGTTACCACCGACGTGGACCGCCCTGTTTTCTGACACAGTTTACCTGGAGAAATAGAACCATATTAGATAGTAACCGGTCATTTCGCCCCAGTTACTTAGCCCCTATTTTCGAGTCACTTCAGTGCGCAATATATCTCGTTCTTTAAGCGATGTTTAAGGTTACTTTGGGGGCTAAGTAACCGGGGCGAAATGACCGTAAAGCTATTACAAGTGGACAAAGGATACAGCATATCACCAAAACAGTCTGGCTAGGTTCTTTTTCAGCGGTCCGAAGAGACCACCTCCTTTGCGTGCCTCAATGACCTATAGAGCTATGTCGGCTGGAGTCTTTGACTCCTGGTAGAGCAACTCATGCCGAAAAGGTCGAAGGGTTGAGACCAAAGTAAGTGTAGTCGCCTGCTCCTCCAGGGGCCAGTTAACTAAAGATTTTACTTGTGTAATTTATGACTGTTTTCAGCCTCTAAAACAATGGTTACACTTGAAAAAGTTTTATAAAATCGACCCCAGGTTGGTAGTTGGGCTGAAGGCTGATAAGCCTCTCCCATTAAACCCTATTATTTCAGAAACCAGGGGCAGAGGAAATTCACTTGTATCAAGGAAACACTGTGACCATTCCTCACAATAAGGCGTGACTCTCAGACGCACGGGGGCCCAACAGGATACCAATGAGCTGAGTAGGCCACTGGAGAACCACAAAAACATCATGAAGATTGGAAACTGGAATGTACGAATGAGAAAAGTGGAGACACTGTATGGAGGCCTTGTGTGCCACGAGGCCCAAGGGGATAGATGAAGGTGATTTTTTTAAAAGTTCCGGTAGATGCAAGTTAGACTGTAGTTCTTTTGGCAATCTTCTTAGGTTCAGAAACAAAGAATGGTCAGAGCCCTGAAGGGACGGGCGCCAGCAAGGCTTTATAGTTTTAACCCTTTCATTCCCAATATCCACAAACAAATTCTCCATACTGATCTCCATACTTTTCTTGAAGGATAAGTTGAGAGAATTTGATAGAATTTGTGGTATCACACGCATACACGTTCTACAAAATGAAAGCTCACGGCGTTATCCATGTCTTACCTATGAAAGAGTCGTTTCTGATATCTAGTGTTTGGAACAAGGCCTTTTCTCTTTAACTTTCTCACAGCTTCTCTAAGATGTTTTGGCTGGATGGGCCCTTTCTCTTTACACTGCTCCATAGTGTCACAAGCTGTTTACCAACAAAATCACAACTTCATGTCACTATTCTGCTTAAAAAGAGTCACACAACTAAAACAAGCATGCAGGGTAAATAAGACAACAATTACAAGATGGCGTAATAAGATGGGGACACAGCCCTGTGGCAGGTCAAAGCGACTTCGGGTTATACACACAAAATAACACAAGCCTCACTAATCACCCCACTACCGTGGGGTAAGCCAAAGGAAGAAGATGGCAAGACACAAGCAACGCCAAAAGCTTGGGGGAAATCACCACACAGACTTAACCGAGAGGAGAGACCCACCCAACTTTTTATTGATACATAACACAACACAATTCCTCCAAGGCAGGGGGGGGGGGGTGGGGGGGGGGGGTGAGTAACAACATAACTGTAACTGTTTGCTTTTGTGAAAGCTAATCAAATAATGACCAGGTGTAGCATGGCAGGTCCTTTTATAGTCAGAAAGTGTCTGAAAGTTCGATTAATAGATACCGTTCTACCATAGGCTACCTATCTTATCATGATGAAAGTCAACCCAAGAATAGGGCCTAGAAAACAGGGACCAATCTATGCCATGTTGAGATATATACGAAGACAAACATTTAACAAATTGGTAAGGTTCCAGCCATGAACAGCTTTTGTTTACCACTTAAAGAATAGAGTGCTTTCATTTAATGAATGAGGCTTTCAAGATACAACTGAGCATACATCAGCGCAGAATTAGTCAGGTTACACCTCTGGGGCGTCATGTTCCATTAACTGCATTTACCATCCGGTAAATGTCTTAAAAAAATAAGGTTTTATTTCATTAAACATGAAGACAATGTCAATACTTATTTGGCTTATTCTGAACGAAATACCAAAATAATTTTATCATTGTTTAAAGATGAAAGAAAAAACTCACATAGGAACTACAGGAAAGGAACATGCATGAATAAGCAAAACTGTAGAAGATCAAAACTGTCTGCCCTGAGTCTATGGGTTAACTTGAGAAACCATGGCCGTGAATTAAAGCAAATTTACCTCAGTTTGTATTAAAAAGTGCACTGCTGAGTAATTATCTATTTTGTGTGGTGTAATATCATGAATCATTTAAGAAAAGACTTTGCTTTGCCAATTTGTAGTTTAGATTTCCTGCTTAAAAACAGTACAACAAAATCATTTTCAATATCCTGATGAGGACCAAATAAGCAGATTTCATTTACCATGTGCCTGTTTAATAAATGATTACAGATCACAAACAACATCTTAAAACATTCATGATTAATTTGCCTGAAGTTTGTTTGCCACTTTCTTGCTGCACTATATTACCTCATTTTAAAATCAGCTGTTTTACTACGCTTCTCACAAACCTGCGAATTCTGAAGTTCAAAAGCCGCCTTCACAATTGCGTTTTTCGTTGCCGTCAATCATCTTAACGGACCTCTTAGGAAACAAAACCATACTATCACGGGTTCAAGAGGTCATGATTTGTGATTTGTGGATTTCGATCCATTTGGTGTGTTTGTGTGTTTCACGGTTCGTTGCTTGTAATCGTAATTATGATTGACGGCAGCGAAAAACGCAATTGTGAAGGCACCTTTTGAACTTTAGAGTTCACATGTTTGTGAAAAGCACAGTAAATGATGCAACACATAGAAAGTTAAAATTTGCAGAAAACATACACAAACCTTCCTCAACAACTTCACCAACAAAGACTTTTGCTATTCCCGCCATGGCTATAACAACATTAGGAGGAATGGAGGTCCCACCTGTTACACTTTGCATGAGCTGAAAAACAAAAACAAAAAACAAAACAAAAAAGCAGAAATTGTTTCGCTAAATAGTGAGAAAATGCATCATACAGAACACAATCCCAAAAAATTTCAAAATTTGGAACATGATGGAAATCTTGTCAGTGATGATATCATATTGGTCAGAGCAATATATAGAATATGGCCAAGCTGCAGACCTTGGTTAAAATGTAGTGTAAGACTAGTGCTTGAGGAGGTTGTTTCAAGGAAGCACTGACATACACTGTACCCTCAGGCTCTGCATTGCACATTGTATCTCTGATGAGTGGTAATTGAGCACAATTGCAGTGACATGTGTACTTATCAAACTTAAGGTATGACCAGTCTATATTCAGTTACCCTTTTTATTGCTGCCTTGGGAAAAGCTGCTCTCCTGTACATTTCATAACGATTCAGCTGCTCCTCTGAGAATGAAGACACAAGCAACCTGCAGGAAATATCCAACACCAGTCAAGCAGAATAGAACATAGTGAACTTCACAAATAACAAAAAATTAATAATTTTGCAGGGAAAATGACTGACAGTTAAGTATGGTGTTTAAATTATAATATAAGCCAGCCTCGCTTGCTTTGCGTAGGTGACTTTATCCAAGTATAATGCCATCTTGAAATAGGGATAACAGCTAATAATATAACTATATCGGGCTGTATTGTCATGTACTCACAAGGTTGATGTTTGTTACATTTTAATAAACATGACATGATCTTTGCAAAGCAAGCCAGCCCAGCAAAATGAGCCAGCTGGGTTCATGTCATCAGTACCTCTGTAAGTGAACAGACCACGGTGTTCTTCTCTACCATTCCTGACCTGATACCCTTATGTACATTGTAATCCTTTTCTATTTCCCCCACCTTCGGCTATTTGTTGTTGATTATCCGAGATGGGAAGTGTAGTGCATTGGCACAACACTTGCTTTTAGGGCATTTGCAGTAGATTAGGAGAATTAGTTGACAGCCATTAAAAGCATGTTTGGTTCAATCAGTGTATATCTGGATTTATTTAATGCACCAGTCAATGTTTAGCCTCATGGTAGGGGGGCTCAGTATACCCAGGGGAATTTGTCATTTTACTCCATTTTCAAATCAAATTCCCTGCCCAAGGGCCAATTTTATTGCTGTTGTCGAATACCCCTTCCCTGGAGGCAAATGTATGATTTTATAATGTTCATGCCCCTTAAATATTTTGCAATGCATTCATCCTTGCCATACAATCAACTTTTCTCCCTCAACTACACCAAGATCCTCTGCAACAAAAGAGAGGGCACTTCAGCGTGAGTCATCAGTATCAATTAAAGCCAACACAGCACTGAAGATGCCAACCCTTGCACTTCTCCACTCAATCAAAAGAATTAAATATGTTACTTCACTAGACATGATACAATTTACTAGATCCATGTTTATATACAGTACAGCTCAGAGATAAGCGTCCACATTAACGCACTTCAAACTAGTTAGCAAGAAATTTGTTAGAGCGAGTCCGTTTACCTAATGCGCTTCAAAAACGGGCTATGCTGTGTTAACTTTCAGCTTATCATTGTGCAGCCTTTTCTAAAGCAAATTCCTCTAAGCTACTGGCTACCACAGACTCTTTTAAGCCTTTTCACCTCCCATACTTTCTACAACAGAATTTTCCAGAAATCCAAGGAAACAGGTGAATGATAGGTGAACACAAACCTTTATGACAATTCAGGCAGGTTTTTCTTGCTAATTTCAATATGGCAGGTCTAGAGCTTAGCTTAGTTCCAGGCTCTCGAGCACCCTTGTCAAACATCCCCACCCCTGGGATCTTGAGTTTTGTCAAATCTTTTTCTATAGGCCACTTGCACTAAGAGGTCACATGACCAATGCATCCTTTAAACAATGAGGTGGAATCCTGCTGATGTCAAAAATTGACAGAGCACATAAAAAATATCTTAGAACAGAAATTTGAGAGTTAATGCATTTAAGGAAGATATTTTATGGCACTTGGATTTGTCAACAAAGTAGTATGATTTGTATTGGCTGCCATGTTGGAGGGCATACTCTTGCCCTCCAATATGGCGGCCAAAACTACTTTTTGCTTATATCTTGTTAAACGTTTGATAGTTATGCTCAGATGTCCTGTAAATGTTACCACGTCGTCTTTTCAACATTTTCCTTGATGTTTAAGTGAAAAATTTGCGTTCAGAAAGAGGTAACTCATAATTTTAAAAATCACCTTTTCGTCATGTGACCAGCTATGAACTTACTCATTTTAAGAAAATGGTGCAGGTTTGGAAGACAAATCACTATTATTTTGTTTAGGATATGACCCAATAATCGTATTTTTGAAGGCAAAATCATATAACTTTCATTTTCATAAAAACGTTGTTACATGACCTCTTACTGCAAATGGCCTATTCCCAACCAAAGGAGAAGAGATTGAGTCAACTACCCAGGGAATGCCCAACCCCCCTCCCCTGGGTCTAAACATTGACTGGTGCATGATCCCTGTTCACTTTGCCCATCCAATGGGAATACCACAGGGAGCACTTTATTACTTGGCCTCAGTTATGGGTTTATTCTTAACATATTCTTAAAAATTTGGTCATTCAGCCCTAACATTTTGGTAAAATCTTCTTGTAAAAGGAGGGTTTTTTTTCTCTTCTCTTTCCCTATGATCATTGTTCTTTCCTCCTTCTTATTGTTAGCTAAATTAGAGCAGTAGCCCAATTAAGTTTCACAGTTATCTTTACCAGTAACTGTTAGTAACAAGTGGTTGATTTTACGTTATTTATTTACGTCTAAGCTTTACAGTATGTACTTCTTTATGAATTTATTTATTTATTTATAATTTATCACTGACTGCTGTACCCCTGTATCTCCGCTTGCCTCGACTAGCACCTGCTATTTGCAGGCGGAAATGGACTTCATGGAAACGTTAATTGTTAATAAAGTGTGTGAGGGTGAGTAGATTAGCACCTGGGGTATCCAATTGATGGAAATCGATGATTGGAAAACCAATCGATCAATCGATATCAATCGATAAATTTAGTCAATTGGTATCATTATTGTTATTGGTCAATCGATGATCAATTGATAACCACACAAAAACTGTTCATCGATTGCTATGAATTGGCACAGCAACTTCGGACAGACATCACACACACTACCTGTCGATCATCTGCAATTTTTAGGAGGCCCTAGGGGTGAAATTGGTAAAACAATATTCTGACCCAGTCTTCTTGACCCAAAGAATATACCCTGTTGCACATGTACTCAAATTACCCACTTGCCCTTCATGGCCTTTCTGTGACATTATGTCTACACAAGAATAGCGGTAAGAGGCTTTACTGAATATACATAAGGTGCATTGTCAAAGGCTATCATTTGTGAAGGCATGATGCTACCACTTTGCATTTCAAGTCTGTAGTATTGACCCATATCCGCACATATTAAAAAGTTTTCCACTTTGGATAACGCTTTCAAACATCACGCGTTTCTGTTTTTGGCTAACGTTTTCATGGAATACATGTGGATGGGAGGCAAGAATGGGAACAAACTCTTGAGTTGTCAAAGGAAAACAGATACATGTGGATGGGCATTGAAGAGATTTAGAAGAGAGTATAGTTCTCCTGTTAACTTTCAAAGCATTAAAATGAAATGTGTTTACAATAATTGCGTACAAAGATGTGATATTTATGTGCCGATTCTGTCAATCTGCAACCAATTGATATCAATTTAATTTATCTATTGATTGTTATTGAAAATCGATACCAATTGATAACGACATGAATCTTCGCCTTCGATTGGTCATTGATTATCAATATCAATCGATTAGTTGATATCGATTGGTATTGATTGATATCGATTGTCATCGATTGTCTATATCATCGATTAGATACCCCGGGATTAGCGGTGTCCATGCTTTGCAGGAAACAAGACAGAATGTTTTCTGCAAAGCATGAACATTGCTAATCTACCACTGTAATGTAACTGACACTCACTGATCGAATTAGACAGCGATAAATCGATTACTTACTGCATTTTCTCTCGTTCTTCAGACGTTTCACTATTGCTTTCTGTAACAGTGTTTTGACTGGCAGCACTAGTGCTAGGCGTCACATCAAGAACATTCGCTTTGGAAGTAGCTGGATCACTTGTACTCTCCCCTATGGCTCGCACCTTAGCTGGTGGTGAGCTTAGCTCTTTATCTTTTGTGTCCGGAGTGTTATTTTCCTCCATTTTTCGTTTCAAAATACCACTTTCTGTAACGCCGTCCGCCATCTTTTCTTTTTCATTGAGACCAGTCATTGGGACTGGACCCAACTTTCTCGACGAACAGTCGATGGATTCCGACAAGTTCCGAACGGTTCCGAGAAAAGGACTCAGAGAAATGGACGACAGAAATCCCTCTCCACCGCGCTTATCTGCTGAAGAAATCGAGTTAATACAATGCGACAATATAGGTGATACGGTATTTAGCAAGAAATGGGTACTAGCTACGCTAATGAAGTTGATACAGTCCGTCCAGGCTAACGCCGAGGGATCGCAGGATGATTTTGCGAATGACGAACAACAGCGCGAACAACAACAATCAGCGCGCGAAGTTGAAGATTTTCATTCACACGAGCTAGACGATGATTTTGAAAGAGAGTTGTGTGAACTCTGGGACATGTCCATGAATGCGGTGAGTTACTTGATTTGTAAATTGAAAAACTCTTCGAATTTTTGTCGATCTTTACAGAGCTGTATATATTGATTCGGGAATGCGTGACATGTCGTGGATACGCGTATCGTGCGCGTATGTATGAACGAGCAGATGGGCTAAAATGCAGAATACCCTGCCACTTTGAACCAACTCCTAAAATTAGGTGGATAAAGAGTCATTTCGTATTCATGTAGCAGTTTTCTGTGGGAACTACGCAAGGCTATGCTCTAAAGAAAATTTAAGGGAGCCTGAGCATTCCAGCTGTGGTGGGGACATTCGATTTTTTTTCCGAACCCCCCACCCCCCACCCTGGATGAGCAGATTGCTACCACCTCACTCTTTTGTCAGAACCCTTTGAGAAAACTTCTCCTACCCCCCTCTTTTTTTGGTCCCTTTAAAAACAAATTTCTTCTGTTATCTGCCAAGGATGCTCATCCATAGGGGGAGATTGGCATAAAAATGGAAGGTCCTGTGCACAGGTATGAATGAATGAATGTACCGTGAGCGTGCAAAGAAAGTAGTGTCTAATAGCCCGGGGCTAGTGAATATTGCTCTTGACTTACCCGAAGGGCAAGTGAAGTTTTTTTGAGGAATTCAGATTACAGAAAAACTGTGTAATCAATCCTGCTCGTCAAAAAGTTTTTTAGGCTAGTTGAAATGACATTTGGACTAGTGCATGCTAGCTACAGCTTGCCCAAATATCAATCTGTAAAACTGACTTTCTTACACCTTGAGGAATGACATTAAAAAGTTGTTAGGAATATTGTTTATACAATTGTACCAAATATTTTGAAAATATTATAATAAGAAAGGACTTTGCCTTTTGTTATACATGTAAACCACAGGATGTTGCTACCTTTCTGGAGGAAATGGAAACCACTGAGGTTCTCCTAGATGCTGTCTTGAGGTCTCAGAGTGCAAGAGTGACTGTGAGTGTAGATGTCTACAAGTCCTGGACCGTACACATATTATTACTTATTTATTTTTATTTATTTATTTCTTTTTTATTCATTTTTACTTCATTTTATTTTATTTTATTTTTTTTGCAAAATTTTAAATCTTATTCTTCTTAATTTAACGTTAACATGATAACTGTACATAGTTTCTGCTGACTACTAAATGTAGATGTAGATGTAGATTATTTGGGGACTGGGTTGATATGAGTTTATCTGGTGGTTATAGTGGTGGTGGTGGTGAGCGGAGGGGTGTTGGCCATTGATGTTTGGGGAGGGAGAGGGGGGTAACACAAAAGAGAGAGTCCCAGATTTTACATATGTACATCTCCAGAGGTTGACATCTCGGGTTTATTCTAACATATATCCTAACCCTGATATTGTTCTGTGGCTGAATCCTTAAATGGGCAAGATATAGTGAATCCTCTGTTCTGACTGGCTATCCCAGCAGGCAAGATGGGTCTACATGTACAGGTTGTATCTTGCCCACTCAAGATTTCTTGCCTGGGTTTGAAAAAAAAGTTCTTTTTTTGGCCATATAATAAATCCTTTTACTGATAAAGCTTATTCATTCAAGATGACTGGATGTTGGCCTCATTTTGCTTTGCATTTTAAAGCAAGGGTCTCGGCATCTCATCAAGGTTTTATTGTACATTCACCACACCCGGTGTTGATGCTATAGTGAAAGTGTACTCTGTTTAAGTAGCTGAGGGGTTTCGTCAATCCTAAATGGGATCAAAAGGAAAGAAAGAAAATACAGATCACTATAGTGTATTCTATTGCATAACATTCAAGTTAACATTATTATGATAAATACTAAGACTTGTCTTACTGATCTTTCCCTTGTTACACATAGGAAATTTGTGTTGGCATTCTGGCAAATATGGCATGCTCCCATGAAGTTTGCACAAAGATGATGAGAAACAATGAGCTTGTGTAAGACTTTGAAATTAAATAACATGATGGCATCTAGATATTACATATATGTAATATACGGGGTGTACTATTTTATTTACTCTAGCTGCATGGTCCAGATTTGTAGATAATAATTTAAGGTAGGCTTTGAAAAATTCAATTCCACCTACAGTGTATTTGAATTGAATGCACCTTACTCTTGTCAGTTAGTTGCAAGACAAGACAAGACAAGATGATTTATTAATCTCAGCTCAGTTTTACAAGACATAAAGGTTAAATTACGTAGGCATCTAAACACAGTACAACTAAGGAATACAAGAAAAATGGTAACGTGGTTTTTTTCTTAAATGGTTTTTGTTATCATTATTTTTCAGGAACCTTGTAGCAGCATTATTAGATGAACCTGATGCACCTGTTTTGGTAGAGGTGACCAGGTAATGTTATTACGTATCAATGTACAGTAAGCGTGTTAGACCTAAGACCTTAAGGTCAGCAGTTTGAATCTAGTCTCTATTACTGAGTCATTAGTTGGGGTAATCTCTTACCCAGATCTCTTATTAATGAGGCCTAAGGAGAGATCTCTTCAAATCTGATTTGTACACATGATTGCCTGTCAGGAATGTGACAGGCGATGCAAGAGCTTGTGCTTGAAATAAATCCTCAATTTGATAGAGCTGTAAAGTTTTTTTCTACCAAATCGTGGTTATTACGTGCATCTTGAGTGTGAACCAACTAATTTGTTGTTGTTGTTCTTTGTAACAGCAACTTACTCAACACGGCAGTGAATTTAAATTTAATTATCATAGCATGCTGAGACCTCAAAGCAGTATGTGTCAACTTCTATGCGAGAATTTTTTTACCCTTTTCAAAAGTCTATCTTGATACTGAGAGAGTTTTAAAATGTCTTTAAAGATAAGATAAAAATGGTTTTACAAGATATATTGAGTTAAAAAAACTACTTCTTCAGTGAAAATATTTTATTTGAACAGAACTGAAGACTTTGTAAAGAATGAATTGCACACACCATAGCATGCGCAGGAGACAACACTCACATCATTTGCTCACAATCTAGCCAATCAGAAAAACTGAATTTTCTTACTTGACCAGATCTCACCTTCGGGTTCAGCAATAAGAGATCTGGGTATGAGATAATAGTTGCGCTGTAGACCTCAACCTTTTGCTTATTCCAATCCAATTCAGGAATATGCAAAGTTAACCTGGATGGGTTGTCATAGGAACAATGTCAACACAAGAGTTAGCTATGAAGGAAAGAGAAACTGGAAACTCACATTCTTTTCTGCTTTAATTTTTTCATTAAAAATGTTTCCACTGATAACTTCACAGGACTTTTTGTTACCTTTATTTGTATTTCAATTTGTGTGGGAACTGTTTCAGTTTCAAATGATGGGTTGAATTGGCTTTACTCAAAAGGATCATCTTATCACTTGATAATATGTGGATAGGTGCAAGTTCAAATTCTAGCATCAAAAGTTTTTCCCTGTCTATAATGTATAAGCTACTACAGTGTGGGATTGCAAATTCAGGCTAGGAAAAGAATCTGCAGCATGCAGAGAAAGTAGTGTCTGATATCCTGGGGCTAGTGGACTTTGCTATTGGGCTAGTGAATTCTTTTCTTAACTTGCCCAATGGGCAAGTGAAGTTTTTCGGAGAAATCAAAATAAAATTACAGAAGAAATGTAATCAATCGTGCTTGTAAAAAAAAATTTTGAACCTAGTCAAATGACTTTTGGAGTAGTACATGCTAGCTGCAGTTTTCCTACTCTTTGCACCTAAACTGATTGGCGAAGTGTGATACCAGGGTTTAATTTTCTCTCTGTTGACCTAACCTTACATTCTACTCATGTGCTATCTAGAATAATGATCAATTCCTTTTTCATTGTTTGAGAGCATAGTCTTACATGTTTAATAATAGTACAATTCCTCAACTTTCCGCTTATTCTTTAGGCTGATTCACGTGTGTTTGAGTAACAATGAAGTGTTACTGAAATGGATGGATGTGCTAGAAACTGAAACAGTATTCAAGAACTTAATGTACATTCTGGAAAACTCTTTGAATGGTGAGTTTTTTAGTTACTGGTAAAATAGGCAAATTGTTTATAATGTCTAAAGGGTCATTTAGATTATGCTCATCGTTCTCTGTTGGAGCCACAGAAATAGCATTTCTGATTAAACTCGTCAATAGAGGTGAGCTTGTGGGGGAGGTGCCTGTGAGGTTGGTGTAGCCCCAAACTGCATCCTAGTGCAAGGGCAAAATGTTGGCTCAGGGGAGGGGTAGGTGGGCAGTTTCCAGTTAACAGTATAATGATCCCAATGCGTATCCTTGACAATCCTGAGAGTGGCATCCACCCAGGTACCGTCACACTGCTAACCAGTGGAACCTAACATACATGTACATGTACTTACCATATACTTACTGTAAGTAGGGGGAGGGAAGGGAAGGGAGCAGAAAAACACTCTGTCAGCACTAGCCACAACAGGCAACAACACACAAACATAGTAGCCTGACCTGGCTGTTAAAATACCCACGAACCCGTGCGATGCAAAAAGGGTGCATATCTCCAACAAGAAACAGCTGGCCAGCAATGTCTCAAGTGTAACTTAACCTAAATTTCATTTAGCTTCATTTAGCCACATATAATAAATTATTCTATTATTATACAAGGACCAACTACATCAGCATAAAAATTTAAGCCCAGTGTACTACAATCATCAACAAAATCCACTCTTCCAGCGTGCCCCATATCTCAGATGTATAAATTTCTAAAGTACGAGCAAATGTACTTTTTATTTTATTGTATGTTATGTTTTGTTTTCCACACAATAGTAAAAACACAATAAAATAATGTAAGCGGGTTTGCTTTTCGGATATTTGCTTCTCAGCAATTCTACGGCTTTTGATTGCCACTATTAGATTATTTTAATAATTAATGCATGCAAAAAGCTATTGCTTTTATGTAGATTAGTGACATACATGTTCTTTTCAACATTTGATTTGTTCATATTTTTTGCAAAAAACCTGATACTGTATAGGCCAAATTGGGCGGACTTTTTGGTTGTCAGTTGTAAACACTTATGCTGTCAAGGTGAAATAAGAGGTTACATGTAATAAAGAAAAAAATGTTACCACATAGTGTCAAAAAAGGAAACCTTCACTGAAGTACTTAAATATTAGTCAAATCTGTTTCATGAAAAAAGTCAGTCAGACTGTGGTACTTTTCATCTTTAACATTTTTCTGAAAAAAAAAAAATTTTTTTTCACAAATTATATATATTTGTTAACATCTATTTTTTACACTGATTACCACTAATGTTTACACTGGCGTGTAAATTGTGCTGTTGATTTTAAAGTGGATCTCCTGACCAATTGTTCCCAAGTGGTGGACAAGGTTCTTGATTCAAGTGATGAAATGTTAAGAACTTGGGCTGATTTACCACTTGTGACTGCTGTTTGTGAAGCTATGAAACAGATGCATATGAGGTACAGCAAAATATGAACTTATTTCTGTGAGAATGGGTGCTTTAATAATTATTACAAGGAAGTCATAGACAGTCGCTTGGAATATATGTTGTGGTTCAATTTTACCCTTGGTTTAAATTTTATTTTATTTTCTTTCTGGGTATGGTAATGTACGATAATGAGTTTGAAACAAAAGAAAATAAAATGTAAACCAAGGATAAAATTGAACCACAACATATACATGTAATGTACTAGAGCATGAAATTAACTTTTTTCCTGGAACCATTAGGTTCCTAAACATTTAGCGTGGTGAAAAAATAATTTTATTCAAAAACAGTTTTCTCTCTGGTGGTGAATATTGACTCATTCCAACGTAAAGCACTGAAAAGCGAAAAGTGCAAGAGGTTTGTTCACCTGTATGAAAGACTTGGCAATGTGTGTCATATTTAGGAGACTCCTGGGTAATAAATTGTACGTAGGGGGTATTAACCTCTTAAGTTTGTGATTTGATCTAGGTGGAGAAAGGGGTTGAGATTTGAGTGGTGAAAGTTTCTAAACAAAAGTTTAATTATTTTTGCCTTTGTTTTTCATATTGCATAGATCTGAGCAGCTTCACATTGTAGAAACCCTTCTCCATATTCTTCAGATGATTTCCACAGTTGAACAAGGCGTACAAGGATTGGGTGAGTAAAAAATGGTAGTACTAGCTAAGCACAAAGGTCGGGAGCAATATTGTACGATAGAATTCGAAATGTAACAGCCCGTGTTGCTTTTTAATTTAGCAGGCTAAAGGGGCAGCTACTTTAGGGTTAAGCCATTACTACTAGGTAGTCGTTACATTCAGATGGTAAAAAATATTAGTGATTTTTCCCAGTCATGAAAAACATGAAAAGGTCATTTTGTTTAATCATGTGACTAATTACCTGCAATACAAACAAAAAAGGCCGCAAATGTTGGTTCTCTAGGGCAAGAGATCACCATGTAATGAATTACTATATCATTTGACTCTTCTTACAAAATTATGCAGCTTTTAAAACATAGTTTCAAGAAGGATTCAGTTATATTCGCGATTGCTTCACAAATGACTCTTTAAGCTGTTTTGTTGAGACAATTTTGCATCTATGATACCAGAGATTTTCACATGTGCTTGTTAAATTGATAGATAGATAGACAGATAGATTGATTGATTGAAACAAATTAATTCTCCTATTTTTCTTGCTAGTGAGTTGTGTGTCAGTTGTTCCACTGCTGTGCCATTTTGTAGCTGAGTGTGGACATGATGAAGGGGGGATTATTGTTGGCCGTGAAGTGTCCCTTATGGAGTCCTTCTCTGTTCTGAATGTGATACTTGTAGCTTATCCCATCAGTGTTTTGAAAGCCATGGAAAAAGGTGAGCACCATGATGTATTTTCAATGGGTTGTCTAGAAAATTTCATTGGAACTTACTCTTTTGTGAGAGATTTCAGTGAAATATCAGAATGACTGAAAAAATTAATAAGATATTCAACACATACCCCGGTTTTCTACACATACCAGGATTCTTCATTACATATCGTTAATACCATCAACTGACATGGTACCAGTCACTTTGACTCTGAAGATGACTGTCGCACAGGTTGTCGAAACATCAGTCACTGTCAACAACAGTCCTATTCGGGACTACACACTCACCGAGATGATCATGCTCAACCCACCTATAAAATTAGTTGGATGCTTAGCCAGTTTCATGCTGATTTTTACATGGCTATAATAATAATGTGCTATGTTGGACTTGAGACACCCCTAAAGATATGTGGTAACTTAAAGGCCGGGTTAAGGGTTGTATTATATATTAGTTACTAATACTTTTCTTTGTAACTTACAGAGCCAAGAATCATGAAGGTTCTGTTGGGCCTTCTGGGATATTCATGTAAGATTCATCGTAAAAGAAGCAAAAGCAGCTTAAATAGATTTTCCTTCTCTGAAAATGAGGAGAACAGATTAGAAAGAAGCCTCAGCCGTGAAGAAAAACCTGTTGGCAACCAGAAAACTGATTCTGAGACTAACACTGCTAGTGATCAGCCTTCAGGAAATAGCAGTGCCATAAAAAGGGAAAAGAACGCTAACGAAGGAAATGATGTACATGTATCTTCATGTGATCACACAGAAAACCCAAAAGAAGAACAAGCTGATGAAGTAGAAGGTATGGTCAATCCTCTCGCATAATCAAACACTAGATCCTACAGATCAATACTGTGTGTTACTCTGGAATCAGTAATGTGGACATCTGTCATACTAATACCCTGAACATAGTGAAGATTAAATCAGAAATGAAAACTGATATGTATGTGTTCATATTTATGTGGGGAACTCACATTATCATAACTACAATTTATCACTAGTAGCCAATAACTTTTTTGCTTTTTTGTATGTCGTGTGAATATGTATATAATCATATGGGTGAGTGTAGCCCTGAGCATATGCTGCCCATTCTAGGCAACTCTTTTGAATTTTTTTCGCTTAGTACGCCGGACAAGTATACTTAGAATTTAGTAAGTTCTTTGTTAGTTTATTTTGTGTATACTGGATTCTGATCTCTTTACTTACTAATCCAGAAGGGTAGGTGGGGAGAGGGCCTCTTTTATTCCCTTAGTCACTGAGTGTAATATCAGCTGTCTTTGTTACATGCTGTGCTCTGTGGTAAAGCTGAAGAAAGCCATGCATGCATGTAGATGAAAATGGAATAAAAGACCAACCGAATAAAATACCAACATGCATAGAACATGGGCGTACTAAGCGTACTAATGTACTAAGACTGAAAAAAATACCCACATACATAGAACAAGACAGAATAAAATACCAACAATCAACTCATTCAACAAATGGCATAACCTCCAGCAATTATGGGAGGGCAAGTGCTCTAACCACTACAACACAACCTTTGCTCCTTAATATCTTGGCTACCAAGGAGGTACTAATAATTATTAATTTCAAGAGCAGCTCTGATTATTTAAAATTTTTGTAGGTTCTAGAAGGGAATCAATAGAGGTTGCAGCTTGTTCTTCAAGAGATGAGCTTTTTAATATGGAAACTGCAACAGACCATGAAGAAGGTCATGAAGGTGATATTCCAGATGTCCATCACCAATATTTTACAGTGGGAACTGGTTTTTTAAAAGATGTTATCTCAGAATCAGCCAAGGTAAGATTAAATTGTGCCCAGGAATGTTAATGGTGAACTCTTTTTCCCAGTGATAAGCAAAGAGTTGAATCCAGAAATGCGGGAAACTTCACTGGGTAATGGGCAAGGAGGACATTTTGGTTGGCCATTTTTCAAGTTCCAGAAAAACCTCATTCTTTCAAAACGAGGCCAAGTTTTAATTCTTTCTTGTTAGACGAGTCCCTTGTATCATCCCAATATGATAAATGAGAGCTAGATCATATGCTGGCTATCGTGACCTCTGTTTACTTGAAAGGAAAAGAACACAACAACAATTGGAGGAAAATGGCAATGAGCCTGCACTCATAGTTGCTCTTACTCAAATATGTATTTTCAATAAACTGTTTGATCATTATCTGGTTCAGTAAAGGTGAGGGGACAGAAAATTCATGTGTTAATTCACTGCTGAACCCAGACGAATGAGTCAAACCCAAAGATGCTAGTCATATGACTAACTCTTAAGTGCAGAGGGGTATAACCTTTCTTAATTCGCTACACCCCACACCTAGGCTCACTAGGACTACTTTACTATTAATATTTATTATAATTACAGTGGGAAGGATAGGCATAAAAATCCTATTTGCAGGCAGATATTTCCTTTATTTATATGAAAAATAAATATTTTTAGTATCAATAATAATACTTTATTTATTGATTTCTTCACACTTACCCTCGCTTTGACACCGAGGCTTGGGTTGGAAGGAGGTTTTTAAATTGGCACATAATGCTGGTGTAACCTTCATCCCTGGGAAGTAGTTAGTTAGTTCTGGCTTTGTGAACCTCCTGTGCTTGAATTTTTCCTTTATCTTAGCACAGTCCTTTTAATCTACAGGCTCCCAAGTGTGTTTCAAGCATGATAGCACCTCATGAAACACTCCTGCAAAAGATTGTTCATTATGCCAGCAGAATAAAGGTTTACAATACATTGGTAAGTTAGCTTGTTAACTGTGACCACTATGTATGAGCATAATGGTTATTATCCTTCTTGTTTGTTCTGCAACAGCAATGTCAGAGTAAACTTTTCTGTGGAAAGTAATACTATTTTAATTTAAATATTCCAAATTGAAAGGAATGTGTGCATTTTCCTGAAACTATATTTTTGAAAAATTGTGACTTCTTCAAGTTGAATCTATACTACTAGTGATCAGATCATTTGTAAAAACGGTATTCATAGAGGTCCTTTTACATTGCTTTCTTTTCAATAAACCTTGGTTATTTTGTCTGGTGAATCCAATCTATATATGTTTTTGTGTGTGTGGCATCTAAGTACAGTAGTAGAGTCTAATTTTAAGAAGGGAGGGTAACCGAGGTAAAAGGGTTCTCATTGCCAGGAGGTTTACCCTAACACATGCACATTTCCTAATTTTTGATGCCTCATGTTTACAAGGGAGGTAGGGTTACCTTAGTACCATGCTTACCTTTCCTGAGTACAAAGGTTATCCGAGCAAGAGGGTTATGCTACCAGCCTTGTAAAAGCTCTTCTAGGAATAACTCACCTACCTGGGACAACATTGCTCTGTCATAACTGTTGGAGTTATCCAATTTTTGAGCTTAATTTTAAACATCTGAACAGTGTAAGGTATTTTCTGTCAGGTATACATTGATAATATAATATTATAATTTTTTAGTGTTTTTTTTTTGTGAGAATTAAACATGTTTTCCAAAGAGATCTTTGAGATTTTATTCAAATCTTTGACCTTACAATGAACTGTTATTTTAGTCTTCTTAAATTGTTGTGCTTGATGAAACAAGTCAGTCAGGGGGCGGACCCAGAAAATTCATAAAGCGGTGGCCGGGACACTTGCCCACTTGCCAGCTATATAGATACTTTTTATTTTTCTGAGAATTCTATAAAAATAACACAAAATTTCAAAGAAAAAGGGGTGGCTTCGGCCCTCTTGGCCCATCCCTAAATCCACCCTTGTCAGTCTCACTTTAAAAGTTCACCCAGATGATAGAGTAACCCTACCTTTCAAATTTTGCTTATAAACTAGAGGTAATCTTTATCCTGCTTGCTAGGGTAACCCTAGCACAAGGGTTACCCTCCCTCCTTGTAATCAGGCCCTAAGATCAGTAATCCAGTTTTGAATTTTCTCCCATGAATGCGTGAATGCGGCAGGGAAGTCTGTTAGATTTTGTATATCAGTTTCTCTTGCATGACCTAATTGAAAGGTGAAATTTCAGGTATCTGACTTGGTAGAATCTACACTCAGCATATCTGAATTGTCCTCCCTACACAAAAAGCTGTCAGAAAGACTATATACACATAAGGTGAGAAGTGGTTTTGGTCTAAAACAGCTCACATTACAGGTACATGAGAAATATGGGCCACAAGACATTATATTCTTCATGGTCTGCTACACAGGCTAAATCTGTATTACGTTTTAATTATTTTTGTATGTCTTAACTACAAGCAAACAATGAGATGGCATTATTGACACCCTGTTATTGAACCTTAAGCAGAAGCCTGTTACCTCCATCTGCTACCAATAAGTGTTACAGTAACTTAGGCTTTCATTCTGTTTATATTTCTTGCCTTGAAAAAGTTTTCTGTGTTCAGCACTACTGGGATCGTTTCTAGGGGAAAATTGAAGTACCTCACCCAGAGAAAAACCTCTGGGAGTGAGGACAAGAACCAACAACAAACTTAACCTACATGTTGCGTTCGCAATGGGATTTTAAGCCAGTGGGCTACATTGGTGGGAGGCAAATGCTCTCACCACTGCGTTTCCTTTGTTCCATACTTCAACCGTACTGCACCCAGCACCCATGTTATACCCTTGCTCCACCCAGGCCTTGTAAGGGAGATTGAGGCCTGATCGGCTTCTTTAAGATGATACACAAACTACTTGTTGTCACCCATGGAACCCTTATCTCGCAGTAGCTGTCTGCTTTAAGTTGCTGACGTTATGTGAAAGTAAAAATCTTTCACAGCATACACAGACTGAAGTGTCTGGTAGCATTCAATAAGGATAAAAAGGAACGGTTTGGTATTGTGAGCTTAAAATGGTAGTGGAGATCACGGAACTTGAATATCTGCCCAATAGTTGGCATGTACGGAAAATCATTACTGATTGGCTAATGGTGATTGGATTCAGCTAAGAGGGGATTATCCTTCTGTGTAGCTTGAAATCACACTCTCCATTTGGGGTATATCGTGAGAAGTCAAGGTTCGCCTGCAGAAGGAGATGCAAGAGCGAGGGGCAAAGAAGGAAAGGTGTCATCTTGTTCTTCTTTTCTTTCCCACCCCCACCCCTACCCCCTCACTCTTGAATTTTCCCACCACTCGAAAAGGAGACCTTGCTTGCAGGCTACCATTCTGTAGGGTCCTCAATAGGGTTCTTCAATCCCGTAAATCCTGACCCAAAATTTCGAGCAATTCCGTAATCCCGAGGGTTATTTTTGGCATCCCACCTCTCTCAAATACTTTCAATCCCGAATCTCGCCCTGATTTTGCTTTCAAATCCCGGATCCCGACCCATTTGGGTCCCTAATCGTCATTGCAGGTCCCAATGGACCAGCCTGTATAACATATTGATTTCATGTTTAGCTTGCACTTACAGCTTATATTAAAAGCTTGTTATTTTATTTTCAGGTCCACTAACTACATCAAGCAGAAATGAATACACACAAGAATACTTACTTGTTAAAAACAAGTCAGTGAGGCCTGTCAAACTGATCACGATCTCACATACAGACACAGTGTCCAAGTAGGTTAGGCAGGTAACCCAGTCAGTCAGATTTCCCTCCTAAGTCAGATCATGCTCCCATAAGCAGAGCGACTATCCAGTCAGGGACTTTTCTTGGCAGGTTATCCATTAACAAAACGTGAATTTTCAGTGTGGCACTAGTTACATATAGTTTGGTTTTCCTGTTACTAAGCTACCCTTGTGAGCAGAGACTATTTCTTTTTACGCGAGTGATCCTCTTAGGCAGAGAGCTAAGTTACCCTTCACTCCCAACAGTGGGCAAAGTTCAAATTGTGGCAAAAAATGCCATTTCTTTTTTTAAAAAGAAATAGTAATTTGTAAGCGTTCTGCCAAAGAGGTTTCATTTAAATGGTAACACCACAGGATTTTGTCCATGTATTTAAAAGTCGGAGAGCAAGGTCATCTCCCTTAACTTGGCGTTAAAGTAAACATGTCAGTTAATGTAGCATTTTCTTTTACGTTACTTGCGAGCAAGTGGAACTTGACTGTACTAGTTACGTTAGCCAGGTGGTCAGTTTACCCCCGCTTGTTAATGAAACTACACATCTTGCTAGAAAAACCTGTTTAGATCTCATTTTCGTTTTTTTTTATCACATTCCTATCGTAGTAGTTCGCACGTATTCCCTTTCTGAAAAGTAGATTATTGTCCAAAATTGATTATTTTAAGTCTGCAACATAACGCAGTGGGCAAAAGTCGAGTTGCTTATCACATCGTTTTAAGCAAGAACTCTAACACTCCACTTTTCACAATGAAATGTATTTTTTGTAAATAAAGTGTTCATGTTCTTGGAGTCACGACTATCTAAATGGATTTCGTTTTGTTGATGCCGTAACCATAGATTATGCAGAAATTGTTTTACCTGAGAAACCCTTTTAAAGGATTGGTTGCAAACGTTCCGTGTTTTATCCAGAGCCTTGTACAAAAAGAAGCGAGTCAACTGTGCTTTGTTCATGGTTTAAGTGCATTAATCTGCTCTAGCCTGTTTACAGGCACTCGTTTAAAATCATCACGAGCAAGTACCGTCAACTCTAGTCTCTTGGACACCCCTATAATATGGACAGCAGTTAAATCGCAACCAATTGTTGGAAAGCCGACTAGCGCTAACCCAGGGCCGTGTTGTTCGAAGGCCGATTAGCGTTAACCCAGGGTTAAATTTTAACCCAGGTTTCTCTCTCTTTTGTTTAAAAGCATTTTCATGGGTAATTTTCTCTTTACTTTTGTACCATCTAATCATCAATTTTGTAGACAAGAAGAATTAAACTGAATTTGAATTTTAAGCTTTCACATCTGAATTCCCGCATATTTCGCACTAACCCTGGGTTATCTCAACCCTGCGTCCCTACAATGTCTGCTATCAAAGGAGATGACTAAAAATCCGGAATGACTCAATCAAAAACTTCCCACAGGCAGGAGGCAAGCAAGCGTGACCGAAAACAGCCGCCCTCTGATCGCTCCCCGCCGCTTAGGACGTTCAGCAAGCGGTCGTGTTCGTAAAGAAACGTCCCCGCGGCAGGGTGCTCAGAGGCTGCTGAAAGCAAGACGCACTGACTTAAGAGCAGCGCTGCCCTTTTTTCCCAGGCAGCCTTACATGATTGGGACTGCCATACCTCACGTCGCCTCTGCTGTGCATAAGACCTATACATTTTTTCAGTGACTAGGGCGGATTTAAGGGTGGACCCAGGGGGGCCAGGCCCCCCTTTTTGTCCGGGAATTTTTTCTTTTGTAAACGTGTGTCGGATGTTCAATATGGAATCCAGGCATTTGCTAAATTTAAGCGTTCAGAATGCACTAGGTTGCATCTTGGAGAACTTCAATCTCAAAAATTTCCCGGAGTAGCATGCGCCCGAAACTCCCCTGAAAAGGGCGCCGTTCGCAGTCCCGATGAGCGCTATCGCGCCCATATTGCCACTGTATACTATATCTCTAGGCCCCCTCTATCACAAAATTCTCCGTCCGCCCCTGAGTGAGAATGCGAGACACAGGTAAGGGAGAGGAAAGGGAAAGGGAGTTTTTCGGGAAAAACAGCTTTAGCCCACTGCCAAATTAAAAACGTACCTTACGTAATACGCTCACAAAATAAAGCAAACGGTTACTGTTCGTCAGCTTTGGAACAGAAGTTCTTTTGCTCGCGCGCGGTAAATGTCTCTTATGACGCCATTTCAGACAACAGAGTTGAATCTTTCAGTATGATCTTTCGTTGAATGCTGCGTACAGATGAGCGATGAAGCCGGGTCCAGTTATAGGGCCGTTTGTTTTTACCTATTATGTGCTACAAAGCGTTTTTCAGTATTTTGCAGGAAAATGTAGTGAAAAAAGGTAAGAAAGTAATTTGTCGCTTTACTTTTGAAGACAAAGAATTTCTTTTTGCGCGGCTAGAGTTAACAGCAGTTTCAAGGCCCAGTGAGATGAGACGCCTTTTGATCAGTTTCAATAAAGGGATAATGTAACGAGGACAAGCTCCAGAGGACAAACAGAAGAAGGAGAACTATTCAAGAAGTAGTATTTTGAAACTTGTTTGTCAGAAAGATCGTGTAACTTTCGGTAAAATATTAATTTTTTACTTATTGGTGTAAGTTGTTTGTTTGCGAAAACAAAAAAACGTCATAGCAACTGTTGTAACAATCTTGGTGCTACGCCTTCACTTTGGTCAGCAGCTGAGACGCAGCCTCAGTCCCGGTGGTCCTCGGTAATTTCGTTTGTGACGTCATCTGTCATTCTTAAGTCGCGCTCCGCTCCAAGCCTCCTCGTTTTGCTTGGTTAGCGCAAACTGGCCTGGGGACGAGGGTGGCTAAGGCGTGAAGCGTGAAACAGGAGTGCGCGTGCTGCCTCACGCAAGCAAATGACTCATAACCGAATTGAATTTTCCAGGGTTTCTACTTTATCCATGGATAATAGTATCCATGCTTTATCAGTGAGATTACAAGACATTTTTAGTGCAATAAATTTTGAATTGGAAAGTTTAAGCTATTTTACATGAATTATAATCTGTAGCTAATTATGTTGTATCTATTTTTATCGTCAGAGGTATCGTCAGCTAAAAGATTTTCAAGGCCTTTTCAAGCTGTTATAGAAATCTCTGGTGCATTAGCTCAAAAACTCTTCAAATTAGCAAAAGACTAAAGGCCAGCGCGTTTTAACACACTATGTATATTGTTTATAAATTATCGAACTCAGTCATAACTAAAAATGTATTTGTATTTGGGCAATAGACTCGAGTAGAAAAGTCTAATAGCGAGAAGGAGTTTTGAAAGTATTAAGTCACTAGCACGGTGTTTGAAAGCATTTCATTTATATTGTATCCTCTCTTGAAGTTTCATTTACAAAACTACATACCTTCAAGTTATACACAGAAAACCGCCAAGTCGTGTTCAAGACTTGATTTCATAATCTAATAACTTATTTTATCCATCTTGATTCACTAGTGCCCCTTAAAACTCACAAGATCAGAGGAGCAAAGAAACTCAGACAATATTAAGACAAAGAAACTAAAGAAGGTCGATCTGTCTGAAAAACCTTAAAAACATAAGATCATTGGAGAGGGAGCCTTTGAGAAGGTAAAGGACTGTCAGAAGGATTAAACAGTAATCACAAACAGTTCGTAAAATATCACATTAATTTTGCACAAAATTTGGAGTAATTAAGGCGGATCACCGCGCTACAGTTGCGAGGATCTCATCGTCAGAAATAGCGATTCATTAATTAGTTGATTAACTAATTAATTAATGATCTATTTATTTATTGCAAAACTGGGTAAAAGAAGTTGAAAGGCTTTGTTTTCTTTCTTTTATTTTGCTTAATGTACGCTCTTTTTATAACTATTTTTTAATTTAATTAGGGATCAAAGGTGTATATGATATAGACTAAGTAATTCCTTCTTTCTCCAACAAGTGGATGATATCTGCGAATAATTTTCGAGTAAGGTAGTAACATGAAGTTCTTTCGAACTTCACTGGGATTGAATTAAAAAAAGCCGGTAAGACCTAGCCTATCAACCGCTCCATCTGAAAGCCGTGTCCTATTCCAAAATATCTGTTAATTTTTTTGTAGGTTCGTCTTTGTGAGGACCGCACTAAGAGGCAATGCGCGGTAAAGCAGATCTTTGAACCTGACCCAAGCTGTGTAAAAGAGAAAGTATTAAGACTCGTCTCATCAAGTCCTTTCATAACAAGACTTAGTAAAGAGGTTGAGAACCCGGTACGATACTTTTAAAATTGTAACAAGATTTTTTCTCCTCCTCCCCACCGCCTCTATAAACCCCTACGCCCGCCCGCCCGCCCGCCCGCCCTCTCGGTACATATGGTACACAGATGGCCGGCCAATAACATGTAAAGCATGCCGACATCTCGACGACCTTGCGGGAAAACAGGAGTCTGTAAACCCTGCGCAAGATTGTGAATTATACCTGTGCTATTTAACGGCTTCACTGGGCGTTTCTCTCTGTGCGTCATCATCTATCTCAATTTTGTCCATAACCCAAAAAGAAAATAGTATGTTTTGGGTCAACTAATAGTTTCTTCGTATTTTCATGTTAAAGTACCATGGCCATTTCTCGAGGGAGGAGATCTCTTAACTGAATTGGACGAGAACGGATAGTACAGCGAAAATCGGACTAGGTAGTCAATCATACTTACATATCAAAGTTTTCGAGCAACTATTAAGAAAACAGTCGCTAACGTGAAAATGAAACAAATCAGGACAGAATTGATCACATTTGGTCAAGTTTTTCCGTTAAACTGAATACGTAGTAACACGTACGTTAGTAAGACGAATTCCATTAGTACTGGGTCAAAATCAACGTAAATTACGCTTGACACCACTCATCTTTTAATAACGACTGGTTCTATCAATTGAGATCTACCAGAAACTCAGGTTCTACTCAATGGTCTTAAAGTTGAACTGAGGATGCAACAACCATCCCCCCGGGGTGGGGTACTTGGGTTAATTTTTGATGGGTATGTGCTGCTGGCTTCTCAGTGCCCCTACCCATAATAGTCTATTCTGTGGCCAATTATAGACCCCATCTTAGTCACTTTTCGGCAAATGTAGTTTTCGTGATCCCAACTTAGTCACTTTCTATTCATGTATCTACTTTACCAATCCTTTAAATAGGTCATACTAAGACGAATTGACCCATTTTTTAAAGTGAATGAACAACACTTTCCTTTTAAGCTACAGTATAAACATTCTGGTACGTTTGGTAGCCGTAAATATGAAGAACGGACTTACACCAAAAATCCCAAAATTTCACGGACGTGTTCAAAACATGTACCGCGGGTTCATGGACCACCCTATGGACCCTTTCGCGCACCCGGTCCAATGACTAGCCCTGTGGACCACCCCTAACTTTTGAAGGTGACTTTTACCAGAGGTCTAAACAAATTTTTGGATCCTTAAATGGACGAAACTGTGGTCAGTTTTATTACGGCTGTGGTATGAGCTCCTCATATTTTACACTTGTTTAGCTTTTCTCTTTCAATTCCAAACAATGTAATGAGTTCGTTTTAGTCTGGTGGAGGAGTAACTATATTTCTAAGGGAACGGGAGGAGATGCAGGAGGAAGTAGTCTCCTATTCACCATTTTCACAGAGATCATGTCATGTTTTATTTGGAGTCTTATACAATAAATATATATCAACTATTTCCAAATAACTAAAATTACAAACAACAAAAAATTCCTAACCATATATGGTTATATGATCATAATGCATCTTGTTTATCCGCCCCCCATCCCCTCTCCCGCCCCCCCCCCCCCCCAAAAAAAAAAAAAAACAAAATGCTTCACCGCATTGTTTCCAATTTCTCTCAGGTATTATAGTCGTCCCAAGAGAAATCAAAGACAATGGTTACGCCAAATTTTGGGGGTAAACAAGGTGAATTATTATCTATGTGAAAATTGTGAATGCAGTTTTTTTTTGTCTTCACATTGCGTGAAAATCGAAACAAAAACGGCCGTTATGAGACTAAGGAAGAAGCGTAGTGCCTGTGAGTTTGTAACGAAAACAATCTCGACTTGAACAAATGGCAATTTACGTGAACCAACATGTAAATGTCCGAAAACTTGTCAAACGTTTGACCAACCGCCTTGTTTGATAATATGCAGCCCCGGTTGTTCAAACATTGCATAGCGCTATCCAGCGGATTAATCACTATCCAGTGGATAACGCAATTGTTTCCCGTAAAACGTATCCGCTTGATAGCGCCATCCAGCTTTTGAACAACCTGGGCCAGGCCATTTTGTGTTTGATTCGTGAGCGGGATTCAATAAGTAAAGTTTTCAATAATTAAACTTTTGTAAGCGTTATCAACCCTACCTCTCCTCCCGTCCCCTTCAAATATCGTTTCTCCTTCCAGACTGAACCAAACCAGGAGCCCTTTATGAATGGTATTCAGTAGCCTGCGAGCAAGCCCTCCTAATTAGGCGAGCGATGCGAGAGACGCGAGAACGCCCGAGCGAGCGGCGAAGCCGCGCCGGCCAGCGCGCTCCTCTCGCGTGTCTCCTGCGCGTCTACGTTTCACGATATCCCCCAAATAGAGAGCTTGCTCGCAGGCTAGGAATTCAGGAAAAATTTGAGCAAGTGTATAACACGAGGAGCCTTTAATCCTGATAATATACTTAAAATTGACACAGTTTCATCCATTTAAGGTTCCTGAATATCGTTTATACCTCTGCTGAAAATTCATCTTCAAAAGTTAAGGGTGGTCCACGTGGGGTAGTCCATGGACCGGGTCCACGAAGATGTCCATGGACTAGGTCCACAGAGATGGTCCATTGACCGGGGGTCCATGTTTTGTATACGTCCCATATACGCTTACCCATTCAACACAGCGTTAGTTACAGGTTCGTTAGGAATCGAACTATCACCTATTAGCTATCAGTTTAGGTCAGTCAATCTTACTGGAGAGACGTAGTATATACTTAAAACATCCTATTACTCGTATATTTTCAGGTTTTACATGGCTGAGATTATTGCGGGCTTGGAATTTTTACACCAAAAAGGTGTAATTCACAGGTAAGAAGAAATATGATAATTACCTGAAATCCACACTTGGTGGTTAATTTTGATCACTTACATGTTATGGCAAAGATATCAAACAATGAACTAGACCAGACCTTCATTCTGCGACCTCCTAAACGGCCAACAGTTAGTTACCTACATCGGAGCAGACAAAAATTGTCAGCCGTAAATCATTGTAAAAGGAAGGTAATCGTTTGCTGGTTCATTGTCTATCATGACAGGGCTCAGCGTTCTGCACGGTCCTTGCATGCGTGAAGGAAGTGAACTTTATTATTATGCGGTCATTATCCCTCGAAGATTACATCTCACCTTAAAAATCAATGTCTCTAATATGTGTGTAATTTTTATTCATTGTATAACAGGGACTGGAAACCTGAAAACATTTTGCTGACCAAAAAAGGGTACATTAAAATCAGCGATTTTGGATTGTCCGCTATCATCGACCCAGTTTGAGAGGAAAAGATCACCAACCAAGAATATATCGGGACACCTCTTTTACATGGCTCCTGAGGTAAACCATGGAACTGTAGATTAAAAAGAATTTGTTTCAGCCATAAAGCGTTAGTAAAGCCCAAAGAACCAAGTGCCTAAACCAGCTTCTCGTTTAACTACTTGGTCAATATCTATTATATCCCAATCTGGGACCCATTTCGGAACCACCGTCCAAAATATCCCTAGGTAAATTGGACAGGGCTCTAATAAGGACAGCCAAATTAGATTCTTGTAAGGTAGTGTTCTGCCTGTTACTCACTGAATCAGTGCTGATGTCAAGGCTGAAGCAAATCTTTATACAGGCTATGAACTATGGTGTTTTCTTGTACGAGATATATACTATAATGTTACCTACACTAGAAGAAGGAAGTTGGTCAGTGTTTCGTAGAGAAATTCTACGATCAATCATTAAGTTAATTTATCCGCTAATGAGATACGTTTTAGTGATGTCATAATACTAATGTAAGTCATTTGTCAGCTGTGGACCTAGCCGACTCACTGGGTAAATATCAAATCGTTTCTTATTCTTTATTATCTGAGCATTTCTTAACAATGTAACTTCCTTTTAGGATTCGAACGCAGTTCTTGTATTGTCTGGCAGCAAAGTCGTCAATAAAGAAGTTTGATAACAGTGAACCAAAAACCCACAACTGACGAAACAGTCAGTTTCCCAAAGTTAACTTTACATTACATCCACTCATGAAATCACCAACCTCGCAGTAAGAGCTTTTGCTAAGAAGAAGCTCGGCTTGTTTTCATGGATTATCGTGCTGGTGTTAGCTTAGTGCAAGGTGTTATTTGTTGCAGATTATTTTACTTGATCCGTACGACGCATGTTTGGACTGGTGGGCTCTTGGAGTGATGGTGTTTACGATGCTGGAATGGTTTGTGTTTTAAGTTATCTTGTTCTTAACACGAAAAACGTTGAAGTTGAACATAGAGGATGATGATAATGACGACGGTAATCTACTTAGTTGACAACTTTATCCTTTGTCTTTACAGTTTATATGCCGTTTGATGTTGAATCGGAGGATGACTTAATTGATTTCATCGTA
>NC_133206.1:19074627-19125422 GCF_958299795.1 Porites lutea
TCTCGCTTAAAACGGTCAGCTTAAGCGAAGAAAAATGTACACACCTTCTTTGTAACGATTTTCCAAGTTTCAGCCGACGAAGGAATGGGTAAATAAAGTAAACTTTTTGAGTTTTGAACTGGAAAACGTTTTCAAATTTGTGCTTGCGTGATTAGCGCGCGAAAAACCAAACAACTTGACGCCACAACCATGTTTACATACTCTCATGCAAACACTGCTCTCGGCCAATCAGAGCACGCGTACTATCTTAGTTATTTTATAAACTGTTATATATATATATACTGGTATATAACAGTATATAACAGTTATATAACAGTATATAACAGTTATGTAACAGTTATATAACTGTTATATACTGTTATATAACACTAGAAAATGATTGATCATTGCGTTTCAAGGCATTTTTTATATATAGTTGTTATACTTACGCCTCACAAAGAACCAGGAAATGGTACGCGTAAGATTGAATACACACTTTCGACAGATGGTACAGACGATAGCTCACTATAGCGAACAAACTACCTTCTAAGGGACGGACCATTAGAAAAGTTATAGGGGGGATGGGGAATTTTTGAGCCGCAGGAATTTTTTTCGTTATCAAATTCCATGTATGAATTTTTTTAGGCCGTGCATGAATTTTTTGCATTTAATTTTCCCTTGCGCGAATATTTTGTTATACTTCGCCCCCCCCCCCCCCCCCCCCTTATAAGTTTTGTAATGAACACCTTGTTTAATTTGTTAAGACCCCACCTTTGCAGAAACCTGGCCAAAATTACCTATCGACAGATTCGGTAGTCCTGACGAAGTTTGAATACTTTTGTCCAAAATCGTAAAGCCTTGTCGGAATGAATGTTAACAGTTCAGTAAAAACTGCGAATGAATTGCTTTCAAAAATTGAAAGCAAAAAATTAAGCATCTTTGTCTCTACTCTATTAATTTTCCATGAGTAGCTGGTTGAAACAATGTTAAACGCAAGTTTGAACAATTTATGCCAAAGATCTTTGTTTAATGAGTACCGACAATTATGCGTTGCAGTTTGTTCACTTCACTTTGTGACTGGCTCATATGGTAGTCTTTACACTAGAGCTTAAATAAGCTAAGAAATATTTCAAGACAAGTAAATTTTAATTACTTCAAGTAAAAAAAAGTTTCACACACAACCGATTCTTTTTTATTTCAGGTTACCTTAAGGCTATTTTCCCACGCAACGTAATTACGATTGATTAACGTGTTCCGCCTTTCTCAAACCTCAAGAAACCGCAAGTCAGCTAAGTCGGTTTTAAGGATGGTTTTCAAGTCGCTTGAAACTCTCTTGATCACTTCAACTTTCCGACTTTAATGAGATGCAAAGTAAAGTTACTTGAGATTTTACTTAGGTCTTCACACACGAATGTTTGGTTAAGCAAAACTTAGCAGCTCTTAAGTCTTACTTAACATCCTGGTGTAAAGACAGCCATTGCTTTACTTTCTGAGGCGATAATATCATCACAAAAGAAAGACTAAATGCATCTTTGTCTTTGTCTCATTACTCCATTAATTTTCCATGAGTTATATATTGGAAAGACGTCAAACGTAGTTTAGAACAATTAATGTCAATCCATGCATATATAGACATATATATTTTAACTGAGTGTCGTCCGTTATTTGTACATACTTCGGTTCTGTCTCACTTGAATTAGTACTGCCTATAAATCTGTCAGTTCCTCGACCTTCATATTGACTATAACATGAACAGAAAATAGAAAGTGAAAAAGAAAAAAAAAAAGGAAAACCAATTGTTGCTCGGTCGAACAGGTTTATTAGCGCCTGGCACCAGTTCACATTAGTTGACGCCAGTTATATGTGTCTGTATGACATTTGCATTCAAATTCTGATTGGTCTATTTAGCCCCCTACGAGTGATGTGATTGCCTTAGGGAATGACTTCGTTCTTGCTTCAAGATATTTAATTGACAACTGCAATACCACCCGCTGTTGTTAATCCTCTCGTCAATAGCAAGGTTATATTGCTTTCCGAGACAGCTGCATTCCAAATTGATATTCAAATTCAGATTCTAAAATTTACAGTCAAAGTCTATTTACCATAGTGATAATTCATCGCTTCTAGATGTGGTAAAGCGTTTTTTGTGATCAAGAATTCTGACATCCTGAAGAACTAAAGGTATGAAAATTGACTTACATGTTTTTGTGCTGTTGATTCTAAACTAGGCTTGCATATTTTGTTTTTTTAAAGTCTCATAAGGTAAACTTTCGCCAAGGTAATTTTACCAAAACTTTTTCAAAATGTCAAAACTAATGTTAAAGTAGCTTTGGTGTACATATTAAAGTTCAGTGTCATCTCGAACCACAGTGCATCACGACCGCTCAACGGCATTAAAAAAAGACCTTTTCCCTAGAAAGCTTCCAAACTTATTCGTAATAATTTAGGCCACTATACATCTTTGGAGAAAAGTCCCCTTCGGTAAAATCTTATTTTAAATTATCAAGATGCGAGGAGACTTTAAAGGCCTTTGGGTCTGAAAGGACAATAAATGAATTTCCGCAAAATTATGGAGAGCCTACCATGACGACAGTAAACAGTACGTACGTTCTTTTAACTGACCTTTGTGTTTAAGGCTTTTCTCGAAACATCATGTAATTTAAGTTTACATTTAACTTCCATTTAAAATGATCTAATCTATCATGGACGGTTTAAATGGCTTTCTCCGTCACAGCAACAATTGCAAACTATTTATAACATTTACAGCATCCTTAAGTTCATTTCTACATAAATATCACCGCGGGAGAAATACCGAATATATTACAGCAGGTCTTTTCAGACCGAATCAGTTTTAACCTTCTAAATCCACTGTTGTTATTATGATTGTTGGCTACGGTCGGTTAGATGCGATCTTATTTTTGCCCTTTTAACGTGATGAGTATTGTCCACTTTAGGGAATAGGGGACTTGAATGAAGACTGAATGAAGACTGAATTGAAATTACCATAAAACAATTCAATCCACAAAAATTAATTTGCCAAAAGAAAGTGCTTACCGGAATCGTAAATTGTAGAATGTTCGAACACATTTGAATAAAAAATCCGGCACATTAGTCTCTAGTTTGAAAAGTGTCTCCCGTCAGGTGTCCAAATTAGCCATACAAACTTTATAATCCCATCTAAGATTGTTCACTTCCCACTCGATAGTTTTGCTTCGAACTTGAATTAAAACTAAAGAATGGAGGAAGGTGAATTTGAGATCGAAATGAATAATAGAAAGTACTGGTTACTTGTTTTCTTTATCATTCACTGATATATCCTTATCTTTCTTGAAGCTGTCTTTTGTGGGGAAAAAAACTATGGCGTTCCTCTTTCAAAGTAGTTAAATTACCAAATATAGAGGTTCGCATAATAAACTATGTTTCCTTGATGAAAACTCTAACATCTCATCGCGCAACTCTGCGTTATTGAAACTTCTCCGATATAGTTTATCTAGTGCTCTCAGTTTGAGCAACATAGTTACTATAATCGTAACGTATTTTAATCGGATCATTTCGTTAACGAATCGTTCCGCACAAACCTTTAGGATATTTTCTAAGTATTAGGGTTAATTTTTTGGAACAATATTGCTTTGTCTATCGTTGAAAAAAGGGACTCACGAGGACACTGAAACATAATTATGATTAGCAGTACTGACGCTCATATAATGTTTTTCAAATTACACAAATATCGGTTCTACTCCTACATGAACTCTATCTGTAGCGATGAATTTCATACTGGTTTATCATCTTTCCTTCTGATACGATAAAAAATTAACTATTCTTTTCCATTGTCTTAATAACAGTTTTGGAGTTACTGGAGAAGATATGCCCCACTCCTCCTCGGAAATATATTCATTTATATATGTCATTATATGCTGAGTGGAGAACAAAAAGAAAAGAGTTTCAGAGTAGTACATATGCCCCTCTCCTCCTCAGAAATCTATAAATTAAAATTTATTTAATATATGTCATTATAGCCTGAGTGGAGAACCAACAGAATACAATTAATAAAGATACTTACTTTAGTTATAACGAGTTCATTAACTTCCTTCAATTCCGAAAGCTGAGTGAAAACATACTGTTATTAATTGCAGGTTTTTGTTCTTTTCTTAGATGTCACTTGGCTCCTCAGACATATCAGCATCTTGCAGTGTGATTCCAATCTCGTTTTGAGAAACTATGTTTATTAGATATAGCTGGTTTGATTACAAAATATTGCAGCAGTCGAGTGGATTCAAGGCAAAGAGAGCGTTTATCTTTTAACCTCGACTGACGAAAAGCTTCTATTAACTCCCTTTATTACAAGGAGTAGCAAACGTCCTAATCACTCCGCCAAGACAAAAATGAGTGGGAAGTCTTCCCACAATTTAAACTCAGTTGAGAATGGCCAAAACGAAGGAAAGATACGAAAATTTTTATCAAATGGCACGGCAATAAGCGACCCGCTTCAAGATGACAACAGGTCTTTGGGTTCTACGACAGATGAGGAAGACTTCTGGGCGTCAATATCAGCAAACGAAAGATCTGTGAAACTTCTTTCCAATCACAGAAAGGGCTCGCTTGCCTTAAATCAAATTTTATTGGACCTCAAAAGTGAAAAAAACCAGCCGGAGGAGTATGATGAATACGCAGACGTTGATGTGAAGGCTATTGCTGCTGCCATTTCAGAAGAACTTGAGGGTGACGATTCTGAGCACGACAGTGATTCCAGTGGTTCAGGTACTGTCTCTGAGGGTTCGGATTTGGACGATGATTCTTCGGACGAAGAATCGGAACATGAAGTGTTTGACTTTGAAAATCACATCAACAAACTTGTCAAACGCGAGAATAAGAGCGAAAGTGCTAGTGATAACGACAGTGATTCGGATGGAAACGAAAGCGTTAATTCAGACAAAGTCTTTAAAAAGGCTGTTCAAAAAGCCATGAAGAAAATGAAACGAGAGCGATCTGAGGAAATAGTAGAATCCGACTTAGAGTCAGCGAAAACTTCTCTCAAAGAGTCAGAAACCGAAGATTCTTCGACCAGTGAAGATCAGTCTGCCTCGGAAGCAAGTGATACAGAGGAAGAAAACGAAAATGCGTACAAGTTTCAGTATCTAGCGCGAATGCTGGAAGCAAATAAGGTGCAGAATCTACGGTGGCCATTATCAAATTTGTATGTCAAAGAGCTCGAACAAGATCCTGGGATGCCCTTATCAGATCTAGAGGAATCTTTACCCTCCTACAGATCGACTGTTGCGACCGCATTTCATCCTGGCCGAGAGAGAAACGTGATGCTCGGTCGAGTATGGTGGGTGGAATGGTGGGCCAAAGATGATTCCCGCGTGGGAAAATACCCAGATAAATCCTATTTATTGTAATGGATAAAAGGATGTTTCTTTGTGTTGCTGAAAATGATTGATTTATTGATTGCACTATCTATGATACCTAGAAACTAAGAAAAAGAAATAAACAACTGAAATTTAAATGATTAAGCACGCAATAAGTTTGATTTTATTGGCGAAGATTATGGCAAATAAGAAACAAGGCAGAGTAACTTATGAAGTAAAAGCAACACGACAAAAGTAGGCTACATGCACGTCAACCGGGGCGAATGGTACGAAACGGCGACTGATTACTGAACGCTCGCCTTTACAGTACAGAATAAGCTAATGAAAGCTAATAAATGTCTTTTTATACTGAGATCATTAAGGAAGGAGGGTTATTCTCAAGCAGAAATAGACTATCTCTTTCAAAGTCTAGTTACCCTCAATTTGACCTATGGTCTATCGGTCTACGGTGCTGTTAATGCACAGCTTTCGACTGTACAGTGTTTCCTGGAGCAGTGTCACAAGCGGAGAAACATATGTAAGGCGGTTAACAGGCAAATTTTCGACAAGGTGAAACATCAAGAGAAACATCCTCTGAGAAACCTTATGCCTAAACTGAAGGTCACAGAATACAATCTAAGACACAAATCTAGTCACCGGCCGAAATTAAACACGGATCGAGCGAAGAACTCCCACTTTAATCGTACTAATCTTTAAATATGACCTAACTTTATAACTGGTATTTTGTAAATGAGTTAATAGCTTTTAGATTTTTTTATTATTAACTAATATAATTTAGCTCTTTAATTATTACAACTTAACTTAGTTGAAAATTGGAAGTTTTGTAACATAAGATATGTAGTTTTTATCTCATGAATTAAAAGACTATTATTATTATTATTATTATTATTATTATTATTATTATTATTATTATTATCTTGATTGGGATGAATAAGTTTCATGCATTAATACTCTATGTTGTCCTTTTTTCTGCTATTTTAGCGGGATGCCTATAAATGAAAAATCAGAAATATGAATATGAATATGTTTATTGATAGTAGTTACAGAATTAAGTGGAGCACAATTCAGGAATAATCAGGCGAGTACTTTTTGCCTGCTAGCCCGATTTCAAATTACAAGCCTAATTAGCCCTGAAGTGTATAACAGGAAATCCTATCATCATTTAATTGAATCATAAACAAAATGCCATAATCTTAATATTGGAATATTTATTAACGTGAGTAAAAAGGCCGTATAACATCGGCTTGCAGCTTCCAAAGGAAAACATCTTCGACTTAAGAACGGTATCGTTTTCTTCAAGGCCTTCTAAATAAATTGCGTTTAATAGATGTCAAAGTCTTATGAAAAAATATCTGAATAAAAGTCATTGGACCAGTTAATTCCGTCCATTTTCTCTTCAAGCTGAAGCTGTTTAGCCTGCTCAGCAATTACCGTAAAATTCCGAAAATAAGCCCCAGGGAGTATATTTTTTAAAGGCCCTTTTTGAGGGGCTTATTTTTGGAGGGGCTTATATTCGGAGGGGCTTATCCAAAGAGGGAAATTTGCGTCTCAAAATCAGTTGGGCTAGCCTTATAGTGGGAAGTAAATTTACCGTTTTTGCTTCGTTTTACTTTGTATTTGAGGGCAATTTTCCACGTACAAGCCCCAGGGGTCTTATATCAGGAGGGGCAATTGAACGGAGGGTTTTTTGCGTTACCGGTTTGGGGGGCTTATATTTGAAGGGGCTTATTTTCGGAATTTTACGGTATTTTTTCATTATCTTTGATTGGTTATCACGGGATATGTAATTGAATTTGGCTAGTAATATTGTTTAACTGTTCGAATTGACTCATCCGACTACAAGCTCCTGGTAACTGGACAGGTCAAATGAGACATTTTTGGTGCTGCAATAGCTAAATTAAGCAATAAATAGGATTTCATCGACAATATTAAAATTATCGCATTAGGAGATCAAGTCAAGAACGTTTCTTGTATTCTTCCAGAAAGTATATAAAATATCAAGCTATATACAATTGATTCTCGACTAAATGAGTATAAAACACACTCGGAAATAACTACAACATTAAAAAACCAGTCTTATAAAATTGTGCTCACAAGGGCAGAAGACTTATAGCAGCTGGTGTCAAATTGAGCTGGGGAAGTCATTAAGGTGGGAGTGTATAGTTTATGTAAAAGTTGATTGTGACACCAGTTAGAAGTGGTCAAATATGTAATGACTCTAATGAATTCAGATAACATCCAGTTCACAGTTTAGCAGACATATCACTAACATTATGTCGAAAAAAATTAGCATTTTTTTTATCGCACTGTGCAAAATAAAGCATATCACGGTATTCTAATATGAGAGAAATTTCTATAATTACCGAAATTTGTTACTGTTTACAACTAATAACTGTAGGACATCGTGTTAGTATGCAGTAATTGAAGGTTTATCAACAGGGGCCGACACTGATTAATTGAAGAGAAAATGTTTTATAGATATTACAAGGAACAATACAATTGTTCATTTTAACTGTTTATGATGGGTTCATAAATTGTTTTTATCACCCCACCGATTGCTCGATGATATTCTTCGCCCTTTGTTTGAGACCGAGCAACTATCGCTTCTTACATAGAACCAAGTGTTCTCAAGTTGATTAAGACCGATTCTGCTTTCTTAACATCGTTATGGAAATTCACTTTGGCTTCTAGGCTTGCTATCGATTACTTTGTATTGCCTTGAGAAACACAACTCCCACAAACAAAACAAATAATGCACAGAAGCACCACGGTAGCTCCAAATTTTATTGATGACGAATAACAGCAACACCGCGCTCATTATATACATTTGTTAAAATTGCTTCCACTTTTTCTTTGTGATCACATTACGATGAGAATTATGCTAGTCTGACAAGGTGGCTATCATGATCAATTAAACCAGAGCAATACTTTTAGCAGAAATGATGAATTCAGTGTGCACAAATGACATCCTGCAAAAGTGCGTTACTTCGTAATTTATTCTATTTGGTTCGGTTTTTTCAAGGTAAGTAGATCTTATTCGCGTTTTATTTTGGATGATTTGAAAAAAAAGCTGGGTTTTAATTAACTTTCGCCAGTAACACCTGTCAGTGTTTTCGACGCATGGAGTCCGCGTAAGTTGCCCTGTCATGTCGTTTGCGACAAGATGTTTTGGAAACTTCCCAATGTGATAGATTGCGTGTTTTGTTCGATTTCAATGTCTATTGGGTTGTAACGATTCTCACATCGCCAGTGATGTGCCTCGTTTTTTAGCCATGTCTAAAATGCTTAAGAAGCCTTTTCGGCGATTGTGGAGTAGGGTAAAAGGAAATGTTTACCGTGTAAAATATGATGACCGTAAAAGTGAGCCAAACAGTGCTTCGTGGAACCGCAAACAATCCTGTAGTGGCTTTCAAGCACGATCGAGGCTAAGCTCTTTAAACAAAACCACTTTGCTGGCTAATGACGAAAAAGAACATTACCATTTACCAGGTACGAGCCCCTCAAAGCTTGAAGAGAAAGGACCATTAGATCATTTGAAAGATAAACTGGCCTGTGCGGAATCTACATCAGCTTACAGAAATTTTTCCAGCTACAGGAAAGGTTCAAATGGCACTGACAGCAAAAGAATTGAGAATATCGTGAAAATATCCAGAAATAACCAGCCCGTGGCTCAGAAATACACATACATTAACGCAAAAGCAATGATTACCCCCATTTTGGAAAGAAAGAATAGTACAGGGACGACCCTAGTGCGAATGCGTGCAATTTCAGCTGTGACCGAGGGATCCGCACACATGTCCCGTTACTCCTTTGAGTCTAATAGCATAACAGCTTCTTCTGAAGGTTCAGAATTAGACGATGAGAGTTCGGACGAAGAATCAGAATTAGAGGAAGATTCGGACGATGAAGACTTTGATATTGAACATTACATCGATCAACTTATCAAACGCGAAAATGGAAGTAAGAGTGACAGTGAGAGTGATTCAGAAGACCTTGTAAGCGTCGATTCAGAAAATACTTTGGGACCAGCAGATCCGATAGAGGAAAAATCGGACATTGAAGAATTTGACATCGAACATTACATCAATGAACTTATCAAACGTGAGAATGAAAGTGAGAATGCTAGTGAGAGTGATCCAGGAAGCCTTGTAATTGTCGATTCACAAAATGCCTTGGAAGCAGCAGACCTGATGAAAGACGCCAAGGACCTCGTGAGCGTCAATTCACAAAATACCTCGGAACCAGCATACTCGACAGAAGAAGAAGAATCAGACATTGAAGAATTTGACATCGAACATTACATCAATGAACTTATCAAACACGAGAACGAAAGTGAGAGTGACACTGAGAGTGATTCAGGAGGCCTTCGCAGCGCCAATTTGCAAAATGCCTTGGAAGCAGCAGACCAGATATCTACTGAAATGATAGAAACTGGATATTCCGATTCGAATTCAACACAAACGGTGAGCCCAGATGATGAAGAGGATATGGCGGTCGCGCCTTCCAAAACAAGTTTTGCAGATATGGAGTTGGAGGAAGATACGGGTCCAGACCTTCCTAAGTCTATGAAGCCCAGCGAAATGGTCAAATATTTACAGAAGGAGAGCGAACTTACCCTTTTAGATCCAGAGACAACCAAAAATAAAGGTTCCCCCAAAAACGTCCCTGGTTCTTTGAAAGAACCCGAGAAAGTGGTTGAAGTTAATCCGGCGTCAACGCTAACAGGAAGCAAGGCAGAGGGTTTGCGGTGGCCGATTTCAAACTTTTTTGTCAAGGAAGTTAAACAAGAAGCAGAGATTACACAAGAAAAAATATGCCATTATCAGACATCGAGCAAACTTCATGCTCCTACAAGTCAATTGCAGTTTCCGCGTCCCAAGGTAGCCGAAAAAGGAAAGTAATGTTGGGAAGAGTATGGTGCCAAGAATGGTGGGCCAAGGGTGATTCCCAAGAGATGGAATATCTGGAGAAAAGTTATGCATTCTAATGACTGTATAAAAGAGAATAACTAATATGTTGCACCCGACCAGTGAGGGCACAGACTTAACATATTCTTTAGAAAACTTGAATGCGGAGAGCAAGTGAAGATAAGGGTTCCCGCCCCAACCAGTGAGAGCACAGGCTTACCATCCTCTAGAAGGGAAACCCCCAACGCAGAATACAACTCCGCAGTTACTTCTTGTTATGGGATTACTTTTTGCTGAGACGTTGACACTGACGTCGTTGCAACGTGAAAACTTTTCAGTAGTTTTATCTTAACTTATTAGCGTACAATACAAACGTAATGGTGAACGCCTGGCGTTAAAGCAAAGAGTTTTGATTGAGCTTAACTTCTGATGTCAGCGGTTACGTGAACGATTTATCAATGTTGCTGACCTGGGACAAGATATGTCCATTTCATTTGACGTTACCAGTCATCATGCCAACGGTATTTTATATCAAAACACCCATATTTTTAGCTATAAGTGGATACTTATCACTCGAAAACAAATTCAGTTACTACATTTTAATTCATTTATCGCATGTAACCCAGAATCACCGTAAAAATTGGAAAATTGAAGAGGCTGTAAAAGCGCTTCCAAGTGCCTGTGAAACGCTGATTTCAATTCGATAACTGAACATGGGGGTCATAAAACTTGTTTCTTCTGTCATTTTTTTTAAAGCTAAACTTGATGGAGTTTTAAACAAGACACATGGTTGTTATAGGGAAAGTATACCTTGCCTTGTGACCATCATGAATTTTGAACATGGGGGTCATCAAACTTGTTTCTTCTGTCATTTTTTTTTTAAGGTAAACTTGATGGAGTTTTAAACAAGACACATGGTTGTTATAGGGAAGGTATACCTTGCCTTGTGACCATCATGAATTTTGAACATGGGGGTCATCAAACTTGTTTCTTCTGTCATTTTTTTTTAAGGTAAACTTGATGGAGTTGTAAACAAGACACATGGTTGTTATAGGGAAAGTATACCTTGCCTTGTGACCATCATGAATTTTGAACATGGGGGTCATCAAACTTGTTTCTTCTGTCATTTTTTTTTTTAAGGTAAACTTGATGGAGTTTTAAACAAGACACATGGTTGTTATAGGGAAGGTATACCTTGCCTTGTGACCATCATGAATTTTGAACATGGGGGTCATCAAACTTGTTTCTTCTGTCATTTTTTTTTTTTAAGGTAAACTTGATGGAGTTTTAAACAAGACACATGGTTGTTATAGGGAAGGTATACCTTGCCTTGTGACCATCATGAATTTTGGAAGGAACCGAACCCTGGGCATTACTGTAGCATGGACAGAAAGAGCATGTGGTGTTGATCTGTTGAAGTAGAATTGTTGAAAAATGCTGAATCCTTTGTGAGCCACCTTAATACGTAATGTTAGTGATTTTCTGAAAGAATATAACAATAACCACATGCGAACACTGCAGCAGCTGATCTTGTTTTTCTGTTCAATATGAACGAATTGACTTCGTTAAAAGTCTAACGCTGTAAAAAGATTCATCACACAGCGTGAATAATCTCTAAGAAAATGAAATGTAGGCTAGATTTTAGAAATGAAGGATAATAATTTTGCGACTTAAAACACTACTGTCAAAAATAATGATTTGTCACAGTCTGTCTAAGCAGGGCATAGCTTTGTTCCAGTCCACTTTTTGTTTTGGCTCGAAACATTACTCCCGTCACCTTAACAGTAACATTATAAAGCGTCAATCAAGTTCATAACGCTACTGATTTTGGCAAAATACACACCAAAGAAAAGGCCTCTAGTGTTCGTTTTCAACTGCTTGAAAGTAACTATTACATCAAATATGCTACAATGATGACGAAATTCTAAGCTGCTGCTTTCCAAAGTAATCTCTCTGAATTAACCTCTGAATCTCAAACACTGCAGTGTTTCTCCAATTCAAGCGCTGAAGACAATTATTACATTTGTACAAAATGTTACCATCTCATGAACCTCTTGCATAGAAAGTTTATTTAAGATTGCTTGTTTTATGACGTTTTACAAACAAAGTTTCATGTTGGAATTGTTTTGATCTTGGTTGCTTTGGTATAAAAAAATATTATTGCTCGCCACCTGTTTCACTGCGTAAAAGTAATTTCTTTGTTATACACCGCTACCATCGGTGGCGTTCCAAGAAGCCTCAAAGTGACGAAATGTTTCCTTTTATACGAATCTCTCTGCGTAAAACCGTTTCTTTTTCATTGCAAGTGCTTCTCGGGGTATAGAATGGTTGTCTTGATGGCTTTCTAGTCGTCTCTCCGTTTGTCGTCAGCCAAATTAACGACAATATTACTATGCTTGTGATTCTGTCTAACTAATGCATGATTTTAAATATGTCAAGCGTATGGAAAAAGCCTTTCAAGCGATTATGGCAGAGAGTCAAAGGTGTAAAGTCAAAAGGAAAGGATTCAAAACTTGGCAATTTGGGGAAACGCCAAAGATCCACTGATTGTACTGAGAGAATAGGAAGCGTAAGGTCTGGAGATAATTCCCATTCGGCTGAAGACTCAGACGACGCACAAAAACATCGATTTGATTCATTAGACGACTCAGTGGTTAGAGATAACAGAAAGTCATACCCCTTGGTAGACGACAAAGATGATTGCGATTCGACATCTGCAGATGAAAGCGAATTTGAACTTCTTTCTAGCAACAGAAGAGGCTCGCTTGCCTTGGATGAGATCTTGTTGGACAGTAACAGAGGAAAAAGGAAAGAAAACAGAGCTAAGACACCTGAAAATAACCAGACCACCGGAGCAGATGACAACCTTGCAAACAGTTCAAGAGCATATAATATAGACCGATTGGTAACGCATAGAAAAGCTGTTTTCAGCGAATCCAAGTTGCAAGATGCTTTTTCAGGAAAAAATGCCGTAATAAAACATGATGGAAAGAAACATAAGAGCATTTCAACAAATGTGTTTTTACGAGACTCAAAGTTTGCAAAAAACAATTTTTTAGATTCTTTAGTTAAAGGGGACAATTTTATTAAGGAGTCAGACTCAGCTGATAAAGATGTTGTTGAGCCCTCGATCCTAACAAAAGTTGTTGGTTACACGGAAAAAATTAAGAACATTGAGAACACACTTCAAACCAACCAGTCGGTACCTTATGAGGAATACGCAGAGGCTGACGTAAAAGCAATCATTGACGCAATTACCAGAACGGAAAACACGCAGCTTTCTGAACAGGAGGATGAGCCTGATAATTCAACGATTCATTCCGAAGTTTCGGATTGTTCGGACGAAGAATCCGAATGTCAGGAGTTTGATATTGAAAGTTACATCGATAAATTAATTGAACGCGAGAATGAAACGGAGGGTTACAGTGATTCGGACGACGCTTCAAATGCTGCTAAAAATAGAGTACGAAAAGTCAGCAAGAAGACCAAACGAGTGTTCCAGGCGCTGTCCGACAAGAGTTCGGAAACCGAAGCTTCCCCGAACACAGATGATTCTAATACGGACGCCGATGGGCAGGAGGATGATCCAAGGGACGAGTCGTTTGAATGGGAGCGAGATGTATATTTTCTAGCTGATAATGAACAGATCAGTTCATCTTCGGAGGCGGTGACAAAGAAGCTTGACACTGACGACGGTGGAGACATTGTTCGAACTTTAGGTGAAAGAAGGGCAGAAGATTTGCGATGGCCGCTCTCAATTTTTTATGTGAAGGAGTTTAAACAAGATTCAGGGATCCCCCTTTCAGAAAAAAGCGAGGTGATACCGTCATACAGGTCGACTGTTGCCACCGCACGTCAACCGGGCCGAAAAAGAAGTGTTATGCAGGGGCGAGTCTGGTGGGTGGAATGGTGGGCCAAAGAAGATTCCCGGAGGAAAGAAAGACCAAAATTTTTAGGAATGGGGGAAAAAGTAAGAAATAAATAACGTTTTCTCTTTCAGAGCAATATTTAAGTAAAGACATGTGTACTGTGAGCCACGGATGCAATCGAAAAATAGACTTATTCCTTAATGAAACGTACACTTGGTAAAATATACATACGTGCACCGACAAAACCATGGATATAATAAAAATAGAGTTCTTCCTAAATGAAACGTAAACTTGTAAATTACACATACGTGCATGGACAAAACTCAAATTATCCGTCACTGCGACTCTTTTTCAAAAGCAAAAACACAGATTTTATCTAGCCTTCACTACCTGAAAGAAACTGGAGACTCAAAAATCCTACCTTGATTTCATGGGAATCACGTTGCCACCATCACGAATTCTTTAGTTGCAAAAATCTAGGGCAATTGGAAGCTATAAGATGTCAAAGATCAATTTCAATAAACCGATTTTAAAAGAAAAATTAACGATAAAAAGTAACCCGCGCACCAGTCGCGAGTAACGTACTTACATATGGAAAAAATGTACCAAATAGGATTCAGCAAAATGAGGATATTTAGGTCATTCACGTTGACTTTGGGTGTTCCTACGTTTTATGACCGTGTAAATATCATATGGGGTGGAGTAGGAGGTGGGAAGATTTTTTCTACATGAAACTATAGGTATTTATAGGTGTTTAATTGGGTAGAGTTAAAAGGCGACGCAGCTTTTTTGTAAGTATTTATATTTAACATCGGAAATTTTAAATCTTTTCTGATTGGTCGTGCTGTGTGGAAAATTTGATTCAGCCAATCAGAAGCACCACCTAGATCTGGGTAGTGACACGTCCTCAGTATGGAATTTCTGCGCTCGTTTCTCAGACGTCACTTCGCCGGGAAACCAGTGATGGCGTCGAGAAATGTAGACTGTTTTCTCAGGCTAGCCAATTACAACTGTCAGGTACTCCCTGCTTAGAAATATTTCCAGTACTGAAAGCAATGGTTTTGCTAAATTTGTGACCAAAATTGTTATCGAGAATAGCTCAGAATTGACATTTGAAAGCACATTTTTGTCAGAGTGAGTTCAACTGACATTAGCCCTATTTTGGTCTGAAATGGGGTAGCCCAAATTTTCTGTTAGTGTTCCCCAAGGAGACGAGTCAGAGACTTGTCTCCAGTCTTACCCTGACTTCTGTAGACAATTTTCGCCATACGAATCTCGCTATACTCTTGGTGGAATAGTGGTAAACAGAAACGCCGCAGCAGTGGATCAATATCCATGCCTAACCAAGTTCCGACCAAAAAACGCAACCTAAAAAAATGTTAGATATTTAGTTGAGGTCATGTTCTGAGTCACTGGTCCATGAACCCAGATACTTAAAGTTCAATTACTTCCTTGTCTAGTGTTTTGAGGCCAGCATCAACTTGATGGTAAAAGGACGTGTATTTTGTCTTCTTTGCATTTGGTATAACACCAACCTTGGGCAACGCTTCCTGAACATTTCTGCGTAGCTCTTGCACTGGTTGAAACTGATCGCTAAAAAAAATGTTTATTAACAGGTAGGATATTAGGTCGAGTATTTTCGTTTCCTTCACTTTGATACTAAGTCGATCACCTCAGAGTGTTAACTCTTTTCTTTTTATAAAAAATCAGAATATTCACAAGTGGAACTGGATAAACGTTGTCCTTTGTAACTTAAATGGTATCCGATTGACGTTGGAAGGCCTTTGTTTACCGATGAAACTCGTATCAACATACTGAGACAATATGAGCAAATACAAAACAAAGACTACTTTGATTTTCAACCAATCAAGACTGGCACTCTTTTATACCGACGCTGTGCTTCGTGTTTATTACGTTATGGAAAGGTTTCTTGGGTTAGTTTATTTTCATGACCTTGTCGTCACGTTCTAGTCCTTATATATATATATAAAACAGAATAGTCGTATTTTATTGCCCAGCATAAAGCCTCTTGCGGTACTTGGACAATGACGAGACTGGTTGATTGCTTAAGCATCACAGAGGGACGTTCAGCTATTTTTAACTATTTTTATCTATTTCATGAAAAACATACTTAGGATAATGAAAGTTAAAACTAACAGGTAATAAGTGATTTCAAAAGAGTAGCACTTAACTTGAGTGAAAACTAACAATTAAGGACTTAGACGATATATGGCTATAAACAAACTTTACGCGAGGCCGAACATGCAAATTGCTTTCATTGACAGATGCATTCGGTTGCTATACACAACCGTTTCAAACAAATTCAGGTACATGTAAAAATGCACGTTCGATACCTTAACCTTGGAATATCTCGGAAGTCGGTTTGAACTTCATTAACGGGTCCGTAATTATGAAAATTACTATAATTACATTAAGAATATTTGCCCAGCCTTCGCAGGGCTGCGTCTAGTTCACTTGATATTCTGACATAGTAACCAGACAGATCAATTCATTTTTTCAAGTAAAAGTCTACTCTGAAGGAGCAAACATCCCGCCTTGTCCTGTTCTGTCTGCTCTATGCTCAGTCGGGGAAATAGAACTGATGGTTAAGATGAAAAGCGCTCTTTTTTACCGATGCAACTTGGCGAGGAGTATTTGCCTAGGAATTCAGTGATTGCATGGGCAAGGAAGCTTTAAGATGGCGTGAGTTTTCGACCGTAACGAAAGGTCTTTAAAAACAACAAGTACATTAAAAATATTTGTCCTTTCCGTCCAACGTCTGCTTATAGGTCGCATGAAATTTGCCACATTTAAGCTAACAAGGATCAATTCTTTTTTGAAGTCAAAACCTATTCTGAAGGAGCCAATTTTCTGGGTCTACTTCAAAAACAGTGTGTCAAAAATGTGGTAAGAAAACACATTAAAAAGAAAACTCTTTTATGTACTGCAACACGGGTGATATAATCTCTTACTGCTGTTCGTAAGTATGCCACCATTATTGGCTACAACAAAATGGGCATAAATTTTGGTGGCATGGTTGTTTTGATTTAGAACATTGCTTGATCACTCAGTGCTGGACCTTGCTGCTTTTTATGGTACTTTTTTAAAGATATGACTGAATCTGTATAATAGCTGACAAAGTAATGTTGTTTTGATTTGCAACTAACAAATACCTCTTTTTAAAATGTTCCAGATAAGTTGAGCGTGTGCAGATTTGGTCTATGAGCATTGTCCTTTCATAATGAGAAGAAAGAACATAAAAACTATTATGAGTAGAAGTTCAGAGAGGTGTTAAGCATAAGGAAATACACTAAATTAAGTTAAACTTAAGAAATGCTGGCATTCAAACGTCATCAGTAACGTAATATTTTGAAAAAAAGCAAAGAAAAAACAGTGACCGGCCATGCCATTTAGTGAATTTCCGGGCTCTATGTTTTGATAATCAATTTTATGCTCAGTTTGCGAAAAATGTTGCTATTGTAGGAAGGGTGGTAAAGAAGCAAAAGAAAACAGTATAGCAAAAATGTGAAAAGCGACTCGTGAGTTATTGCAAGACCGCTACGCTGCGTCTCTGTTTTCTCAGACATTACCCTAATAGCCTTTATTTGAGTCAATGTGCTTATTAATAAGAACCCTTGAAACAATGTAAAATTTTGAACCACGCATTGCAGTGGATTAAAAACAAGGATTATTCAAGTATATCATTTACAACATAAGTAACGTTACCGTTCACTGAGGATCTCGTTTCAGACTTTAAACAGCTTTAGAGTAACAACTGCCTCGAGGATGTTAGTCTAAAAATATCTTTCCTTACGACCCACGATTCTTGGTGCTTATGAGCGAATACAATATAATACTTAATGAAACTTTTTCTTCTTGAAAGGCACTTAACAGCATAAATAGGCATTAGTAAGGATATTACTGCACTGAAAGGTGAAATTGAATGGAACTTAAGTGAAACGTGTTTTAAACTTCCTTTGAGGTTAAGAGGTTGACCACAAAAAGGCCTTCCTAATTTCACAAACTTCAGTGGCATTTTGTTTCATGTATTGAATCAGTAAAAACCTCTTAACACTGAACAACAAATGTTTACTGTTTCTCATTGGTAGATTATTTTTACAGTAAATAATAAAGGGACAAGGGTTTTGCCCATCCCTATTCCGGCAGCCGAGGTGAAAAATGGAAGGGAACGAGTTAGCCTTGTGACGTCATAGGTAACCGGAAGTGAGCAATCCACCCATGTTTCGGATGATTTGAAGTATAAAAGCGAGATTAATATACAAATTACAAATAAACAACCCAAACAGTTACAGAGAATTGACTTGTAACAACGCAGAGCCGTGAAGTGTCGCTCGGCCGGGATTAAATGGGGCGCCTAGAAGGATCACATTTTGTGTCACGGTTAGTGGTAAGTTTAGCTACTTTGGCAAGTGTTTGTTCCCAATGCACAGAGCCATTAAAGACATGTTCCAACGGACTTTGCGACGGTAAGGAGTGTGAGACCAACGTAACGAACAATGCAGTTGAAGCCATAGTGGCTATAATGAGCGTTTCTGTGGTGTTGATCATCGGTTTAGTGATGCTGTTGGTGTACATATGCCTCAAGCAAGGACCCCGGTCACAAAACAACGATTCTACGAACGATTCTAATATGGTAACGTGTGAAAACACTGCTATTGAAATTCCAGATTACTTGCTTAGGAGACGCTTTTCTTCCTTAAGCACGACGTCGGGTCCACCGCCGTATTTTAGTCTCTTTAACTTCATTTGTAATGAAAATGGAGAGATTCCTAACACTGTTATAGGACAAAACTTTAGAACTGAAAATCTACCGGTCCCGAGCACGTCCGAGCAACCTCCCGAATATGGAGTGTTGTTCGGGACGCCGCCGCCTTACGATGTGGTCGTTCTGCGGAGTGAATCGTCAACCACAGGTTTTGAGACACAAGGCGATACAAGATCGTAAACTTCGCGAGGAAACAAAAGATTGAATCTGGTCTAACTTTTAGACACTGAAATTGCTGGTTTAAGCACTTTTGAAACACAAAAAATAAGGGATCAATATGAAACACACTGAAGTGTGTCGCTTTGATCTGACGTCACCTGCACCGGTTGTGTTATCCACGAAGGGGATCGACAGGACGAAAATGACGCAGAAGGTAAACTGACAAACTTGTGAATACCTCAACACCGGCTAGACTCCTTTCGTTTGAGTTTCCTTTCAGAGTAAGGAAGATTTTACCGTATGTCATGTATAGATTTATAGTGAAGGTTAATTAGACTAAATTTCGTATCGCCGGATTTGCGTTTTTTTTTTTTGGAGACTTAGCAGGTTTGGGATCCCAGTGCATGTCTAGTTTAGATTCAGTTCACAGTGATTTCTAGAGGCCGGATTGCCAACTGAAGCAAGAACAAGCAGGAAGCGAAGGCGTTGTGGTGGTACAGTTCCTTAAAACTGAATATCTACTGGTTTCAATAACCTGAATAACATGCTACTCACTGAGACTTTCGTACCGTAATTCAGAACTTAAAAAGCGTCTGATTGTTATAAATGGTGGAAATGCAGAGTATAAGGGAGAAAATTACATTGAAACAAAAACAAGCAAGTGCGGGAGAGGATACTATCCCCTCTTGGCTACGTGACAATTTAGCCATTTTTTGTAGGGCCAGTGAGGCCATCATCCCGGAAAGGGAGCGTCAAGAAGTAAGCTCACAAACGGAAATAGGCAAAGCTTTGTGACAATTGTTTACTTTTGCGACAAGATATTTAAAAAATAAAAACTTACTGGACAAAAGGCCCTATCTATCTATTTATTTACTCTGAATTTCTAGAGAACATTACAGAGCAGTCATTGGGGCATTTGGCTTAGAACAGCGTTTTACAGTAACCTGTTCCAAGCGTTTAGATCGTGGGGATGGCGCAAAAAGGTGTGAGCAGAAAAAAAACGAGGGGGTGGGGTAGGGGTGAGAGCGAGGAAACGCCTGTAAGACTTTTTAACAAAAGCTCGTCCGGTATACCCTGTGATTGGTCTATTTTGACAGCTCTTGTCAGCACTAAGAGATTCATTACGTTGATTGGAAATGTGATGCGCTAGCAATGAGATTACACATCAGGTTATCTTGAAAGCATGGTGAGGTGATTTGAATAAGCAACACGGGTAATGTGGAATATCATCCCTGAGGCAGGATCTCGTCAACGGAAAGTAGGGCTTCGGAAATTTTACCATTTATTGGCTTTTAAACGAGCTCTTTCCTTTCAGTTAAATACGCCCATGAGCCTTCTTTTGATATGAGTCTTTGTTTGTTTAGCCTGCGAATACAGCCGTTTCACTTTGGCCTTGTTCCTCGCCGGACGGTTCGCCTTGGTGGCTACTCAAGTACAACAGTTTAACACAGTTGGAGTCGCTACAACAGTAGGAAAGCGTGGACGAATTGGCATTGAATGTATATAGAAGAAAAGAAAATGCAGCTGCTTTAGTCCTGAAATTCCTGAAGGCTGGCTGTCAAAACATTCACCTGAATATTTTGAAAGCCGATTGTGTGAAAAGGAACAAATGCGCTAGTCTCGGGACGTACTTTGAGATCTCTATTCACTTAACAAGTCTTTCAAAGCTACGCGTTGAAGCTTTTACTGCCAAACAAATTCAAACCGCATTTCAATAACAACAACAAAAACCGACAGCAGCTAGTATATGATCTGTTGAGTGAAAATCAACGGCAGAGAAAGTGGAACGAGTAATACTTGCCAGTTCTTTCATTTTTGGAGGTAAAGGATATATTCGCTTGCAGAAAACAAATATTAAAGATGAATACAGGCATATATTTTTGTTAATTCAGTAAACAGTGCGGTTTGTTGCCCGTTGCTTGATTGACAACATTTAACACCGGAAACTACGTTCGGATTGCTAGCCGACAAAGTGGGCGGAATGACCTTTTGAAAACAAATCTCACAGGCGTTCCCTCCTTTCTCCCTCTTTTCCACTATCCGAACGCCTGGAGCAAGCTACGTTTTACAGTTGTGCTTATATATATATAAAAAATGTTTTACGTGTAATTAGTACGAAGTAAGGGCCCTTTCTTGGAAATCCTGATACTTTCAAAAAGTAGAACAGGCACTGTAAGTTTCAGCCCACAAACAACCGAAAATTGAAAAAGCCAGATGTAATAATACTGATGTCATGTCAGAGCGTAGAATCTTGAGTCCACCCACCCCCTTTCCCGAGAATGGTTGCGAACCTATGACCTGCTAAACACCAGACGGATGCACAGGGTCCATAAGTTTGAACGTCTTTTAAAAATGGCAAAGTATAAATCTTGGTCGCTTCGCAAACTTAATAAGCACAATTAAGAACCTAGTCTCCTGGCACAATGCCGGATCTTTACGGTTCCAGTTTGAATTGATTCCCGACTCCATATCTCCTGATCAGGAGCTTCTACAGATCTTCATTTTGAAAATAAATGACCACTAGCATTTCCTCGTAGGCGCAAATGACCGTTCAGTCTTAAGAGCAACGGCGGAAAGCCAAGCTTTGCGAGCTTTAAGCATAAATATTTACTGTAAGCCTGTAAGTACTTATAGGATTAGTCTTAAGTACGCAGACGCCGGGTTCCGTCATGTGGCTGCTGAACTGACTTGAACTTTAGTCGTTTGGAGTTCTATGTCAGTTTTGCTTTTGAGGAAAACTCAATTTAAAAAAGCAACATTCCAGTCCTTTACTCAGCTGTTATTTACAGCCCCTTATCCACTAACCCATAGAAACAACCCTTTTCGAATCCGTGTTGGTGAAATAACAAAAAGATCTTTGCTAGACATTTGATTCCAGAACAACTGAATTTAACGATCTTCCGCGATCCGATCAACATTCTGGGTTTAAAGTTGAGCATGCAGTCAGTAAGCCTCTGATAACTTATCTAGTTTTTACACAGTCATAAGTTTAAATTCAGTATTTTTTAAGACCTAGTATCTTTTCCACCCTCTCTCACGAGGTTAGTCTTACCACCTTACAGCTTGTCTGCATTCAAGATTTATCCGCTTTTCTCTACATTAGGGATGAATAAACGTAAGTTATCAAGGCAAAAAGTTGTATCTGCTTTAAAATGACATCCGTGATATCCTTAACTTGACTTGGCCTCGCGCGATTACATAAACCATTTAACTGACCCCAAGAGCCATATGGCTCTTGCTGACCCATATATAGTTGTATCACCTAGAAATGTAGTACCAACCTTCATTTTGACAAAAGGCTTATATTCAGTTATTAAACACGGAAACAGGCCTGCGGGTGGCCCCTTAAGATACACCGTTTCTGTCTTACGGGTTATGGTACGCGACCATGTTTGCCACGTAGTTATATAAAAGGCAACCATGACTTTCTAGATGTGATAATACCATCATCGTCAGTTCGACCTGGTAGCTTAGCCGTCTCTCTGGGGTAGGAAGTAAGCTATGGCTACAGATGCGGGAAATACTCGTTCCCCTACACCAAAGCGGTGTATCTTAAGGTCTCTATCATCACTATTTTTTCGCCCCATTCCTAAATTAAGAGTTCCAACATTACGAAATTCCATTGACCTCTCAGCGTGAATAGACCTCAGTTTTGTAGAAGAAAGTATCAGTTCAGTATCCTTTAGAGCGGTTTTCACTTGACTGTCGTAAAACCAAAACCAAAGTAAATACACTAGCCAACCAAAGGGCGTAGTAAAACCAAAACCAAACCAATTCCTCAATTACTTTCGACAGTCAAGTGAAAACCGCTCTATAGACGACAAAGAATCTGGAATTGGTTGCCTTCTTTACTAACTAGCTCCCATTCCGCATTTAAAAAATAATCTGAAGGGTGACTATCTCATTGATGGTCGATCAGTCGCTTATTTTTTGTTGTTTCTGTGCACTTTGTCCTTAGCGAGGTATTTCATATCAATATAACGTACGGAAGCCTATTAATGTATTTCAAGAAGCTACTAGCTCCGCAAGGCTCCCCTATCACATTGGTTTAAAATTTAATTAACAACTTTTGTTTTAAGTGTTAAAAGTTTTGTTGTGTGGGCGACGAAATAAACAAATGAATAAACAAGAGCCTACTTACAAGCTATTTTGTTTGAGTTTATTTGACTGCATTTAGTTTTGGAAGAAAACATAAAGCCTATCGATCAACAGAATAGGCCACTTCCCAGTTCCAAAAACCCTCACTTTCAAAATGAGGCCAAGTGTACAGCCTTTCTTGTGAATATGTGTTTTATTTGCATAAGAATGAAAAATCATTTCCTCATCAAAGGTTGAACACTTAACCTCGTTTTCATACAGAGGCCCGGGGGAACTCGGAAATGGCCTATTAAATAACATATTTATAACTCCAACAAGCTATTCATTCTTATTGCCTTTTTGCAGCCCCGATTTAAGCATTTTAGGTAACGAGTTCGTACATTCTGATTGGCTATAAACAGCCCTGATTTCAGCATTGAAATAACGCGCACTGACAGTGGTACTTGAATGTGTTCTATCACCTCTTGGGCGATCTTGTTCTTTATAAACGCAAACATTGAAAATAAGGACTCGGCTGGCCTTACCATTAAATTATTGTACATTGTTTATCTGCTCTGTTATTTTCGCTGTCAGCAGAATCGGGTGAAAGGGTCAAATCTGTTTATACAGTTACCATGGCAACAATGAAAACATAACGAACCCTGCCGTCAGCTTTATTCAATAAAGAAGAAAGAAATGAGGAAGTACGTTGTCCAAGAAATATTTAATTTACTGCCACGCTAGCGGAAACTTCTACTCTCTTACTTTTTGTAAACACCGCCAATTCTTCCCTGCAGGGGTCATATATTTAAGAAAAAAAAGTCCCTGATCTAAATTTAGATCAACAGTTGTAAGTTAACCACTAACCAATGAGTGACGAAAGTGAAACGTCATAATTTAACTAGAACAAAGTGACGTGGTGTCCTTTTCTTGGTCAGTGACAGTTACCATATTAGTATTACACATTCTTTTCCCCTTAAATTTATTACTTGTTTAAAATCGAAGGGTCTGTACTGTCTTCGAGTTTTCGTTTGAAGAAAAAAATGTTTCAATGAGTGAATACCTATATCTAGGTGCAAAACCGTGAATCAGGTACTTACGATAATTAAGCCAACATATAAGTACATTGTGAGAGTTGGAATCTTTGCTAACATCATAGACGGAAAATGCATTAATTCAATATTAAAAACTGACTTGTTCCCTTGCCAAATGACCCCAATTTCAACTTGAAAAACTTTTGACCTAAATAAAACTTCTGTCTTCGTAATCTATGCTAGATTAGATGCAAACATTTTGTTTTCCTCCAATTTTACGTGATGTGACTGAACAGCATTCACATGCAAATAAAGAGTATTCATGAAGACCGCCAACTGCTGCCAAGATACGTTACTCGCATCGTTTCACATGAACAAAAACGTAAATAGCGGTCCACTAACCGACTGAAATAAAAATATCCCAGCGCACTATGACGAAGCAGAAATTGAACTTTTGAACAAAACACAGCGAAGCAGGATTCAGTGTTAAGTCAAGTTAAGTACGTCTGGGATTGAAAACATGTCTTTAGTACACATCTTGGTAGCAGTTTATTTCGTGAGCCAACCTGTGGCTACAAGAGGAAACGGCACAAACGAAAACAACAGCCAAGTGATCGATAACATAAAGTGCGGTTTAATGAACATTTCTTGTGCCTTTGGAAAGGTTTGTAAAGGAGGTGTTTGCATCGATGTCGGAAAAAATTCGACGGAATCCGAGCCAACGAAAATGACTTACCAAGAAGAAACAGACCCAACATACGAAGTAATAATGGACTCAACTCCTAGTACTACTTCGCGAAGGCAATTGAAAACTGACACCACTAAGTCTCACAGTTTCATAACCGGAAATCAGGAGTTTGCAATCGCGATTGTTGGATTCTGTGTTCTGTTCTTTAATTTTTGCTTGATATCTTTCTGCCTGGGACGAATGAAAAGAAGACGATTGGCGCAGTTACAGCACCAAAGGCTCCAAGAGGCAACGCGCAGTTCTCAAGCTTCACAAACGGGGGACTGGAATGCTGAACAACTGAACATGGGGATTGATAATTTTGCGCTCAATGGCGAGCTCGATGCGTTCTCTAGTGATTTTACGTTTCCCCAAGTGCGTTTGCCACCTTACGACTTCTCGTCGGCTTACCATAAACCCAGGCCCATGGAGGAAGGGGACACGGTAGAAGGCGAATTACCCAACCAGGTCAGCATCGATGTTGAGAACATCGATGAGGACCCCCCACCATACAACGATCAACAGTTCGATCATTTGAACAGCCCACCGAGCTACGATGAACTTTTAGTGGTTCGGAGCAACGTGGAAGAAAGCACTTCTTAACAATAATACAGTGTACCACAATTAGAGATATATATGTACGATAATCAGCAAACATACTTGGCAGTATATGGCCATTGTTTACACTTCAAAATAACAGCTATACTGATATGAAAGCTGAAACCTCTCATCGGTTTTTTGGATTCTGGATCCTTCAAGGGTGATGCTGTGTTCACTGTTACAGTGTGAAATAATGAATGACTATGTAATGTACACAGCTATGATAATGTATTATAACGTACGACAAAAGGTAGGGCGCAAGACTGAGGTCATTATAAATAGATAAAAAAGATCAAGAGATTACGAAACGTGAAACGTGTTGAAATAATAAAGTTAAATTCTGACAGGGGCACCCGACAACGGTTTCCCCCTAAATGCATTAAAAACACTTTTTAGGCTATCCAGAGTACTTTTAGAACTGAAGAAATACATTTTCATCGTCGCTATAAAATTTATATCTGTTCGGTCATCCTTGTGCAACTTGAGTCTTTTCGAAATTACCAGGGTTTCAGTATTATTTACCCGAAAATTTGAGATGCAATTTATAGTCTTTCGAAAGTGAGAATTTTTCTGATTCCTCTTTCTATCGCATTTTCGAATCCGAAAATGCTGAGTTTCCTTTTCCTGTGAAAAATAACTTACTCTGGGGAGTGAACTGCGAAAAATTAAACTTCAGAAAATCGTAGGGAATTTTTTTAATAAGTTTCGAAAATTGTACATGAATGGAACGGTCATGTAGAAATTCTTAGCCTTCCTCCGAAGAGATATTTTACCGAAAACTGTCGTTGGGTGCCTCTGTTCTGAGTCCCATGGCAGCCCCACCAGGAACAAACATTGACTGCTGGTGTCGTAATAAATACTGGTGAACCAAATAATAAGTGTAGTGTTTTATAATATAAATTTTCGGCATCTCCAGCTGGATTAACCAATTGTATCATAAACCTCGTAAAACCTTTCTATGGCCGAGTCTTTCGTGAATGCGAAGAAACTAGCACGCAGAAGGGGAAACTAGCCATGTTCAAGCACTGGAAATGTTAAAGATAAGAAAGACATTTACATGAATTAATAAAACTGCGGAAAGGAATCAAAACGTCATTTGCTATTGAACAGAAAAACTTAAACCATCCACTCTTGCTTAAACCAATTTAAAAATATATCAATAAATTCTGTTATTTGTGGTAACTAAACTTTTTATAGTGTCTATTTCTAACTAAACATGAACGCGAAGCCAAAAAGTGTAGAACCATATGTAAATTTCCTAAGAAAGTAACCCTCATATTAGGAGCCCTGAGGTTATTAAAGTCATAAAAGGTGTCGACATAAGTATTCAAAAAGACTGCAAATCAGTCGGGTTTTTCGTTTTTACAGTAACTCAACGGCTTTTTAATAGGAGCCAAATTAAGGCTGATCCACCTCCAGAAAGGTCCCCTTCCCATCCTTTCTTTTGGAAACAAATTCCACCACGTAAAAGAAATTTAAGACCTTCACCATACGTGCAAACTTGGTGAAGTCTAAGACTTATTACCATTTAAGTAAATCTGTCAACAAATCTTTGATTCTTCTCATCTTTCGCCGTTGTTACTGTGCTGGCCCACAGGAGGAAATACGTATTCTAGCAGATAACGTCGGTTGACCTTGGGCCAACGGTAACTTTATCTCAATTCTGTATAGAATCTTTCATTGTAGTTGGTAAAACTATTTTGGGGGTAAAAGAGAATCTGGGTAAAATCTTAAGCATTATGGTCTGCTTTGTCTTGTTTCTTATCGTTTAACTAATCCCTGAGGAAGTAAATACTATTTCAAACTGACTGCTGTCAAAACATCTTTTTCCTCGTCGAACTTCGTTTCTCGGCGCGATGTCTAACTACAATCTCAGCCAAAATTAAACGGAAAGGCAAACATCCTCCTCCCGAAGTCAAGGAAGAAGTAGCGCGAAAGCCAAAATGCGCCCTTTTTCCATCTTTATAAAGGAAAACTCGGGTTTCTTTCCACACAGACTCTAGTCGAAAAAGGTGGTAACGAACATTATAAAATACAATTCAGGTGCTAACTATTACCTAAATGTACGGGATACGTTCAATGATGACCAGTAGAAAGGTCTACCAGAAGAGAGCGGACAAACTTAGCCGCTGTGCTGCTAGAGGAACTCCGCCTTCGCTTTGGCAAACATTTACGAGACACCGACAATCTTGATCACGCGAAGAACACCTTTCGCGCAATTTAACTTTGCATTGGGAAAAAGCAAAGACAAGGAGATTAAGAGGCTGCATTATGCTATCGAACCAAGTTGGCCTTCTCTAATAGAGCTTGTGGATTTCCCTTTTTTTTTTTTGGCCAAAAAAGTGAAGAAATGTCGCTTTGCAAACCTCTCTCTCCAATTAACTGTAATTACCGTAGCAAGTTGTTTTATATACTTACAGTGTGTAATACGTTCTACAGACAACTGCAACTAAATAATGGAAAATCCTCGGGAGTAATTACAGACCAGGGGCAAGAAAGATGCCAGCACGGCTTTTTCATCGACTTGTCTTGAATGTTTCTTGTATATGTTTTCAAAACATTAAAATCGTTTGCGGCAAATTTTCTACTGAAAAGGTTTGTGAATATTTCTTTCAGGTTTTGCTTGTCATACAACTGAGCCGCCTGTAATTTGCTAAGAAAATTAGGCTATATAATCAGATCATATCAAATTTAATGGAATCGACTGCCTTTTTTTATCCTTTCGAGGGATTACTTGCGCTGGCCGGCCTCATTTGTCGGCGATAAAACACTTTTTTGCTGAAATACGAATTCGACGTTCTTGCGGTTAGCAATAAGATAATGAAGAGCAAATAAAAAGACTTTCAACGCACTGAACTTTTTATCTTTTGTACAACAAACAACAAAGTGTACGCACCGTTTAACGTCAACATTTGCCCTTGGACAGCTCTTAAAACTATCTAGATGACAGACAGACGTTTTGTAGTTTTGTATCTGATAGTATGTAGCATCATCTACTCAGAGGTCAAACTAGTTATTCCCTTCCCTCTTATGTAGTTTTGACCAAAAAGGTTCCCCTTCTACAATTTGAAATGCTACCCCTTTCAGAGACGCTATCATGAAAACAAGAGGCGTTTTTGTAAAATCTTAAGGTACATGTAGTTAAATATATCGGCCATAGCATGGACCACTTTTCTACCTAAATGGCAGTTTTCCTTACCCTCCTTTATACCTCAAAATGATTATCCTGTGAAATTTCTACCCTTAAATAGTGCCTTTAGCCTCAAAACGGTACTCCTTTGGGAGCGACACATCGCCCTATTGTCCATAATGGAGTACCCTCGGATTAACCTTGGGTGCGGCGGTGGGTATCGATTAGCAAAATAATCTGTGTAAAGCCGGAAAAATACAGCGTGAGATAATGTTGTCGTCCTACTATCACCTGTTTAAGTGATATCGGCAAGGCACATAAAAAGTGAGTATCATCTTCATTACACAGGTAATCAAAACAATATGTCGCAGCGACTAGCGAATCACCCTCTCAGGGCTCTCGTTTGATCCGTATAGACCGTTTGAGTTCCTGCCTTACGTGTAATACTGAGGTGATAAATGGCTGTTCTTATATGTGTGCAGACAAAAGCGAATTTATGCCGGGAAATGTGGAGATGTCTTTTCTTGTTTCTTCCTGTGGCATTTCAGATAGGTTCATGCGCCGAAAATTCCACAGAGGAAGCTTGCAAATCGTGTCAACTTGCGGATCTGACAGCAAAACACAAGATTTATAACTGGCTCGTTCTTGGTATTGTGTTACTGCTACTCGTACTGCTACTTGTTGTGGTTGGTTTTCTTTGCTACCGAATGTGGCCAAGGGATCGTTCTGCGTGTGAAAGGGCCGTCTTTAGATACAACCTAGCACAAGATCAACAACGTGTTATAATATCGGATATTTCGAGCTCACGGACATCGCCAGGCGAGCAAGACATTTAGCGGATAAAGGCAGCACTTGCTTGTGACACAAGGTTGAAGTCTACAAAAGACGCCGGCGTTCGGCAATGCGTGGTTTATGTCAGCCAGGAAAATAGAAGAAGAAAAAGAGCAATGAAACCTTCGCTGTGCTGGAAAACACTCGTCGTCAATGCTTTTTATTACTTCAATGTTTCGATCGACCAGAAAACCTTCGCCATTAAATCTGTTATTTTTGTTCATAGTGCCACGGTGCATATAACGGAAACGGCTGTTTTAATTACCAGCCTTTTTGTTTACAAATCAACAAGTAAGCTTAGGGAAGCGTTTCCTTTTGGAGTCACGAAAGTTTAAGGGTGGTCACGCCACCCTTCTCAGAGACTGTTTCCTGCTCACTCGAAGCCATGGAAACGAGGATGAGCAGATATCAAGTACGTACAGGCACTGCAATTTAGACAACAAAGAGGAATTTAAACATTCTTCTCACTCAGGTTAAACAGTTTAATCTGATAACGACTAATAACTAAGCCACCAAGGGTAAGCAGGATGTGAGAACAGACTACACTCCCTGTAACTTACTTTAATCACAGAAGGGAGACCTAATAGTGGTAACAACATGTGGTTGGTATACCGATCAAGTGGATAAAATGTAATTCTGAAAACAAGATAGGATCCTAAACACTAGCCAGCGTTCACAGTCCCCTATTTTTCGCAAGATCGTAAGGATCGCGCGCTCACCGGTATAGTACGGGCGGCCATTTTGGTTTTCCCCAAGCTAGACTCAGAACATTTGAGACCAGGATGGGCCCCCGTAACCCAAAGCCCCAGGCTCGATCTCGACGATCTTACCAAAACATAGGGGACTGTGAAAAGTCTACCTAAACTTTTTCAAATGTTAAAGACGTTGTATTTTGGCGCACCATAACAAGTGAGATAAAATTTGTATGTTATTTCTTAACTTTCCAGAAAAAGGATAGGTATGATTTGTTAGTAGGCTTAGGCCCGTTTCAAACGTCGTGCTACTGCCGTGCCGAACTCAATTGATCGAATTAAATTCGACTTAAGCATTCCTGTAGATGCTTGTCGGAAATTTCCAATTAAACCCCTTTAAGTAGACCTAATTGTGCTGGCTCAAAATTTGCTTCGACCCCCAAAAGATATCAAAATACTTTTCGAGTACAGCCTCAAACGCGAAAAGAGGCGTTTCACCCAGAGCACCCCAAGTGACTTGAAATCTTAAAATTTACACCCCAAAGCAAGAGGACGAGCATTCCGGTCTCTTCTATACGAGAGTCCCCCCAGGTGCGAGGCAGGCTAGCCTGCGAAAACATCCGTTTCTCCGCGCTCTTCTTGCGCGAAACGTCCCCAGCGGCGAAGAGCGAGGAGCAACGGATGTTTTCGCAGGCTATGGGCAGGCTAGAAAAGCAGTGATCCAAATAATATCCAAGCTCGGAGAGGTAAATTACGTTATGATTTTCTGCATCTACGTGAAAACCGCAATTGATTGATTTTTCTATCCAAACAAATTGACAAGTGTCGTAAAGTCCGGACCAAGTTCCAATTTTCCGGTAATTTCTTTGTGTTTCCGGACATTTCTTTCTGTCGATGATTAGAATTGATGATATGCACACTTCAATGATTGCGTACGTAACTTGAATGTATTGACTTTTACCCTAATCATAGCACAATATTTTACCGTTTTTTTCTGTTCCAAAATGGCGGCGTTACGCGATCTAAAGCTGTGGTGGTGACGTATGGATCTTGGTTAGTGTCCATGTATTCGAATTATTGGCCACCTTTACTTAATAATCTGTAAAATTAACGCCGGAGGAAAGACAGAGAAAAAGGACAGTTTGCCATGTTGAGCACAGAACATGTCATTATAATTTTTATAGGCGGGTTGATTATGATTTTCGTGGTATGTTTCTGTCGTTTGTTTCGAAGTAAGTTTCGCTCACAGGAACGGGCGAGACGAACCAGTCTGTCAACCCAACAAACAGCACTCAGATCTACCTCAAATGCTCGCAGAAACAGCCAACTTGATGCCCTTCGTGATGATATGCCGGAAAGGAACCATAACACTACGGGTGGTGACGCAATTCAAAGTCCCCAAAACGAGAGCCAAGAAGATGATATACGGGATCCAATTGCCGACAGTGGTCCGCCAACTTACGAAGAGACGCAAGAACCTCAGTTGCCTCCCCCCAGTTATGAGGAGGCATTAAGACTATCGATGGAGGATTTATCAGCAACACAAGAACGACAGGCGGAACACTTTGTATGATGGAAGATTTATCAGTAGAGTTAGAACATGCAACGGAAGGAGCAGTTTGTATAGGGAGAATTTATCAGTATCGCAAGAACAACAGACATAGGAACAGTTTGTATATGAAGAATTTATCAGTACCGCAAGAACAAAGGCTATAGAAACAGTTTGTATGACATAGAAATTAATTACTCTTGTCCCAATAACAAAATTACGAACAATCGCATGTACGATTCACTACAAACGACTGCTCTTTGTGCCAGAAGCTACGAATAAATTTTGGACGAAAACTAGTTTTCGATATAGCCCTAAACCAAAATTTCAATCAACGTTTCTGAATTTGAAATAGAAAATGAATTGTTACGAAGGAAGAGGTTGTAAATAAAATTATTTATGCCAGGCATAAAAGAACAATGGCGTAATACATATTTTAGGAAAGTCACGCGATATTTTGTCACGCGAATTTAATTGAAGCCTTTAACATAACCCTGAACCCACACAATAATCAAATAGTCATTGCTAAATGTTACAAGGAAACAAAACAGAATAACAGCAGTCGTGACTCATAACATCTGTGATATTTCACCAGTAATCTAAATCGAAATTATCGAAATTTCTGGCTAAATGGTAAGGCTCGGCAAACTTTTCTTTCTGTTTGCAATTAATAATAAATAATGATTTAAAGGTGGCACATCCACAAGAACCACTTTGTGGATGTGCTACCCCCAAATCATTATTTATCATTAACTACTTCTGCATTAACTACAAACAGAAAAAAAATAGTTTGCCGAGCCTTACCATTTAGCCAGAAATTTCGAAAATTCTGGACAGACAGTTGATTAGGTCATGGTCAGGTCATTTTTCGGGAATTCGAACCGAAAGTTGAGGACTACATTTTGGCGAAGTCCCTCCATTCCGGTCGGTACGAACCAAATGGAATTTTTCTCGGCTCCACATGGCCTTCGTTTAGTTACTTGTGAGCGGAGGAGGAGACTGAATGTAAGGCTATGTTCGAGACTCACGCTACAGAAATTCACACCTTTTTTGATTTCAGATCATAACTGAAGGGACAATTCTGCTGTAAACTGGTAAACCTGCGTGGCAGGCGTTAAAATGGCGAACGGGAAGGGGGAATTCGGGCGCCCCTCAAGACTGGTAAGTCACTTACCATTATGCTTCTGACACCCCAACCGGATTTTTCTGTCAAATGGCGGTAAGCACCCTCCATGTCCTTTTCTGCTCTTTGTACGCGTACGTACTAACCCATGTTTCATAGAACACTTATTGATTTATTTGTTGATTTTAACTTTTTACATGAGAGCATAACAGACTTGTTTTCACTATTTTGTCAGGGATGAACATATTTTAGTGCAAATATTAAACGGGAAATTGATACTGATGACGGCAAAACAATGAACAAGTAAAATCGACGGCGTTTACATAAACACTTTGCCCTTTTTAATACAAGGCTGGGGAATGCAAGATGTAGATTTATACCAAAAATTTGTCAATCACAAGGACATTGATGTTTTTCGATCCAGAACTTCCGTCCCAGCGACTCACTCAATGTAAAAACTCAAGAGCATCGATAATAGCCTATCAAAAGTTATTACTTAGATATATAATGGCTATACAATAACAGGACCCACGCTTTCATTATAAGTTATAGTGAACTGCGCGAAACCACGCGGAAAATAAACCATTTTAAAAGCATAATTGTACTGTTGAGGACAAGATGCAAAAACTGAACGAGACTTATATCCAGCCATTTTGACCAAACAAGATTGGTTAATAAGGCACCGTAAAAAGACCCAATAAACGCCCACTTCCACATAAACGCCTCTTATCTGATAAACTCTTCCTCTATGCAGTTAAAATTGTATTAGATGCCCCTCTCTAATAAACACCCCCTGTCTAATAGACGCCCCCTTTGAGAATTACTCCAAAATACTAGGAACTAGCAAAAAGGAGCAAAATCATTCAATTCTTTCAGTTTCTTGCCTGATTAACCAGGGTTTGCGTATTTTATCTTGTTCAATATGAAGTTCAGAGTAAGGATAGACTAACGATGGCAACACAGTAACCCTAAGCAAGGATTTTGACACCAATGTTGGGATTTAAAACAGCGATATGGATCACCAGACGACCTAAATGTATCATTTGGTGGGTTGGATATATATCTTATTGGACGGTTTATTGTGTAGTATCGAGGAAATTTTTACGAGTCACGCTGTATTTCTGTTGCTAATTGGTCAGAAATGAAAACTTGTCAAACTAGCTTACTCGGTAAATCAATTTGTTCAAGTTTTTGTCGGCGCTTTCAAACATTTATTAGAAAAACAGAGATGGAATGACAAATAACTGAGACGCTTATGATGGTCATAGGCTATGTAAAACAGACTGCAAGTAGGAAAACGGAGCAGAGCAAATTGCGCTGGAAGGAAGAAAACTCTTCTTTAAATTCAAGGAGTTTCAAAGAGCTACTCGTAAACAAAAGACTTGAAACCTCATCTTCGCCGGGTTATACTAACAAAAAGAGAACGTCGTATGTCTACCATGTCCAGTTTCCTCACATTTTTCAGTTCCTCGGCGGGGAGTGAATTTTTTTTCTTTCACGGATTTTCACCATCACCATCTCTATCACAGAAACTTCCTCTCTGTTGTATCTTTAGCATAACGTTTGTACGCTCTTTTGTACATTTTAATAAATGTCGACATTTCTTTGTTGTTCAGACTACTTTACTCTAGAAACTCGGTTTATTTAAGCTTACAATTGGGCCCCTATTCCGTCATTTTCTTCAGAAAATGATGCATTCTGCCATTTGCGACGTTTGTGCGGGATTAAAACCGGTCAAACTGGTCTTCTGGAGTGCAAATACCGTGAGATATTTGTACTCATTTCTAGCAATATTTGTACTATACTGAGTGGAATAATATTTCCTTTATTTTTAAACTCTCTTAATATTTTTGCCGAAAGCATATTAGTTTTGTTGAGCTTGTTATGACAGAGAATAAACGCCTTTCCCTTTTGAACACCTCTATCTATTTAATTGAACTCCGCCAATGGACACCTAAAATTAAATAGACGCGTCGGGCGTTTATCAAGTCATTTACGGTATTTATTATATGGCTTTTCAGAGTACGAATTTTATACATTAAGTAACAACAATAAAAATGCAGTCATACTCGAGGATATTTTTTTTGACCTTTTTGATTCTCACACAGCACTTGTTTAAAATTCTAAATATGCTCATCGCGCTTCACGGCTTGAAATTTGGGACTGGGACAAGGTGTTTGTCTTAGAGAGGTGCTCCCTTCATAGGTTTAGTGAATACTGAATTAACTACGCTGGATACCAACTATAGGTTTTACATGAATGATGGTTAACTTGTTTCTATAGGGATCGGCCATTACCATGCTAGCGGTCACCATTCGTATTTTAACGTAATAGATTTTGCACTGTAATCCACCCCATTGGCGCGAAACCGGTTTTATGTTGTTAGTTATATGACCTCGAAACAGCTAAAGAGAGGTTTAGACCTCAGGCAGAGATAAAAGAGCCCTTTGGCAGAGAGGGCGTCTACAAGTCAAACTGGCATATTAACAAGGTAGAGCATATAGAGATTCTAATTGACATAACATGTCAAATTAAAAATAGCAAAAGGATATTTACCAAAATGCGTAAAGTGGTAAAAGCAGTAACCATCGAACAAGCTCTCTTTCGGTTCCTTGCTTGGCTCCAGACCATTCATTGGGTCAATCACCAACAAAGATTGCTCCCAGGCTATAAAAGTAAGGAAAATAATTAACAATTATTGGACGAGGTTGAGCAAAATATCGTGATTTGTCAGTGGCGAGCAGATCAATTATTTGCCGAAGCGGAATTGATTTGCGAGACACTGACAAATCACGATATTTCGCGATAATCGCTCCAATAATTGTTTTATCATTCGATCGCCACGTTTGTTTTTTAATCAATATCTTCGGGAAGCAAGCGATCTGCCATTTTTCACGCAAGAGCGATCACAAGAAAGAGAAAAGCGTGGTTTCGTTTACGCATGAGCAGAATATTATTTGCAGCCAAACACAGTTGGACAACATTGCGCATGATCAACTCATTATTTGAAGGCAGTTATTAGCAGGTCACGTGGTGGGCTGTCGGCCAATGAAAAGAAAGAAAAATTTGCATCGAATGATAATGACCATTATTATACTTTGTACTCACAATCTGTCTTCTCATTGGCTAAGAGCCCATAGTTAATTTTGGTAATCAGCCCAACCTACAGATTATTTGTGCTAGCATTGAACTAACTAATCTGCTGGTTGCGCGCACAATGCATGATTTCCTTATATAAGAGGACGTATTGGATATAAGAATATAAGAACGGTCTCCTATAATTTACGTGGGCTTGGCACCAGGCTTGAGCTGCCTTTTTTTCAATTAGAATGTATTCATAAATCTTTTACTTTTTTAGTAAGCAAATTGTGGAATAGTTAACCGCCAGTGATAAGAGAATCTTAAGATATAAGAACTCTTAAGTGATCCCTTGAAGCCCCGGGGGGGGGATACTTCCTTATAAGAGGCTAATGGGGATGTGCCGCTGGATGGGGTCGCATTTTCACGACTGGTTTGACTATAATGGAGTCGCATTTTCAATCGAGTTACTAGAATGGGGTCACACATTGTCGGATTTTTGGGGGCTATGACAGTTCTTCATATTTATGGTCAGCAAACATACCAGAATGTTTACACTGTAGGTGAAAATTAAAGTGTTCTTCATTCAGTTTAAAAAATGGGTCAATTCATAAAAATAGAAAGTGACAAGGTTCGAATCGTAAAAATTACATATTTGCTCAAAAGTGACTAAGGTGGGGCTATAATTGGTCACAGAATAGACTATAATGGGGTAGGGGCTCTGAGAGGCCAGCGGCACATACACAGCAAAAATTTATCCAAGCACCCCCCCCCCCCACCCCCCGGGCCTTGAAGCTTTCATGTCTAAAAGCGTTCAATTTTATAAGGTTCTCTCTTGATGGATTTTAAATTTCTTCTTCAAATATTATTTGTAAATATCATCTTATTAGACAAGTAGTTTAGAGTGCTCGTTATTACTTAATTAGTTTTTATTCTTTTACATTTATTTTATTACTAATAAAATAAAGCACGTACACGTTTTAACGAGCACATCTGAGCTCCTTAGTAGGTGTTACGTGGCTTAATAAATTTGATTGATTGATTGATTGGTTGATCCGGAAAAAATTAAAAATAAAATAACACAAAAACCACATTCAAAACTTATTTACGACATAATATTCATAAAATGTTTGAACCTGAAGATTTGTCACTTAAATGAATTTCGTCGGTACTTTTCTTCTCGCAACAAGTTTTGTTATAAATGGTGAAGGCTCAATTTTACTTAGGACCCTCGTCCACCGTGACTACACCAGATTAATTTGAAAACGCCACCTCATTGTTAAGCTTTGTTATACGGTGAGGCCTGCTGTGCACTCACCAGGATAAGAAACGGAAACGAAACTTGTCCCATTTAAATAATTATAAATTTTTTTCGGGTTATTTTGCAATTGCTTAAATTGCAATTACCACCGCGACAATCATACCCTCATATAAATTTGTATTTCCGCAGTTCACATCATCTTCCTGTTTCATTCCTTTCACGGGTTAAGATAAACTCGACAAATTGGCCTGCTCCAAATGTAAGGGTCCTCATAGCTCATTTGGTAGAGCACTGCAGCGCTAACGCATAGGCCATAGGTTGGATATCCCGTTGAAGTCCCGAAATTTTTTTCGGGTTAATTTGCAATTGCTTAAATTGCAATTACCACTGCCATGATCATACCTTCATTTAAATTTGATTACAGTTTGTCTGGGTCATTTGACTATTTCCGAGGCCACTTGATGCCGATATAACTCATACGACAAATATCCAGCAAATCGAATCGGTGAAATTTCCAAATAAGTTTGCTTAAAGGCTGTCTCATTTGGAAGGAAATGTACAAATCTCTTTTCTGTATGTTCGTTAAAGGGTTAGTCTCATGAGCTGCGCATGCTTGGGCCACCGCTGTCTACCGTTTGAATTGTTTTTATGAAAAGGGGGACAGTAGGCATCACACGACTTCTACTTCCCGCCAAAATGCTGCTTTTTCCAGTAAATATTCTTTCTCTAGCTGGTAGATTATACGCTGGAGGGTTCTAAATTAATTTTGACTGAGCAATTTTAATATGTGATTTTTGCCGCTTGTTTCACACTGAGAGGCCGTGACTCCCACACAGATTTTCTCCTGTGTTTTTTTTTGTATGGTCAGGATTTGAGCTCTGATGCAAGCGCATTTTCTTTAAACTCTTTTGAAACGTAAAGCTCTTTACTGCGGTTAAATAAGGGTTTTCCGTTATTCCTTTATTTTTCTGCCGATTTAAGGTTGAAAATATTCAAAAAATTTACTAAAATGAAAATGTACAAATGTGTCGCGAAAGGCTCTGTCGCTGGAACCTTCAAATCCTACTTTCACACCAAGCCACAACTGGAATATCTTATCTTCTTAAAAAATACGTTTGTGTCAATTAAACCAATCTTTCTTATACTGCTTGAGATCAGAAATCGTCCTTTTGCGACCACAATTTTATGTTGTCATGTTGTTTTTGCCAGATTAATCTTGAATCATGCGCAGTTAATGAGATTTACCCTTAAACCTTACAGGCTCACTACCCCTTAAAGGCGTGAATATCTCTTTTAAGAGAGGTGCAGTTTGTTAAACAATTCATCATGCGAACCGGCGCAATAGGTTGAGTCGTTGCATGCTTTACTTGTTCAGTTTCGAGTCATTCATTTATAAATTAAAGACTGGTCATTAAAAAGAAGACCCGAGTATTACAAATTGCGAAAGAAAAGTAAGATCAAGATTGGGTCAATTCCATAGCAACCTTTATCGTCCTTGAGTATCTTAGTAATAACTGAAGCTGACTGCGTGAACTTTATTAACAACATGGCAGTGGTAAATTGCTACTGTTGGAAAAGAATTGATTTAGTTGATTAGTTCGAGCCAATGGGAAAACTGTCACCAAACTGGTAACAAAAATAAAAACTGAAGGTTATGTAAATAACATAAAAAATTGTTTCAATTAAATTGGCCAGTACGATTAACATTCTGCTGTAATTTGCCTTGTTGTGTAACTATCTCCTATATTGTTGCCTAGTTTCCAGTCGCTGGAAGGAAATAAAGTGGAAATTAGATTGGACCTCAATAACTGCTCTCAACTTTATTTCACTGTTTCAATCTGCTGATTTCCGGGGAAAAGTCCCTTTTAGCCGTGACTCGGTGTCATTCTGTTGTGAGCTGCCGGGTTACGCAAACAGTGCCCAAACAGTACACAAACGACAGGTCCCTGCGACGAAGAAATCGTGAGTGACATTTAAGCAGCCTAAAGCCTCACAGACCTTCAATCACTAGGAGTAGATTTTTTCAGCCTTTAACTGTACAGTTCGGTATTTCGCCTGGATTGGACAATTTTCCCCATATTTTTTACACTTTCTTTCAGGTACCATTGCAGTATTACGATTGGTAGCAATTGCTACACTGATTTGCTCACACCGTTTTTGTCCAAGAAGAAACGATTAATAGCAGTCCGTTCTACTTAAAGATATGCCTTTTCAGCGTGAACAATTTATCGGTGAATTTGTGTTATTGGTTTGTGGAATGATCGTTGGATTTCATATTACGCTGTTTATCAGACAAAATCAATGCCACTTGATTTATTCAAGGCTGAACATACGACCAAAAACACTAGCAGGAGAACTAGGCAATCGCCAATTTCTTTTTGTTGGCGTTTTGACTGCTGAGCAGTTAGTGGAAACTCGAGCAAAAGCGGTGTACGATACTTGGGGAAAGAACGTCCCCGGAAAACTTACTTTCTTTTCAAGCGGTGAAGCAGGAAGAAGGCTTGGGTTACCTGTGGTCAGTTTACCTGATGTAGATGACACATATCCGCCACTAAAAAAATCCTTAATGATGATTAAATACATGCACGATGTCCATTTGGATGAGTACCAATGGTTCATGCGAGCGGATGACGACGTTTACGTGCGAACTGACAAGTTAGTTGCCTTCTTGCAGTCATTAAACAGCTCAGATGATATTCATCTGGGGCACGCTGGTACGGGTGCCAAGGACGAAATAGGTATGTTGAGCCTGAATCCGGGGGATAACTACTGCATGGGCGGGCCAGGGGTTATTATGAGCCGAAGTGTTATAAAAAAGGTTGCGCTACATTTGGAACATTGCCTTCAAACAGCACCAACATTACATGAAGACATCGAGCTTGGCCGATGTATACAAAGATACACTGGGGTCTCATGCACTTGGGCATACGAGGTAAGAAAAGCCGCTGAGTTTACAATACTTTGTGTTTACCACGACTCTAACCAAAACCTCAAGAAGAGGTAGTTGATTTGCGTGACTTGTCTCTACGAATGCAATAATAAAACTTTCATGTATGGATGGTGCAGATTACAAAAATGTACCGAGTTTTTTCTTATAATACACGAATAATCGCCTTAACTAGGGCGCTTATTGAAGGGCGGCCTTTAATCGAGGAAATACGTTATTCAGCGGGGTTCATCCTTAATGCGTACACACCAAGAATAAAGACGAGTAGTCTTGACAAAAACCCACAGATTATAACTAGTGACCATAAAGGTTACATAGCCAGTTTGAACCTAAACCTCTGCTCAGTATAAAATCAGTGACTAACGAATTGTGTTCCTTTGTTTTAGATGCGCGACCTCTTCTTTCACCATTACACTGAGAAGGAGAAGGTTTTTTTCGGTGACTTAGACACCAAGCCCATTAACGATGCCATCACGCTCCATCCCATTAAACAACCAGCCTACATGCGCCGTCTGCACGTGCACTTCATGAGCCAGCGAATTCAGCATCTCCAATATGAAACTGTTAAGCTGCAAAGAGTTCTGAGACGAACTGATAGTCTGATTCAAGAAGAAGAAAACTGGCTTCTTACACGAGAAAAATATTCTCATCGGGATGAAGAAGACTTTCATCACCAGCTGGCGAGAAATAACACTGAACAATGGAGCATATTCACTTCGAATTCATTCTTCTCTGATACCATGTTAATGTCCCCTGGAACTGGTATTCGTGGTGCACTAAAGATTGAGTTAAAAAAATTATTGGAAATAGAAAAAGAAACGTTGAAGGAAGAAGCAAGGACTCGATTTCCTGAAAATATAAATATCCTGAAAATAAACTATGGTTACAGGCGTGGTCACCCCATATACGGTGTTCAATACGTCATGCATTCAACTGTAAGATCAGAAAAGAAAATCCTTTATACAGAAACAGGAAAAACTAAACAAATTTCTAGCCTACAAAGTAGAAGGTTCTTCTTCCAACTCCCATTTGGAAGACTCGTTTACGACGCCAAATCCCTCGATAACACTTTACCCTTTGTGCACTTCCTTGTCCCCTTGGAAGGGCGGTTAGAAACGTTTCGTCGCTTCATGAAGAATTTTGAAGAGGTTTGTCTCGAGCAAATTCTGAGGGTAAAGCTTGTAATCGCGTATTCGTCATCATTTTTTTCTCCTCGCGAGCACAAAGCCGTCTTCAAGGAATACCAGTACAAGTACCCTCTGGCAGACCTTATTTGGATTGACGTTGCGGGCAACTTTTCCCGCGGGGTAGCCCTATCTTTGGCGGCAGCTAAATTAAACAAGACAGATTTGTTGTTCCTGTGTGACGTTGATTTAGTATTCAGCAAGGAGTTTTTGGACCGCTGTCGCATTAACACGGTGCTTGGGCAACAAGTCTATTTCCCCATAATGTTCAGTCAGTTTGATCCTGATTTATCAGATATCCACAACAACAGACCTGAATCGTACTACACAATTAATGCAGACGCAGGAATTTGGAGGACCTACTCATACGGACCCGTTTGTTTGTACGGTCGAGATCTTCAAGCAGTTGGAGGGTTTAACACAAGCATCCAAGGCTGGGGATGGGAAGACGTGGACTTAAATGAGAAATTTGTCAAACATAAAGACATTGATGTGTTTCGCGCCCCCGATCCTGGTCTTATACATGTTTATCATCCCGTGAAATGCGATCCAAAGCTACCCTCTACACAGCTAGCACAATGTCGAGGCTCAAAGGCATCGGGATTGGCCAATCAGAAGTCGTTACTCAGATATATACTTGCTATGCAAAATAAAGGACTTAAGTAACCAGACTGTCATAGAACGACAATTACTGCTTTCAGAACGGAACAGTCCATAAAGCCGTACTACTAGGAAAACTGTTCTCAAAGAGCGAGGCATGGACACTCAAGATGTATCGATATAATGTATATTACGAGAAACTGAAATATTAGTTTAAGGGGGTTGAAGTATTTAGTTAAGGAGTTTATCAGGTTATGACCTATTGCCTATAAGATTTTAAGTGACCAAAGAATATAAGTGGGCTGAACACTCCTTTGTAGAGGTTCCTTGTAATAGATTACGGCTTTTTTAGTTTAGCCTGCGAGCAGACATTGACTGCAAATAGAAAAGAAAATAGTAGAATTTTGCCTGCAGGCTAATTCAGTGAGTCTAAGTGCTTTCATCTTCAGTATACATGAAAGGAAAAGGATTGGTCAATTCTTCAAGGATGAAGAATCTTGTATTTCTTACAACTCCTGAACAATCACTGGGAAAGTGAACAGTCCACAAGCACTTCATTCTTCAAAGAGAAATTTTAGCTCAGTAATACCACACTTGCGCAGTGGTTTGCTTTTACAGATACACGTATCTTCTTAAATGCTGATCAATCTCTATTTCCCTTTGCCATGCGCATGCGTGGGGTGGACTGGGAAGTCCTTCGCCGACAATTAATTCCTAGGAATCGCCTAAATTACATCACTGAGCCACTTTTCCACCGCACTTTGGCATCGCTGTTTCACTGTTCATCAGTTCGATCGCACTACTAACAACTGTGGCGCACTTTAGTACCACTATGCCACTGTTCCACTCAGCACCAATACACTTAAATACCGCTATGTCACTGTTCCCCCAAAATTCTAATAACACTAAGACAATGTGCGACTGTCACACATGTTTCTGTCACTGTGACACTCTGCCGCTGTTCCTCCACACTTAACTATCACCGTGACACTATGACACTGTACCACTGTTCCACCACACTTTACTATCACTGTGACACTATGACACCGTGCCATAAGGGGCCCATGAAAGACACCGCCCTGTTGTTACTTCCAATCACAATTTCAATTACAATGCTCAATATAAATGCTCAATATAAATAAATAGCTCATTTTATCCTTAAAAAAATTAATTCAAACCCTAGATGTTCGTTAATTTAAGGCCTTGATTGATGGTCTGTGGGGAGCCTGTACCGGAATTGAAGCTTGGCCTACTGCTCTGAAGCCTGGGACCCAACCTACAGCTGTAAAACTCATACTATCCCTGTACCTCTAAATTAAGGACACCTCTGCAATGTGGACACTTGAGTGTGTCCCTTTTGGTGCTGGCTTGAAGAGTAAAGTCCTTAGTGAAGATTTTGCAGTCGTGCTGTTTATCATAAACAGTGGAAACTCTATGTAATAAAGGGCCACTGAGGGACTGACAAAATTTGTTCGCTATACAGAGGTTTTGTTATATTCAGGTTCTTTTCCATATACTTTGCTATTAATAATGAGACGAGGAATATCGTTTGCTATACAGAGGACTTCATCATAAAGAGGTTCATTAAATCGAGGTTACATTGTACAAAAAATCTAATTTCCTGACTTTTTAACGTATGGCTGTGACATTGCACATGTTTTAGGCTCCACTGATGAATAGTTACGCCAATATATTAATAAGAGATATTTGCAGGATTAACAATGTATGTAGTCTGTTCCCTTTGCATTTTAAAAATGAAATTATTAAAAGTCCATATCAAACCAATTGGATCATTCCCTCATGGTTGACCACTGGTGTGAAAAATCATAGAAAGAATATAGCCACAGAGACTCAGAAGATCTCAAATTGGGATTCCTTTCCACCGCCATTACTCCTGGGGATCATTTTTTGGTTGGTGGAGGGGGAATATGACATGATTTATAGTGTCAGTCATAGCATGATGTTGAAGGTTTTGACCAATGATAGAAAAGCAAGTGTGCAGAACATAACAGACCTATCCCGCGTTTTGTTTTCCTACAAATCACGGTATTTTATCAACCCAAGTATCGATTTTGCGCCTTTAAGTTCATAGGAATGTTGGAATGGTCTATTAACTGGCTTATATAGAGAACATGTACATAAAATGCATCTGTATTTACACAGAGAACATGGTAAGAAAAAAATCATGTAGAAGCACAGATTATTATCTCGAATCAAAGCATGCACACACTTGTTCGAAACCGCGTTGCCTTATTTTTAACAAGGCTTAAGTTAAGCTTAATTATTGAAGTAATCTACGATTTGATCATGACCTACCGTTTCCAGTTTTCGTCGTCCGTGCCCTCGTTCTCTTTTCAGGCCATCTCATTTCCCCTAATCCATTTTGGTTTTACTGTGTTCAATTTTCCTCTTCTTACAAAGCTTACAAAGTAAAACAGCAAATCTTGTTTCGTTATTTTTTTCAAAAACTTTTCATGTGCCGAACCTAATACATTAACTTAAGTACATAAAAAGTTCGGCGTCTGAATCAATTAGGAACACCTGTTTCAATTTGGAACGGCTCAGTCGTCCTTTCCGCTTGCCCCGAACGGGAATCTCGACTTTGGATGAACTTTGGAACGGCTTTGATTTAGACACCGACCTTTTCATGTACCGAACCAAAGGCATAAGTTGATATAAGGTATTTTGTAAGAATTAAGATCGGCGTCTGAATCAGTTCGGCCGGTCTAAATAATTTGGGTCGGCCTTAATTCGAATTAGGTTCGGCTCATAAAAAGTTCGGCGTCTGACCCGGGCCTCAGCGGGTTGCATATTTTACCGACAAAATTTCGGCTCTGGGTTTAATTGCTCCCCCCACCGACCCTCCAAGAGGTACAATAACAAAACAGTCGTCTCCAGGATTCGTACCCTTTTTGAACCAAACATTCAGGGACTTTTCAAGGGCTTTTAAGGACACATTTCCCATTTTTGAAGGACTCCATTCAGTGCATTTTAGTTCTTCCACAACATGAGCAATTTTATCCCGAAGGTCTTTGTGTTTGCTCCTTCCTCTTTGAAGTTTTACTTAAACTATAAAGTAAGCATTGAAATTCAAGGAATTTCCAACAACGACTGCATTTTTCAAGGACTTTCACGGCCTTGAATTTGTATTTTAAAATTCAAGGACTTTCAAGGTGTGGCTAATCCTGCGTCTCGCCTTTTGAACAGTAGGCCATGTCCCTGTCGGTATTTACTCATCTTTATGTTCTTTCTAGACCCGAGACTTATGTCCCTGTTCCAAGGCCATGTCGCTTGCCAAACTTTTACCCTAACAGGACCTCGTCAATACGCCCTTCAGCCTTGACCACCTCCCCGCAAAAAAGCTTTGGAACCTCTCCTCCTACGTGGATACGTTGCGTGACCGGCCGACACACACAAAACATGGAAGTTACGTATGTTATTCTGTGTCTTTTTGGTGGTTTGCTTTTCTTGCGTTTTTCTTTGACGTGTGATGGGGACGATGATTGCCCTTACAATGGGGACAGCTGCTGTATATACACAAAAACTGGAAAAAAACTAGAAATGGGGCTTTGTGTTTTGCGAAATTGTGGTGCTGGTGTTTGTCGCACCCAAGCCGATTGTTTACCAGAAAAGAGATGCGATACTTCGAGCAGCTATGAATTTCGCTGTACGACAGAGTGCTTCGGTGATGATCATTGTCAACAGATGTATGTTAATCATAGCGGATACATTTGTACTTACAATGAAGACATGGATCAAAACCATTGCATCAAGTGGCCTCCAGAAGAGGACAGTGCAGACAATGTCGTAGACGTGGATTCTGATGCCGTTAAGTACATTTTGATTACACTTGCAGTGATAGCTTTCTGTTTGATTTGTGCATGCCTACGACGACGAAGCATGGGACAGAATGTTCGTAGGGAAATGGCTACACAGCCCAGCAATGCTCTTTCAACCGGGACGACTAATGCACAGGAAAGAAGGAATGTTGAAAGACCGGTTGAAAGACCTGCAACATTACAAATAACCCCAAATCAGACACAGATCGAACACTTAAACAGTCTACCACTTGATGCTATTGCCGTAAGTGGGCCCCCTTCATATATGGAGGTTGGAGACATTCCAGAATCCCCTCCACCAACTTATGAACAAGCTACAAAAGCTTGAACTGAACCTTAAATGAACAGGGAGCAGGGTGCAACGCCCGGGGGGGGGGGGGATGGGTAATCCATATTTCCTGTGACAGCTGATCAAATGGGGGCAAAAATCAAAAAACCGGAAAAAGGGCTAGGGCTTCCAACAAAATAAAATAAAAATCCCAGGACCAAAAATTAACCCCCCCCCCCCCAAAAAAAAAAACCGTGCTGAATTTCTGAGCCTAACAAATTTCCAGAAAGCCATTCACAAACAATAATTGAATGTTTGTGCTTATTTATTCATTGCACCATCTTAAGTTTTCTCTCCTATGTCTGAGTCATTCAAACAACACTCGAGAAAAAACCCCCTTCTTAAATCAAGCCACCGAAATCGATACTTGCCAAATTTTCCTACCCAACCTGTAACTGGAATTTTCAAACACAAAACAATCCTTTGATCATCTCAATCACTTGAAATTTGGAGTACCTCAACCCCCCTACCCACCCTCCCACCCCCGCTGCAGTGCAAAGAAAGTCAGTTTTACAGCTTGCCCTTCAAGCAAGCTATAGCATACATCAAATCAAGCCCAAAAGTCCATTTGACTTGCCTGAAAATTTCTTTAGACAAGAAGTAAGTTATTTTTACTTAATACACAATTCTACCATTCGTCAATTAATTACTTTTATTAATTTATTTAACAAAAGCTTAAGGGCGATGTTTTTAAGGTATTTTTATTCCTTTTACCTGAAGATTATGCCGATCACACAACATCTTGTCTGTCATGAAATGTAATATGATACTGCATGTAGTTTTTGCAGATTTCACAGATCAGCCTGAAGGCTCTCGATCCACTTGAATTTATTGGGAATTTTTAGTTTGTCTTACAGTAATTATGTAATTTGAATAATTCCCCAAAAAACTCAGTTGTCCATCACGCAAGTTAAGGACATAATGCACTAGCCTTATTGCAAAAGCCACTAGCCACAGGCTATCTTTGCACATTGGGGAGGTATCAGTCATTCATAGATGAAAGAGGGGGTTTATTTTTTTCTTAACAGAAGAAAGTTTTTTTTTTCTTGGGAGGGTAAGGGTCAACTGGAGGGTGGGGATGTATTATAGTATACAGGGAGGTAAATGAGATCTTTCTCAGAAACATTATAAACAAATTATTGGATGGAGTTTTGTGATATCCGGAATTATCAACGTCGAGGTAAGTGTTATCAGCCGAGCTGAAGGCAGAGGCTGATAACACTTGCTGAGGCCTTGATTATTTAGGATATCACAAAAACTGAATCTAATAATTGTTTTATTATACATTGTTTTGAAGAAAACAACAACAAACACACCCATCGCAAGGAAACTGAATTGATATTGTTATTGAAAATCATGCATTGCCCTTGCAACCTACAGATTAGTCAGTTATCAGCTAGCAGGTCACTAACTAATCTGTACATTGTGTTGATTTCCATAATTAGCTGTACGCTCTTAGTCAATGAGAAGACAGATAGTGAGTACAATGTATAATAATGATATTTATTGGGTGTACAGTTCACTATTATTTTACCAGGTTCATTAGTTTCAGGACTTACAAAAATACGCCAGTTACCTATTTTCAAGCTCATGTTGACATCTTTGTAAACTTTGCAACACTTAACTTTGTTTTTATCTAATTATTTATTCCTTTTATTTGCCGAAGGTTTTGTTCCTGAAAGGATGGCATTAGGTTTTCAACATTTAATAATTGCATTAAAATACCCTTTGTTTCTACCCAGAATTCTTGTGCTTCTGCAACTCTGTTTCCTGGTATGATTTATTTTGTTAGGCTCAGGTATACAGTTTGGCAACTGATTACTGAACAGTTTCGATAAGTGCTGCTTATGGCCATAAATATTTGAAACAATTGAGTACCACCATGATTTCAAAGCAAGAAAGAACGAGCAAAAACTTGAACAAGGAAGCCGTTGATGGACTTTGTCAAGAATAAAGAGGACAAAATGGATCAGAAAATGTCTTATTTTCAGAAAAATTAACCAGCAATATATGTTGTAGGTTTGAGCCACTGAAGGATCAAACTAAAGTGGCTGAGCCACAACAATGGGTGCAACTGAGGGTCAGAAGTTATTTTAAAACCATAGACATGGTATATTCCATACTAAATATTTTGAAACTGGAGCATCTGCCTTTTCCTTATTGAGGAGTGCCAGTTTTTTGACTTTCACAGTCAATAGGGACAGTACAACAACTAAATTTGTTTGAATTTCTTTTCACAAAAGGACAGAAGTTGTAGACACTTTTTTGGGCTATCCCTGTACCCCTTATTATCAAATTGACTTGGCTGGGTATTTGCCCTTACCCAGCTTGTATGTTCACCCTTACATGTATGAATCACCCCTCCCCCCGACTCTCAACCAAGCAACTGGGTCATTCTTCACATGGGCCTCATGGTTTGGTGGTGCCACTAAGGGACTTCAAATGTAAGTTGAAGTTCTACTTATGGACACCTCTCCATTTTGGACATTTCAAAGCCTGCCTTTAGCATTAGCCATTATGGCTCCTAGTGGACGATGAGGAAGTAACAGGTTCTCTTACAACGGATTATACTGCACCCAAGACCAACAGCAGCACATTAGGGGTATTCGGCATCCCTAGTGATTCTTTTTTGCCCCAAAGAGTGAGATTAATAATATTTTGAAAGTGCTGTAAGATAGGGCCTGTAAGTTGTCATCCTCATCCAAAAGGATTAGAAGTTTGTTTACAGACTTGGGACAGAGGTAACACCTTCTAATCAGCTATTTAATTTAAGGCCTTGATTGATGGTATGGCAGCCGGCAGGGAATTTAACCATGGCCTACTGCTCTGAAGCCTGGGACCCAACCTACTTCTGTAAAATTCATACTATTACGGTACCTCTAAATTAAGGTCACCTCTGCAATGTGGACACTTGAGTGTGTCCCTTTTGCTGCTGGTTTGAATTATTGTTTTGGCTAATTTTGCACCCGGAGGAAACCTTGAAACCCTTACCCTATACCAGAGCTGGTTCAGCTGAATTTTACAATGCTGTACTAGACTAAACTCCACAAATCCCCTATCCTACAGTAGCTTTTAGGCTGAGTTTCATAAATTTAAACTTGCTGAATTGATCTTTCTGTATTTTTGAGTGGCAAATTCCTGGTTTCCCTAGTCTAGGCTAAAATTTTCCACCAATTGATCAGTTTTCACAAAAATGATACCCTATTCTAGACCCAAACTCTCTGATTTATACACCCTTTCCCAGAGTAAACTGTTTCAAATTTATTTGGGCACACAGGTCAAATTTTTTTTTCAATTCTTCTGATCCCATCTCCATATGTATTCTGGGGGAAAACTGTTTTGCAGTTCCCAACCAACAGTTACCACTTGTTTACAGTGGAGCTGGCAGTTGAAGGAGTGCTTTGCACTCACCTCGGCAAAAAAGGGTCTTTGATATGCAGGTTAACCCCCGCTCATTGATCTGATGGCTATGCCTTGCTGATTGCCATGGCTGCCAATGCCTGGGTGATATGGTTGTGCGCTTGCGTAAGGTACTGCCATACCGTGGAGTTGGTACAAGTGCTTCAGTGCAGATAACTGGTATTGTTTGAAAACCATACCCTTTAGGGCAGCAAATATCGCCCATATATGGCAGTCCTCCCCCCCCCCCAACGACCGGGATTTTGCAGCCTTATTCTTGACCAAAAACAGTGGAAAATCTATAAGGTGAAGGGCCAAGGGACTGACAAAATTTGTTCGTTATACAAAGGTTTTGTTATTTTGAGGTTCTTTTCCGTTTACTTTGCTGTTACTGGGGCAAGAAATATCATTTCCTATACCGACAACCACATAAATGTATGTTATATGATACCAATGATTTCAAAAAACCAGCTGTGACAGGCACCCTGCTGATGAATAGTTACACTAATATATCATCAATCAATAAGAGATATTTGCAGGATTAACAGTGTTTATAGGCTGCACCCTCTGCATTTTAATAATGATATTATTATCATCCCATATTAAATCAAGTGAATCATTCCATCACAGGTGATCACTGTTGTGCAAAGTCATAGAAATAAATTGTTTTGTTTTGGAAGGCCTTTCAAAACAGTTAATTTCCCGATCGCTATTGGCACCTTTTCGCTCACGTGTTTGTTAGCTCAAGTTACACTCTATTATATGCGTCTACTGTCAGCGTTGCTTATTATACTCTTGTGCTTAGGTCAGACTTATAGCGATAGTTTTAGCTTTCCCCCCCTTCCCACCCTAGTTTCGGTGGGCGGAGAGGTTATTGTTCTCATTGGGCAGCCACCCCTGGCTGCGTTTCGGGGCTGGTAGTTGTTTGATTTCAATAAACCCTCTCTCTGTGCCAAACAGTTTGTCTCCGTGTCTTTTCTGATGTAGTTTAGTTACAGATTGAGTTTGTAGGGAAATCGTGTAACCACAGAGACTCAGGAGATCTCAAACTCTGCCATATGGGGATCAATTTTTGGGTAGTAGAGGAGGGATATCATGTGATTGATAGTATCAGTTATGTTCATAGCACGATGTTGATGTAACTGGAAATATAATTTTTCATTTCCTTGAAGGTTTTGACCAATGATAGAAAACCAAGTGTGCAGAACATAATAACACCTTTCCCGCTTTATCATCCCAAGGCTCGGTTTATATGTTCATAGGAATGCTGGAAATGCGAATGGTCTATTAACTGACTTTTTAGAGACCATGTACATAAAGGCCATAA
>NC_133206.1:19425622-19543122 GCF_958299795.1 Porites lutea
TTCTTTCTTATACATTTGGAATTGAAACGACGGATACATTGACATACAACCGTAGTTCCTTCGTAAACCATATCCGATTCCAGGCCAAAATGGGCAAAATCTATCCCCGTTTTCAGACCAAAACGACGCACAAACCCTACCCTTAGGGACTTTTGGCTTATGTAAGGGAGTACCCCCCCCCCCCCCCTGGGACCCAGTTACAGACTGCAGTTTATTTTAATATTCTCACCAGGGATTCCTTCAAACAATGGTGAATTTCAGCATGTTACGTGACTCCAAACCCCTGGAATTTTAGCATGAGAATGGTTATGCAACCTTTGACACGTTTTTTGGCTATATAATCTTATTCCGGTGCGGTCAGTCCTTTATAACCTCAAAAGTCCTTTCCACGGCGTTTGAGGAGGTTTAGCTAAGTGCGCCCCTCCCTCCTCCCCGCAGCGATGATAGCGCCTACGCTCCAGGTAGCTACCTACTCACTTCCGCCTCGGGCTGGCCTTTCCCATATCTTATAACATCCTTGAGGCTTTGTTTGTGGGTAGCCCTGGTGAGAATATATTACTGTTGTGTTTGACAGGTGCGACATTGTAATCTACACCATGCAGTCAAATATGATTCTATCTCTGCATCGTTTTGTTTTACATAATATTTATAAACGATTTATCGTAATCATCTTCAGTGACTTAAGAAATTTGATTTTGAAAAAAAATCACTGAAAATCACTGGAAATTTGATAAACGCCGCGGTGTTTAATCGAGGAAATACGGTAGTTTGTACCAATGTATTAATAGTAATCTTGCCTTGCTTAGACAAGTTATTATAAATGCTATTAAATATTAGGTTTTAAGGGTTATTAAATGCTTGCATCTATTCCTCCATTCTCGACTCACTTAGGAATGAGGTCCTGTAAAAAATAAACAGATTCATAGAATATGAGTTTATGAATGAGGACTTAGTCATTTGTATACGGTGCAGTACTTGACAGTCGAATAGTAAACTGAACAATAACGGACAAAAACCAAACTGCCTCCAGGCAGACCAGTTTGTTCTCAGTTTATGCAAAAGAGATTGAGCTACAAGCCTCACCAAGGAGTTGAAATTTGCAGTGACGCAACACCCTCTGGCATGCAGAGTGCAAGTTTAATTTTTGTCCTGAGGTCCGTTTCTTCTCTTGTTTAAATCATCCAAATCTACTCTAGTCAAGTTAGTTCTGCAGTGCAAGACAGCTGGTCTCGTGGACTTAACCAATGAGGTGGTCAACGACTCATACCGATTCCCGATTTTGTTGAAATTTTGAAGGTCACCATTTATACACCCTCTTTTTCAGTTGGAACTAGCCAACTGTAACACAAATTCGCACTGGGAAAAATGGTGTGAAACTGACTGGGCAAAGAAACGACAAAAATGCCCATAGTAACGGATTGGTTACAGACAGAACAATCTAACTTTCTACAGACAAATGTTCATCAAGCTATACGCAATAAACCAGTTTAAAGCGCAAATTTTGTTTTGTTACCTTTCAGTTGGCTCACTGTTGCGGTGGTGAATGGTCGGCGATCCTGGGTTTACATCCTTTAAAGATATATCCTCCTTATCATGTTTGGGTAAGTCTGCAGACCCACTTTTTAACCTTTTATAAATCTACAAAGGATCAAAATGAAATAAAGACGTGCCAAGAGCCTGTTCTAGACTCTTTCGATAGTGCTGGTGATCGACTAAGTGCTCTATTTTAATAATGGCGTATCTAAATATGTCAGATCTTATCACATTACTTGTATTACTTCGGGTTCCGACACAAGTTTAAGGGGGCAGTGTCCAGTCACTTTTGACCACTTTAATAAGTGGCAATGTCACAGAAGCTCCCCGATAGTGCCATAATCATGGGAGTACCCACCGATTAACAGGCAAAAAACACGGTTCCTAATGGCGATATTCTGAAGGCAAAAACGGAAACAGAAGACGACTGCACGCAGGTTATATTGGCGATCTCAATTGTTTTTTATCCGTCTTACAGCTTATTTAAGAAAGGTTGTCATGAGAAAAATTGTGTACTCAAGAGTGCCAAATGACTGGCTTAGCGTTTTAATGGAACGGAAACCATAACAACATGGAAAGGTCGAAACACTGCAGGGGTAACAAGTTGTCTAGAGTCACCGATTATAATTATCCCAGATTACGCCGTACGGCATTTTTCGCGTACGCTTTAGGTGCACAGTTTTATATGACACCCTTTCTCAAATCGCTGTTGAAAACGTGTTGAGACTTCCGTCTTCGAGTATAGGACTTTGGTATGTTTCCGGCTAAGGCTTGCGAAGCATCTTTCAAGACCTAGCTCGAAAATGCCTACTAACAGACCTACATTATACACAAAAATAGTGGCGCTCTGAGTTACTTTGACGGATAATTATAACGGCACATTACTAAGATTTTGTCCCAGCGAATTTATTGGGGACCTCAAGCAACCAGAACGTTGACATCACGGACATCAAAAATGGTAACCGGAAGTTGATATTTTCACTTTTCAGTGCGCTTGCTGGACAAATTCGTACAGCAGGAGTTAAAACAAAGGCATTGAGATTCGTTGTGTGAGACGGAAGCGTTCCATTAAGCTAGTCATCGAACTTCCGGTTGCTACCTATGACGTCCGGGACGTCAGCGTTCTCGTTGCTTCAACTCGCCATTATCTTCATGGGAGGTGGAACATTTTTTGGGAGAAGACCCTGGTACTCGAGATGGAATAAATATCTCACACTCTTGGCTAGTAGACAGTTCGTGGGTATAAGACTACGAAACTTATAAAGGCATAAACTTTACATTATTCTTACCACATAAATAATTATGAATATGACCAGTAGAAGAACTCCAAACACAGCAATGATAGCAGTCGCCCACGCTGGCCAGGTCGTCGCTGTTTGCAGTTGCTCCACATTAACTGCCATAGTTGTTGGCATCTCTGCTTCCACTACTGTGACATCGGTTAGTTTCAGACTTCCACGGCTACTTTCGAGTGATTCTTTTATCATGTCTTTGGTTATATCCGAGTCTTCTCGAACTAGTATTTTTAGTTTGCAAGTAACACTGTTAGCTTCAAGAAATTTCTCCACCTCGGAGGAAATAAATCCTTTCGAATCGTTGAGCGCATTTTCAACATTGTCTTTTACTTCCTCTGCTAAATTCTGAAATTCCTGGCTCCCTTTGTCTTTAAGACTGCTATTGTAATCTCTATTTGTTATCGTCATTGTAACACTGAACCTTTTAGGACTGACCTCAGGTTTTGGAGTCGTGGGCGAAATAGTGGTTGTGGGTGTAACCCCACTGGAATGGCTGGATTTTGGCTCAGTTTGAGTTTTAAAGGAGGTAGCAGAGGTTGTAGATACGCTTGTTGCGCTCATGTCTATTGAAGTACGAGTTGTGCTCAAATGAATTGAACGATCCGTGGAATTTGCTGTACTGATAGACGGGAATGCAATGGTCCATAAGGTTGGTCGTAGTGTGGTTTGCTCTCTCCTGAAAGTCATTGAACTCTCCGTTGGACGGAAACTGCCGATGGACGAAGTTTCACTAATAAATGGTCTCTGGCTCGAGGTAAAATTCACTGAGTCTGAGGATTTCGCAGCACTGAAAGGCGACACTGTGCTTGGGGTCATTAACATCTCGGTTGAGGTGAAGTTAAATATCCTGGTGGTTCTTTTTAAACTACTCACAGGTATGTATGCGCTTCGGCTCGTGCTAGTCGCAGCCCGAGGAAGTGAAAAGGACGGCGAGCTGCTGGACTCTCCTAGTCTCTCCGAAGGAATAATGGTGGAAGATTTTGTGTCAGAAGTCCTGGTTCTTAAAGATGGTTGCAGGCTGCGAGGTTGTAATGAAGTCAGTGATGGTGTGGTAGTAACCACACTTGTCGGAGCACTCTGAGGATGTGAATAAATTGCTACGCTGCTGGTTTCTCCTAGACTCTCCGAAGGTCTGATTGTGAAAGATGTTGTGTCAGTAGTCTCGGTTCTTGAAGATCCTGGTACGCTGCTATATTGTGGAGAGGTCAGCGATGATGTGTAACTTACTGAACTTGTTGGAGTACTACTAGCTTTTAAATGGGACAGAACGCCGCTAGACTCTCCTATGCTTGCGCTAGTTGCGATAGTCGACGATTTATTGTCAACAATCCTGGTTTTTAAAGGTAACATGGAGCTTGTAGGTTGTTGTGACATCGGCGATGATGTAGAAGACACTGGACTTGTTGGAGTGCTATCAGGATGCGAATATGGCGATAAACTGCCTGACTCTCCTTGACTTGCCGAAGGCGTGGTAATCGAAGATTTAATATATGCTGTCTTGGTCCTTGAAGTTTGCGTTACGCTACTAGATTGTGGTGATGTCGGCGATGATGTTGCACTTGTTGTAGTACTAGCAGTGGGTGAATAGGACGGTAAGCTGCTGAACCCTTCTAGAATTGCTGAGCGGGTTTTAATCGAAGATTTGATGTAATCAATCTTGGTCATAGACGATGGTGTTACGCTGCGAGATTGTAGTGATGTCGGAGATGATGTGAAACTTGCTGCTCTTGTTGTTTTGCTCTCTGGAAGTGAATAGGACGGTACGCTACTGGACTCTTCTATACTTGTTGAAGGGGTTTTAGTCGAAGATTTGATGTAATCAATCTTGGTTATTGAAGGAAGTGTTGTGCTGTTCAGTTGTACTGATGTCGGCGACGATGTGAAACTTGCTGCACTTGTAGCACTATCAGCAGGTGAATAGGACGGTACGCTGCTGGACTCTTTTAGACTTGCTGAAGGGGTTTTAATCGAAGATTCGATGTAATCAATCTTGGTCATTGACGATGGTGTTACGCTTCGAGATTGTAGTGATGTCGGAGATAAAGCGAAACTTGCTTCACTTGCTGTTGTGCTCTCTGGAAGTGAATAGGGCGGTACGCTACTGGACTCTCCTATACTTGCTGAAGGTGTTTTCATCGAAGATTTGATGTAATCAATCTTGGTTATTAAAGACAGTGTTACGCTAAGAGATTGTAGTGGTGTCGGCGATGATGTGAAACTTGCTGTACTCGTTGTAGTGCTCTCTGGAAGCGAATAGGACGGTACGCTGCTGGAATCTCCTAGACCTGCCAAATACGTAGTAGTCAAAGGTTTTGAAGATGCGATTTCGTCGCTAGATGGTAGTGGTGTTGGCGATGATGTGACTTTTACAGAATCTGCTACACCGATAAGTACGCTGCTTGACTCGTCAAGATGTGCGGAAGGTGTGGTAGTCGAAGATTTTGTTTCATCAGTCTTGGTGCTTGAAGTCGGTGATACACTGCGGGATTGTCTTAAAATCGGTGAAGATGTGAACTTCAAAAAACTTGTCTCACCAGTTTCAATACGTGTTGGCGTTGTCATGCTCGATCCTTTCAAAGAAGTAGAGGTAGGAGAACTTTTCGCTTCAGTTCTACTACTTGTGGACAGTTCTGCTGAGTTGGTTTTACTTAGCTTTGCTACAGCTGTTGATACCACCACACTTGTTTGGGCAATTTCGTTACTTGAAGATTCTGTGCTGTGAGACTTTCTTGACAATGGCCAAGAGGTGACCGACAGACCATTAGAAGAAGGTTCTACCTTGCTAGACCTACTTAGAATCGGTGAAGTTGAGAAAGCTGTAGTACTTGTTTCAGCATTCTCGAATCTTGAGAAACTGGACACGTAGCTGGGTTTATCAGGGCGCTTTACAGCCGTGGAAATCACAGTACTTGTTGCGTAGACAGTGGTACTTAAAACAGGTGTCACGCTGCTAGACAGTCCTGAACTAGGTAAAGATAGAGGTACGCTTTTAGGTTGGCTTGAGAATTTTGGTGGTTGAAGCGAGGGGGTGCTTGGGTAAGCAGCTAGCACATCTGAAGACGGCGATGGACTGGTAGGTTGATGCGCAGTGTGTGATGTTGGCAAAGATGTTGTTGGTGAAGCTGCTAGTACTCCTAGAACATTAAAATATGGTTCTTGAGAATCAATTTTTTAAGCACTTTAGTAAAAAGCAAACTGAACTTAGTGAAGTGAGTGATTCGACAGGTTTCATTATTTTAAGCGAGTACAGCGGCGCCTTTCATCGTTCTGGTCTAGGCCTTCATATGAACTTGATTTATCGACCTATTTTTATCAGCGATGAAAACTTTTATCAGCATCCATCAAGCGAGTTGGCAAAGAAGATTTTCTCAAGGCAGATACTTGTTTAGCTCTGAGTACAGATATCTTTAAGTATAGCCTCCAAATAAATTTCTGTTTCTTTGAAAAGTAAATAATTCCTCTGGCTGTGTTGGTTTAAAGAACGCTACCTGATGCTTAATCAATAATTAACGAACAGTAGTTTTATCACTGGTTAAGAAATCGAACACGAAGCGCGAGGATTTTAACTAATGATAAAACACGTGCTGTGAGTGTGAGTGCTTTGCACAGCTTCAAAACCGTCCCGGGAGTATTTCATTTCCAAAGGACACAGGCGTCCCAGCTCACGTTACGAGATACTTTCTCACAAGAGAGTCGGTGTCGCGTTACAGGCGACCGTTTAGACGTTGTATGAGAAATAAAATACTGAGGTCTGAGAAAGCTAAATATCATTATATTTTACTTTTTTTCTTTAAAATACATAAAGGAGAATTACCATTGATGTATTCTTGTGTTTGTTTTGTGTGTGAATTTATAGATTTAGCCGACTTTTCGGTTCTATTGTGTGACCCCTGTCACCCCATTCATAAAAGAAGTCAAGGCCGCACAGCAAAACAGCTGGTGGTCCGGACCTTGTCTACTCGAATGCGGTTTGCGGCCCGAAAACCCATCGAATCGCAGATTTTTTCGACCAGAGGCAAAGTTCTATCATAGCTACACCTCAGTTAACCTTTAAAAGCGAAATATATCCCCACGCATGTTGCTGGAAATGAGCATTTTCTCGCGCTATGTCTGCAAACGCTGTGATTTTGTCAAATTTCCCTCGACCGAAGTGGCTCAGTCAACAAAGAAAACTCGCAACAAACGGTCAAGGGAAATTTGACCTCGGGCCCAAGCCCTGTGTTCACTCTCCCGATCATAGCGTTTGCCGAAAGAAGGTATTGTGGAGATGGCGCGAGAAAATGTCATTTCCAGCAACATGCATGGGCATATAAGTCGCTTATAAACAGTGCAGCAATGATAAAACGTTGCCTCTGGTCAAAACATTTTGCTTTTCGATTGGTTTTCGGGCCGCGAACCGCCTTCGAGTAGACATGTTCCGGACGCCGGCTGTTTTTCTGTGCAGCCTTGACTTCGTCTTGAGAGTGAAGTGACAGGGGTCACAGAATAAAACCAAAAAATCGACTAAATCGATTAATTCACACCAAAAAGACACACGAATACATCAAAGGGAAGTCTCCTTTATCTATGTTCTATGAAAAAGGGAAAATGTAATGGTATTTTGCGTTCGCACACCTCAGTATTTAGTCTCTCATACAACGTCTCAACGGACGCCCGTAACGCGACACCGACTCTCAAGTGAGAAAGTAAATTGTAACTTGAGCTTGGAACGCCTGTGAAAAGGAGAGCTAAATAATGCATATTTCTTTTGTATTAAAACGTGTTGATTGGAAAAAGTTTAGCCTGCGAAAACATCCGTTTCTCTTCGCTCTTCGCGAAACGTCCCCAGCGGCGAAGAGCAAGGAGAAACGGATGTTTTCGCAGGCTAGAAAAAGTTCAACTAAAAAATCTTGGACAGAAATATTCATGCAAGTGCACTATGCAAGTGAAGTACACAGTGTAAGCGTCTACTTGCCTTCGCAACACGGCTATCCAACAGGGTGGCAAAGGAGGGTTTCCTATCACGCACGTATCACGCCGATTTTTTGGAAGCTATCACGCATCACGGGAAAATAAATAACAATTATTCACCGAAGTGGAGGTGGCTACTCCTAGATATTTACCGAACTGCGAAGCAGTGAGGTAAATATCCACGACTAGCCACCGACACTGAGGTGAATAATTGTTTTAGTATATACTAAAACAGTGAGATAATTGAGCACAAAAACGACGATTTTTAACTCAAATACTGTTGCCAACGATTACAATTTTGGCGCGTAATCAACGGATCCGCTCCTCAAATTATCCGCTCCTCAGGCTAAGAATTTGCTGGCTGGTAACTAAATAAAGGATGAGAAACTCTTGCTGGGAACTTTGCCGAAACGCTTTTCTGGTTGTGGTTTTTCATTTTGAATGCCGATGCTGGCTGGAAAAAAACATATTCCTATCGCCTCTGGCTTCCTGCGGCTTTTAAGAATGTGCTCTGGCTAATTTAGTTGCCAGTTATTTTTGGGCTGGAGAAGGAAAATGACAGCTAGTTAGGAAAGTTCAAAGATAGCGCTGGCTTTGAGTGACAACTAGGGTGCACCGCGCGCAGGCTAGTGCGAAGTCGAGCACGTGTATTTAAAATTAAGCACCAAAGAGCGCGTACAAACTGAACACGTCAATTATTAAAACTCTGTCAGCAAACAATGCAATTTCTTTGTAAACCATCCCTCTCTTTTGTTATGGTGTCAATTTTGGGACTTAGACAGGCAATTCCTATTGTGACGCCTCTTAATTATTGCACGGGGTACGCGGAGTGCCATCTGAGAAGTAACGGTTATAGTCGCGTTCGTTGTGTATCTCCAATTTGATGCAGCTGAATGTTACGGTTGCAACTTTTTCTACATCCAAATTCTGCTGATTTTTAGGTAAGTAATCTTTCCACTGTTTCTTGCTTTCATCTAAATGCCTTGTGGCAAGTTATAGTACGTTACTTTATGATATCAACTGCCTTCCTTTTGCTTTCTGTGTTCCATTTTTAGTGCATCCTTGAGTCAATAGCGGGAAGGTCATTTTTTCAGTAGCCTTGTTAAGAGATCATTAAGAGTATGTCCAGCAGTTAAGAACGCCTTTTAATTTTATCATTTTGACCTTGATAATGGCATGCGCCTATATTAAACCATCAAATTCACGGACCAAAGTAAATCGCTTAGTTATTCAGATCCAGAAGAAACTTTGGAGGAAATTATAGAAACGTAAACCCTGATATCTATGAAAACTTTTACTCTTATGTTCTTGCATCCGAGGGCAAATCTTGCCGACCAGGAACAAAACCACTGAATATTAATATGCGTGCCATGACCTCTCAGTGCGATACAAGCGGCAAAAATCACATTTTTCTCTGTCAAACATAGAACCCTCGAGAGTATGAAAAAAAGGGTATAGAACAAGCGGCATTTTAGCATGAGGGTAACGTCGTAAAGACCTACTTACCCATTATTTTCACTAAGAACACTGATCTTTTTTGCGGAATTATTTGCGCGGATCTAAGCCAACCCCTAAAGAAAATGCCCGCAGAATAAATATTTTACAGGTTACCTGGTGGCGATTTCCGGTTTTGCTGATCAACTCGCCGAAATTATAATCTTTCACGGACGTCCATAACTATGCCCTTCGATTGTTACAGATCTTTTCATATAATCGCAAACACATTCATTCTGATCGAAATTTTTCGCCAAGAAACAAAAATGTCAATTGCACCTAAGCACGATTACTGATGCGAAAATTATATTATTGTCAAGAGCTTGGAAATGACAGTTGCTGAACCCTCAACTCCGGGTCGGGTTCTTCAAATCCTGACCCAATTTCAGACCCAAAAATGTAATTTTCCACATCCGTTTTCAGACCTGGCCTTTAGGCAGAAATTACGTTATCATTACTTAGATTAGAGTGCAAACAAAAAAATTCTTCAAATCCATTTCAAATTCGCATATTTCTCTTTATTTCTCACTCATTTGGAATTGAAACGATAAATACGTTCATACGCTCCGTAGTTCCCTCGGGAAAACCATACCCGATTCCAGACCAAAATGGGCAAAGGGTATACCCGTTTTCAGACCAAAACAGCACAAAACCCCTACCCCATGGGGCGGCACATACCTACATAAATACATACATACATGTTTGGAGTCTTATACAATAAATAGTTTATCAACTAGTTCCAAATAACTTAAGTTACAAACAACAAAATTTTCTGACCATATATGGCTAATAAGTAGAGTATATATTTTTTTTTTGCGGTCTTCCTCTTTTCTTTTTTCAAAGCACTACAATACATGTTTTGCATTTTAGCATTTCCGCTAGGGGGCTTTATTAGAAACATGAATATTTTGTTAGCTGACATTCTGCTTGTTTTTATTCTATATATTAGCTTATATAAGGGAATACCCCCGCACCCCCCCCCCCCCCCCGGCCGGGCCGTTGATCAATGTCATGAAAGGATTTTGTCGCCTGACAAAAATTTTTCAGGCGTTTTGAATTCTCGAAGGAATCCTTGAACTTTGATTAGGTAAAAAATCGTTTGTACTAGAAATGTGACAGATTTTTTTGGTGTAAAGGAAACAAAATTTGTTGTAGTGCGCACGGAGCCTTAAATGACTACAATTTTCAACTAAAATATTTCAGTCACGACCTGTGTCTAACCGACGGAAAGATTTTATGCCCGAAAAGGCGTTAAACAATAAAAAAGGGATTAATCTGTTATCATACAATTCTTATTTTGCAGTCCTGAATCCTTGCTCGTTTGTTGCTTGAAGAGCTCCATCGAATACGGTCACCTTTAGCTTGCAGAAATTAGAGGTTTTGGTGTTAATGTCTTTAGGTTTTTATCGACATTTGCAGTACTGTTTGGTAATGACAGTTTTCTTAATTTTACTACGGTTTGTGAAACGTCCTATTCAAATACTTTACAAGAGTCTCTTTTAAGGTTAGGGTGGAAAAAATTGCCATGTTGCTGAAATTGTCTTTATAGGATTGGCATAGCTTTTGCGGTGATTGTCAGTTTACAATGACTTTTGCTGTGATTAGTTGTCTTTTTTTACCTTGTAAAGCTTTCTCAGCGATTGTTCCCCGTTTATGTATGATTTAAGTGTGGGGTTGGACTTAAGGTGACTCGACCCAGTTTTTTGGGGGGGCTACCACCCTACTTTGAAGCTCTCTGGTATACCCACCTTTACTTTTATCGTAAGTCTAACACATAGAAATGTCACAGTTTTTCAATGACCATGAAATTCAGAGTCCGGGTAGTTAGTTAATCAATTGTGGCCCTGAAAAAAAAAATTTGAAGGAAAAAAAACTACGAATTTTTAAGAAAATGCTTTTTTCGTGAGAAAGAGTCTTAAACGCTGACAAACGTCAACAAATAGCGAAAACTATAATTTCTATATGTTTGCTTTGCTCGAAATCGCGCGCATTTACAAGGCCCTAAAGCGTTTTGCTGACTTGCAAGGACCCATCTGTTATAACGATGCCCAAAATAAAGAGATGAATCTCATAGTTTATTAGATATAATCCGTGTAAAGTTTGCTTATCATTTTCGCATAAATTATGACCTAAATTTGGAAACCGCTGAATTTCTCGAATTGGGTCTTTGCGATTTTGGTGAAACTCTGTTCAACGCAAGGCACTAATGCGCGCTATGTGTAGCCGAGAGATTTTCACGAAAAAATGCCTGCAACAGCAGATTTTCGACTCAGACCTCAAAGGGGCGTGGCATTATAACCACATGACATTTACTCCGATCGCCAAAAATTTTATGTTATATTGTAGATTGATCTATATGTTATCCATTCTATGTGTTAGACTTACGATAAAAGTAAAGGTGGGTATACCAGAGAGCTTCAAAGTAGGATGGTACCCCCCCAAAAAAACTGGGTCGAGTCACTTTAAAAAAGGACTTTTGCTGAAATTGTCTTTACAGGTTTCGCAAAGCTTTTGCGGTGATTGCCAGTAATGGCTTCTGCTGCGAATAGTTGTCTTTTACCTTGTAAAGCTTTCGCAGCGATTGCTCCTCCCTTATGTATGATATAAGTGTGGGGTTGGACTTAAAAAAGGACTTTTGCTGAAATTGTCTTTACAGGTTTCGCAAAGCTTTTGCGGTGATTGCCAGTAATGGCTTCTGCTGCGAATAGTTGTCTTTTACCTTGTAAAGCTTTCGCAGCGATTGCTCCTCCCTTATGTATGATATAAGTGTGGGGTTGGACTTAAAAAAGGACTTTTGCTGAAATTGTCTTTACAGGTTTCGCAAAGCTTTTGCGGTGATTGCCAGTAATGGCTTCTGCTGCGAATAGTTGTCTTTTACCTTGTGAAGCTTTCGCAGCGATTGCTCCTCCCTTATGTATGATTTAAGTGTGGGGCTGGACTTAAAAAAGGACTTTTGCTGAAATTGTCTTTACAGGTTTCGCAAAGCTTTTGCGGTGATTGCCAGTAATGGCTTCTGCTGCGAACAGTTGTCTTTTACCTTGTGAAGCTTTCGCAGCGATTGCTCCTCCCTTATGTATGATTTAAGTGTGGGGTTGGACTTAAAAAAAGGACTTTTGCTGAAATTGTCTTTACAGGTTTCGCAAAGCTTTTGCGGTGATTACCAGTAATGGCTTCTGCTGCGAACAGTTGTCTTTTACCTTGTAAAGCTTTCGCAGCGATTGCTCCTCCCTTATGTATGATTTAAGTGTGGGGTTGGACTTCAAAAAAAGGACTTTTGCTGAAATTGTCTTTACAGGTTTCGCAAAGCTTTTGCGGTGATTGCCAGTAATGGCTTCTGCTGCGAACAGTTGTCTTTTACCTTGTAAAGCTTTCGCAGCGATTGCTCCTCCCTTATGTATGATTTATTAGTGTGGGGTTGGACTTAAAAAAGGACTTTTGCTGAAATTGTCTTTACAGGTTTCGCAAAGCTTTTGCGGTGATTGCCAGTAATGGCTTCTGCTGCGAACAGTTGTCTTTTACCTTGTAAAGCTTTCGCAGCGATTGCTCCTCCCTTATGTATGATTTAAGTGTGGGGTTGGACTTAAAAAAGGACTTTTGCTGAAATTGTCTTTACAGGTTTCGCAAAGCTTTTGCGGTGATTGCCATTAATGGCTTCTGCTGCGAACAGTTGTCTTTTACCTTGTGAAGCTTTCGCAGCGATTGCTCCTCCCTTATGTATGATTTATTAGTGTGGGGTTGGACCTAAAAAAAAGACTTTTGCTGAAATTGTCTTTACAGGTTTCGCAAAGCTTTTGCGGTGATTGCCAGTAATGGCTTCTGCTGCGAATAGTTGTCTTTTACCTTGTAAAGCTTTCGCAGCGATTGCTCCTCCCTTATGTATGATTTATTAGTGTGGGGTTGGACTTAAAAAAGGACTTTTGCTGAAATTGTCTTTACAGGTTTCGCAAAGCTTTTGCGGTGATTCCCAGTAATGGCTTCTGCTGCGAACAGTTGTCTTTTACCTTGTGAAGCTTTCGCAGCGATTGCTCCTCCCTTATGTATGATTTAAGTGTGGGGTTGGACTTCAAAAAAAGGACTTTTGCTGAAATTGTCTTTACAGGTTTCGCAAAGCTTTTGCGGTGATTGCCAGTAATGGCTTCTGCTGCGAACAGTTGTCTTTTACCTTGTGAAGTTTTCGCAGCGATTGCTCCTCCCTTATGTATGATTTAAGTGTGGGGTTGGACTTTAAAAAGGACTTTTGCTGAAATTGTCTTTACAGGTTTCGCAAAGCTTTTGCGGTGATTGCCATTAATGGCTTCTGCTGCGAACAGTTGTCTTTTACCTTGTGAAGCTTTCGCAGCGATTGCTCCTCCCTTATGTATGATATAAGTGTGGGGTTGGAGTTAAGAAAGTAAATCCAAGTTTGCAAGTAATAATATAACGTAGTAATTTACCGTTGTATTTTTAGATGTGGAAAGCCACAACAACGACTACGTGGATCCCAAGCTGAAAATGAAGAGGGGTGGTTATGCAGAAAAGGAAAGTGAACGGTATGCCGATGATTAAAGGTTTAGTGTTTGTTTTTTTCTTTCTTATCAAGGTACTTAAAGACTTTTCGACTAACAATAAATTTGTATCTACTTTCATGTTGTTTTGTTTCCCGTCCGAGTGCTATCAGTGTATTAGCAAATTGTGAAAAAAATCTCAAGCAGTTTGACTGTTCTATTTTACCTAGCATTGAGTGATGAAAAAAAAAACAAATAAAAGATAAGGGTAGTAAACTACGATCCTTCCCAAGATGTGAGGTTAGTTTGCCTAATGCCCAACATATTCTAACCGCTGGGTCTCCTTTTAAACAATTATATTTGATATGGTAGAGAAATGGGAGGAACACGCAGCGTTACTCTCTGCCGTCTCTAAAGACTAGGCAAGCAAAAATAGGGCAGAGCCGGAGAAATAGATACAATGGCAAATGTTATCTTTTACCCACAGAGATGATGTAGGTGGTGATGGAAAGGACAATGGGAGAGAGATTAACTTCACAAATATTAAGGTAAATATATTTGTAGTAACATGCTTAAACGATGTGTCACGAGTCACTTTGCAACCAACTGCTATGGTAAAGTTACTATAGCTGAATGAAGGTTCCAAAGTTTGGGATAAGTGACAAGTACATCACATTCTTTTTCCGCCTAACAAAGAAAAATTCACGAAAACAAGCAAATCGCTCATCACCAGTGAAGGATAGACGTTCCGTGCTTTTTTGGTATATGATTTCTTATACACCAAATATTATTTATATATTATAAGTAATTATAGACTTTGCATTCCTGGCATGGAGTTTCTACTGCTACTGAGAGGGTGTGTTCGAGGCATCTGATTGGCGCTGGATAGACAATGCTTTTGTTCTATTCCATTTCTGTATCGGCTGAAATAATGAAACTGTTTTGGATACTGGAATGCGCGATGCGGTCATTTGATTTTGTCTGAACTGGATAGTGAGTTGTGCAAAATGTTAATCGAAATTTTCGTTACTTTCTTGGTAACAGCGGAACGCGTAATTTTCGATAAAGTTTAGACCAATGAGCTGTTGGAGGTAGGGGGGGAGGGGGGGGAGGGGGGGGGACAAAAGAAGAGTAAGTACGCGTTATACGTTTGGCGAATGTGCTCTCTAGACATTCTCTTAATGAATCCAGTCTCGTTACCAGTGTTTGGAACCCTGGAAACGTGGTTGTTAGTGAGTCTTGGTGTTAGTCATTAGTTGGCGTTCAGATCAGGTGAACCAACTCTTAATTTATTCTTTACGGTCTCGCAACTTTGCTCTCATTTGGAGTGAAGTGAAGACGACTTATATTCTCCACAGACCAGTGAGAGCGTAGAAATGACATTTTTATCCCGCGTTAATGTGCACCGAAATCATAACGAGCAAAGAAAATGTCTCAAACACCACTAAGCTTTCCTTGAGATAGATTTTTTCGTATCACCTGCATAAAATGGCTCAATTTATCTTCCTGGCTGGCTAAATGTCGGATATTTTTTTTGCTGGCAAAAAAGGGAAGAAAGAGACATTCCTGGCTAGGGACATGCCTTTTTGGTAAAAATCCTTGCTGGGAAAAGCCCTTAAGGTAAAGATCCTGGCTGGATATTGTACTTTAAAATCTAGCTCTAGCTGGCTTTGGGGAGCGGATATAATTTTGCCAGAGAAGTTAATAATCAACCAAAAAACAATTAGTGACTGTTAAAATATTACTGGGAGCGATATTCAATCACTTTTGAAATTTTTCTCGTTGGGTACTCCTGAATCGAGTCATGAAATTGTTGCTCGTTGTAAATTATTCTCTGAACTGAGATGGGGTTGTTTTGGTAATATTTCTTCTTTAACTAAAACGATTTTCTTTTATCTGAACGTGACTTACTACTGACATGCCTGCTACTGTTACTCTAAGAACGCGCACCCTAAAAAATTATTTGTAACGATATTTGTTTGTTTATGTGAGTGACGGTTTTGTAATCCAGTAAAAGCAATGATAAAATCGAACGACGTTTTGGTGTCCTTATTACTCCAGTTTTAAGTTCAAAATAAGAGAGCTTAAGCAACGACCACAACGACGACTTAAAAAAAAATCGGTTTAATGATCAAAACAACAATTCTGTACGTGTATCACGCTTTTTAGTACGGCTTTGACGTCCACTGCACGACCTACGACGTGAAACCTCCTAATTTGACATTTTATGGAGGACTTGGACTTACGACGACGAATTTTCTTTTATCTTTTTGAACCTAAATAAAATCCTTAAGAATTCAACTCCAGGACAAGTCGCCTACATTTGACATCTTTAGCGGGTCCAATGAGGTCCAAATAGATGCGATTAAGTTTGAAAGAACGGAAATTCATTTTTTTACCGACATTTTCACTGCCGTTGTCGTCGTCGTCCTTGCTTAAGTTCCCTATTGAGAAGTTGTAGACCGCAGATTGATTTGTAATAATTATTCACTCTACAGAGCGAGGACAGAAGTTGAAGTTGTTGTTAATCGTAATATCTGTAAGCCGTAACTCAGGTAACTGTTCATTTGTAAGATGCCCACAATTTTTGCAGTTCCACAATCGGTTTCGGCGCCATTAAATCCTGTATACCGATAATGTGAGCACAATTACTCACAAGGCGAGTAGGAAAACAGACCAAAAAAAAAAAACTGTCACGGAAGGCAAAAGGTGCGCCCGAATTGGGTACAATTGGACATCACGAAATGGTTTCAATTCTCTTGTGAGCAACATTTGGTGGTGTAAACAATCATTACTTATTTTTACACTTCTTAAGGACAAAACTTGTAGTTTCGCTTGTGCCAATTATAATTTGGATCAAAATTGGGTTTGGTTCCAAGCCGGCGAACAGTCAATTCCTAATTGGCCTCGAACAACGACACTTGGAAACCATGAAGAGAATAACTTATTTCAAACGGACAGAAAATGTATCATGGTTTCAGACACCGATATGGCTACTGTGACGTGAGCTTTCGATACGTTAACTTTGTTCACACAAATTAGTTTTTCGAAAACGCATTATATTAGACGAATTAGGGGCAAGTCGCACTAGAGGACAAAACTGTTTATTTATGTCAAAAATCTGTCATCACAATAAAAAACCAAGTGCGACCGGTTTGTTCACCAAAGGACAAAATTTGGTCGCAGACGGATAAACTTCAAAGATGCCGTCGACTACCTCTGGAGCAGGCCAAATTGAGACAAATTTTGGAAAACAATAGCGAGGGTGTTTTAATTCGGAAATGATTTGACAGGTGATACCTAGCAGAGTCTCTATGCTATAGACTTCGTTGTACAACGTTCTCATTTCGCAACAACATGAATCCCGGCGCGGACGACCAATTTTTTCCGTACGAATATCCACAATATCCACCTGGATGGATCTATCCTTTGCCAGGCCCTTACATGTTTGATGATCGAGGAAATCCTAGCCCATCCCGACCACGAGTACTGACTCGTTGCCAGAATCCCTTCAGTTCAGAGAAGATAGCTCAATGCCGGCATCAACCCCAATCTTCGCGCCGTGCATCTTCGTTAGTCGAGAACAAGAAGGCTCAGGACAGATGCAGTAAAAAAGAGGAGAAGCTTTTAGTTCAACTGTGGGCTGAAAAGCATGATCAGTTAGAAAGCCGGGAATCACAAGGCGCTAACAGCATGGTGTTGTGTTTTGTTCACAGATTTTGTTCTTAAGTGCGACTGTAGCTTTCGGGACAATTTTTTTTGTCACTGGCCGATTTCAAGTCGGATTTGTCCAGAACAAATCTGAAATTGCCCTCTAGTGCGACTTGGCCCTTAGTGTAGAAAGCATCTGACACAATGGAATGCTAATTAAAAGAAACACTTTGTGTAAGAAATACTAATGAAATGAAATTTTATATAAATTGGTCATCCTAAGCTACAAATTAATTCAATAAGAAATTGAAGTAGAACTTTCAATTCAACACAGGATCAAACGACGTCGTTAAAGATATTAAGTCCAAATGAGCTGAATATCACCCCCCCCCCCCCCCCCTGTAGAAACTCGTTTTTTAAATGAAAAAAACAAAAACAAATGCAAGAGAGAATATTCATTAACAAAAGAGGATTACTTGCCAACTGTGCATGTGTAAAAACTGAAAAAACGTGGTCTCCTTTCCGTTTTAGCGCCCAGTGCTTTAAAAAAAGGTCAAAAACAACTCTTTCGGATACTATTATGTCACTTTCCGGATAGACTTGTGACATTTTCCTCGAGTAATTCTTTTTCTCTCTTCACGGTTTTACGTGTGAAAGACAACGCAATCCTGAAAGCAATACTGATATGCGATTGTTGCAAGATCTCTTGTGGTATCTGCAGTTTAGTTTTGCAATCTATTTGCACTAGATGCTTTAACTTTGGTTGGTTTTCAGTGCGTTTTGCACCAACAATAAAGACAGAAACGGAAATTGCGCTGCCATGGTTTGTGAAGCAAGTGTCTTATCATGTCTAAAAAATGCGTTCGTGTTTTTTTTAACGTTACCTACATATACAGCTACTTCCGAAGCTTAAACCTCTTTTGTTAGTTTTCTGGAAAATGGTTCAATGAAGTCTCAGGAATTCCCAAAAGTCCAGTTGTATGCATGCTGTAGATAATCTCCTATTATATAGGCGTTTCCAACGAGCCGCAAGTGACTACTTGAAGCCCAAGCCCGATTCAGGTAAAGTGAGAAATACATATTTCACCCAATATAGATAAACTTACCATGTGTCGAAACATTGAAGTAGATCTTGCTGGTGGTGGAAGCAGCCATCGATACACCACTTATAAAAAGCAAAAGCAGTTCAAATGCTTGCATCGGTAAGAAATGGAAGCGGGCCATCACATCCATCAAAAGTGCTAGTTGTAAAGAATGAAAAGAGAAAGATGGACAAAATCAGAAATACGTCTGCGTGATCGAATGTTCATTTACATATTAAATTTAATGATTGTCATTTCAAGAGTGTTATTTGGAGCCTGTGTATTTATTTGCATATTGAGATGAAGTGAAAGTCTGCGGTGCTAATATATAATATCTACAAACTGATAAATAAAGCAGATACAGGTATAGATGGGTGTAGTCCATTGTGAAAAATACAATAATTATTTATTTTAAGGGCCATTTTGGGTAGTGGTCCATATCACACTTACTTTTGTTCTTTGCTCTTGGCACGTGCAATGTATGAGCTTCTCGAACGTTTTCACACTCAGCCTAGTATAAACAAAAGTAAGATCATTAACGTTAGCTAAATTGCAGTTCATTTCCTGTTTCGTTGGTTTAAGAAACCTGCCTTCCATTAACTTGAAAATTAAGCTAGGACTCCTTAATCACATAAAAAGCTACGTTCTAGTGAGAACTACCCACTCGTACTCCGAATGCCATTGTACTATTCTAACAAAGAAAACCAGAATAATTTACTCTCCGGCGAAACTTTGCCTCAAGTGTATTGCAGTTTTTCGCAATAGGCTATTGTGTAGCAGATTTGTATAGAAAATTATGCTTAATTCAATCATACCTTAAAATTCTGAAGTAAACCCCGAGGCTTTTCATGGGAGGAAAAGGGCCTTTGAAATAAAATGTCCGGTTTCAATATAAGCTTAAGCTTAATGCACCAGTCATTTGAAACCCCCGGACCCCCCCCCCCCCCTCGGGGATGACCGGGGTATTGCGGGGACATTCACTTCATGTTCACCAAATATTGGTTCCCCGGTAGTCGGGGGATACGCTAAAAGTCACGGTCTTTGCCTCCCGGACCGGGGGATAAGCGGGGCAGTCACTTTATGGTCAGCGGTTTTCATTTTCGCGCCGCATACTAATTCCGCATGATTCCGCATACATTTTCATCGCTTCGTACCGTGACGATGTTTTGCAAAGTTAAATATCGAGGCGTAAAAAAAGCGGTCATAGCCGATGACTTGAAGAGTTTGGTGAACAAAGGTAGGCATATTTTCACTGATATTATGTAGATTTGTAATTATAATATGCTTTAAAATGCATCTAATGCACCGATACCATCTTATTCGCGAATTCTTCATAAACACTTGACCTGGCTTGACCTATCGACAGCTAGAAACGACACTTAAAGCTTAAACTATGCATTTTTTTGCGCTCTTTGGCTTGATATCAAAGTGAGCATAACTTTTCTATAACTGCCCTTCAGTTTGGATTTCGATACATTGACCAAAAAGCTATGAAAAGGGGTTTATGAAAAGTTTTTATATTCCGATCACGCATGCTTTCAGTCACGTGCCAGATCAGCCAACGCGAAATTCGATCCATACAACTTCGTGCTTCCTACGCATTCTTTTATAGGGCTTTTTGCATTTGGTTGGTAAAATTCGATAGGTATAATTTATAATTTTGTGATCTTGCTTTTTGTGACATCAAGATGTAAAATAGAAAGATGACGCTGAAATCTTTAAATACTTGTCTTTTCTTGTCTATCGAGGGGTTGCAAGTGTTGCCATTGCTGCTGCGAAAGCAAGTTGTTAATTTCACGGCTGTCATCCTATATGTCATCTCTTGCTACTAGTTGACGTTTGAAAGGGAGTACCTTGTATGTTGGACATATGGGGGCGGGGGAGTTCACCATTCACTTTTGCCCCAGGGACCGGGGAGTTCACTGGCTCTCACATGCATAAAAAGTGAATGCCCCGCTAATGCCCGAGGGGGGGGGGTCCGGGGGTTTCAAATGACTGGTGAATAAGGTGATTCCCTAGTTTTGCACTGCGCATCTCTTACTGCGCATAACAAGATGGCCGCCGTAAAAAAGAGCATGTGTAGTAATATTATTAAAATGGAGTTGACTGAAAAGAAACGCTATTGGAATTTTTGCTTGCTGTTGTTTCTTGCCAAGGTGAGACTCAGTGTGTTGGGAATGTGCATAACGTAAGCAGTACGCGTGTGGCTGAGTTCGACCTCCTCTCGGAGAACCTCGATAGTGGATGTTTAACTTGTGCTTACTCGCTTTGATTTTCATTTAAACACTTTGTTTATCACATTGTGTCCTAAATGTGATATCTCGATGTAAATTCTGTTAAAACGGATTTTTTAATACTTTCTTCCCCCTTTCACATACATTCTATTTTGAAACTCGCCCCAGTCCTCTCTCAAAAATCGGAGAAAATGCGTTTGGTGCGCACTTTCTGCAGCTCTACCGCAAAAACGAGTACGGTGACCCCCATTTTTTATTTCATGATTTTAATAAGGACAGTGCTTCCTTTCGATGAGAAAAAAATTGGCACAAATCTATGTTCAGTTTTTTGGCAATTTTACTAAATTGTACGGATTGAGCCATCACAGGTCGAAAAGCGCTACTTTACTTTGGAGCGTAAAGTAAAAACAAGGGCATTAAAAGGCATTTTTCTGGTACGTAAGCGGATAAACAATACATTAAAGTCAAATTCTGTGTGATGTCACATGCATCATCGAAAAAATTTCTCCTTTTTGTCTAGTTTTGCGCTGCCCGCGGTTTTTGTAAAAGGGTCCTAAATAGCCGTATTTGTCAGCATTGTGACGTCAAAACGAGCACGGTGACCTCCACTTTTTATTACTTTTTTATCATCTTCTTGACTTGTTACATCAGTGTACCAAGTTTTAGCTAAAATCTATGTTAGGTTCTTTTACTATGGAATCACCTTAAATGAAAGGCAAAGTAGCTCCGACAAAAAGCACAACAAAAGCTTACGTCTCGTTCTGTTTTTCTCTTTCCGCTGTTGTTTCGCCGGCTCTCTAAAGTTTTCTTTATCGACAGTGAAACAAACGAAACTTTTCCACTCCATTTCCGAAATGTTTTTCACTTTTTTAGCGAGAAAAACTCTTTGAGTAAAACTTTTCTCGTTGAATGTGTGCGAAGCGGCGCTGCAGGCTGCAATAAAAGGCGGGAATTTTGGCGCGAAACTTACACACCTCTGTGGCCTCTGATTGGACGTATCATTTTTCTCACACGTGAAAAAACATCGTTCGCGATTCTGATTGGACGTATCATTTTTTTCACGTGTGAAAACCATCGTTCGCTCCTCTGATTGGCTAGAACTAATTTGCGTACGAAAATTTTTCGACATAGCTTTTTGGTGAGTATTTCTTAGTATGTATATAATAAATAAATTGAAAATAAATGTTTTACCAGTTCACAACTTTATAGTTTATCAGTTGCTGGTACGACTACACGAAAGGGCTCGTTTTGTGATGCTTTTTTGTGTTCTGAATTTGATGGGTTTATATTTGAAGGGGCTCAAAAAAGGAGGAGCTTTTTTCCCGTAATTTAGCGATATCTTCGTGGTAGTATCGAAAACGAAAACCACCAAAATGAAGATCGGAGACCTTTGACCCCAAACCCGAGCTTGCAAACGAGGACCCCTGAAGAAGCTCCCAAAATACGAAAACGAAAACCTCCAAAAAAATAAGCCGCGTCGTTGAATGCAATACAGTTGGGTCTATTACCTACAGATTTTAGATTGTTTAAGTAATATAAACTGGAAACAACAATACTGACCGTTTTATAACTCAAACTAATTCAAATACAACATCCTCGCTGTGATTGATCAGGGGCACCCAACGACAACTTTCGGAAAAATATTTGTTCGGAAGACGATTTAAGATCTAGAATTTTCGGAACATTTGTTGTAAAATTTCTTGCTTGCCTGCCTCCCCTAGGATTTTCGAACATCTAAAAAATGGTAAAATTGACCATTTTCAACGGATTTTTACCCTAAAAAGGTCACCTAGAATTTTCGGGAGTTTTTTTGCTGAAATTTTCGAACAGGTAAGGTTGCGCTTTCGAACAATATCCCTGACGGACAAATGAAGGAAGTCGAGGGGTTGATATTGTTTACCATCAAATTTGGAATCACGTAGCAACACGCAATTTGATTTGCAACGTAACGGTTTATTTCTGCTTATTAAATTCGTTTCATTTCATGTCATTTAATATTTTGCCATAAACCACATAAAATACTTTCATAATAATAATATACAATATATTTACAATACAGTGGCGGATCCAGGGGAGGGGCCCGAGGGGCCCGGGCCGCCCCTTAGTTTTAGACCAAACTGAGGCCCGAAGGGCGGAAAAAATTTTCTTTGGAGACTGCCCCCCCCCCATCCCTTATCTCAAGGTCTGGATCCAGCACTGCAATGTATTGATTGATGGTATACATAATGTTACAAATTTTGAAAATAGTATTGGCAAGGAAGCCTATATAGAAGCCTAGGGCTAAATAAAAAAACTTAAAATTTCTTTTGCGAAAAGAAATAAATAAGGGTCGTCAAAGAGAGTCTGGTCAGGGTTGCGGAATGTTAAAAACAGGGTCACTGTCTTGAAGGGCTCGGCGGCACACTTCGAACTACCTCAACTTTCGTTGAGTGTCCCCCCGGGCTTCTGCCCCACAGTTCTTGCTTATCATGTGACTCAGTTTAAACGTCCTATGAAGAATCGTGGAGACATTCGAGTCGTTTCGTGTAATAATTGAGTCCATTTCCGTCTGAGTGGCGATCGTTGAAGCAAGAGAGGATCCATCCTCTCTTGTTGAAAGAATCTGATCGAGTATCTTCGGAGTCATTTTTGTTCTCGTAAGTGTTATTTCTATGTTTCTTTAAGATCTCGCCTTTGCGTTTTGACTTCAATCTTACGTCTTCTTTATTGTACAAAAATAAAGCAGTAACCAAACCCAGTTCCCGGTTTTTTTTGGGGGGGGGGGGGGGGTACTCCTGGGAATTCTTGGTGGGGCTGTGCCGCCCGGTTCTCCAAATCCTGACTCTATTTCAGTCCAAAAAATGACATTTTCACACCCGTTTTCAGACCTGGAAGTGGTTACAAAACACAACATTACAGGTTTACATAAAACAGAAATTATGTCATCATTGCTATAAGATTAAACCGCAACAAAAAGATTTCTTTAATTCGCATATTACACTTTCTTTCTTATACATTTGGAATTGAAACGACGGACACATTGACATACAACCGTAGTTCCTTCGTAAACCATATCCGATTCCAAAATGGCCAAAATGGTCAAAATCTATCCCCGTTTTCAGACCAAAACGACGCACAAACCCTACCCTTAGGGGCTTTTGGCTCATGTAAGGGAGTACCCCCCCCCCCCCCCTGGGACCCAGTTACAGACTGCAGTTTATTTTAATGTTGTGTTTGACAAAGGTGTCAAGTAACCCTTTTACTAACAAATTAAGGCAAATTAATTAGAATACCTATGGTATAGTTTACACTTCTAACAACCTCTAAAGTGCACAACTTTGGGGGCCAGTGGAAATGAAATGCAAATGAGAGTGGCGTCATAATAGCAGCTGTGGCCTGAACCAAGAAATTAAAGAGGCAGGAAAAAACTTAAACCTGATACCGAATTTTATTTGCCAAGCGAAAAGAAAAAAGAGTCGAAAGCGGGTTAGGGGATAACTACCTATTATTTAATAGTAAAACAGTATTTTTTAAAAATGAAACTTGAAAAACAAATTGTAAGACAAAATTTAAAGAAGACAAGACGCCTAAAGTCGTTTTCGTGGGATGCGTTGGTCCATGGAAGCATAATGGCGTTCTATCTGAATTTGGAAAAATTAGGGAAACCGGAAAGATACGTCATGTTATGAGCATCGATGAGTAGGTTACCTGTATGGGTTGGTTTAATGTGCTTGTGACTGAATTTATAGTAGCCTGCGTGGCAGGCTACTGTTTCTCCCCAATCCACATCCCCTTTTTGCTTCCTGCCTATTCCTTACCCCTTTCGACCTCTGCTACGCAAGCTAAATTTATAGTTGTCAGTGGTCGCAAGGATGTAGTTGATCTTGTTTTGATCTATCGCTATGTAGTTATTTTCGTAGCATGATTTGGATAAGGAAAAGAAGTTATTTTGCATCAAAACACACTTAAATTGGAATGTTAACGGAAACAAGTAATGGAGAACATGCGCATAATGCTCTCTGATTAACCTGAACAGGAATAAGATAGGTCATATCTTGGTAGTAAGTTGCCACAGGTAACTTTTTCAAAGAAAAATAAACATTTTAGTTTTAGGTTAATGGAACAAAACAAAACAAAACATCCGCTTGCTTTATCCAGGGTCGAACCCAGGGTTACAAAGTTCGATAAAAATCCAATGTTTTTATCCAAGATGAAAGTTTAATATTCCAAGATGCTCTTGATACGGTTAAAAATTAATTGCAATGTGTTTCCAAGGTCTCAAAGTTAACGTAGTTCCAACGATTATCCCTGATCCCAAGGTATAATAAGTTTACTAAGGTCCTGATCCGTGTCCCATCCAGAAGTCCAATCCATGCCAAAGGTGAGTCGTCGATCGACGAGGACAATATTTTCGCGATTTCACCGTCAATCGTCAAGGGTACGAGTTGAAATTCACGCGATTTAACCTCCCATCGTCAAGGTGTTTTCGATAAAAAAAGAAAAAACTGAACTCTAGCTGTGCTCGGCAAAAACTGGCGAACCCGGAATAGTAAAATCTATCGGAAACCACGCCCCGCGACCAGACGCTACTAAAACCTTATGAAAAAGCTAGACCTAAACAAAAAAGAATCGTGAAGGGAAGAAATAATTTGGCTTAGGTCGCCTTTCGTGACTTGCCAGTATCTCGAAGGATTTCGCTGGTTAACAAGCCATCCTAAACCACGAGTGGGAAAACTCAAGGGCGACAAATTTGGCAAGGAACGTTCTGACTTCGACTTTCTTCAGAAGAAGCAAATCGATTAAAAGACTAAGACCAGGGCGGATAAAGGTTGGGCGGTGAAACGAGCGCTCCGCTCTTCATTTAATGTGTGATGCGGAGTAGGACTGGCACGAGCGCTCTTTCCGCCCTTCCGGTGCGCTTGAAGGCCGGCGAAATTTTCCTTTTTGCAAACCGGAAATCCTATTTTCTTTCTATAATTTCAGGCTACAATGTAAAATAGATAAATTCGTTTTATAACGATATCAATAAACAGTTTCATATGTTTGTGTCTGTACGTCTATAAGTCAAACTTGTTGGTCGTATAATGCCAAAATTTGAGTTTAATTTGAGAGTGTTGAATACCTCCTCCTTCCACTTAATATCACCTAATCGTCTTTCGCCGTTTCGTTTGCAAAAGCTTAACAATTCTTAACCTCAATTTTTACATATGTTAAAGGGGGATAAATTTTATATAACATAACAAAAAATTAGATTGATATATATTGATATAGTGGCGTTGTACTTCTTCAAACTTTGCTTCTCGGGTGCAACGCGCCATGGCGATTCGCGCAATGCGTTGCAAATCCGGCAACCGCATGTAAACAAAATTTATTGAGGTTAGTTGTAAGGTTTTTTCTCCGTTTTTCTCTGTAAAACAAAACAAGGTAAACAATAAAAACTGAGGGGAAACTAATTTTGAAGTTTCGAAGAAACAGAAAGACGTATGAGATGTTTTTTTCAAAATAAAAAAGGATGATGGTGATTGAAATTAGCATAATTTCACCTTGCACGAGCTGCACGCATTTTTAAAATACACGTCATCTAAAACACGATCTGCTGTCTTTTAGTTTTGCGATGGATGAAATGGATGAGATTTTCCTTCGTGTTTTACACAGTACTTAGTTGTTTTTGTTTTGGAATAACATCGACATTGGCGAGTAGCAGAACGAAAATATAATTCAGTGGTCATTGAAGTAATAAAAGAAACCCTTTGAAAGAGATGTTTGTCTACTCCAACTAAACCTCCCGCAAATATTATAAATAGCAACATTTGCCTCTCGGAGACAGCGTACCAGCGCAAAGGAACGAGGAAGAAGTGCAAGAAAACAAATCAAGCCGCCATAATTCAGTGACAGCGGCAGTGTCTAATGTGCAAACCACATCGCAAGCCCCGACCGAAGTCGAAAACAAGCGACATTTCTAAGCAGAGTCCCAGTCCACTGCATCACACCTTTTTGCTCGGACGCGTTCGTTTCACCGCCCAACCTTTATCCGCCCTGACTAAGACTAAGACTCGCGCGCTAAGAAATTTTTTCTGACAACATTTGCCCTCTAGTCTGCTTTATCTCTATTTCGAAAAAGGTTTGTAACTTTTGAATAATAAAATCGAATATGGAAAAAGCTGAAAAACGGCCTTATTAACAAGCAATCTAACGATAAAATTGCTTCCTGATCCCTAAGACTGGTGAGAGGTTAGTTTTCCTTTAGAGTGGACCTTTATATATAGATAAGTCAGTGCAACGAAAAAATGATCAGGAAACCTGTTGGTTAACAAGAAAGGTCCGTGCACACTTCGGCCAATCTAATTTTCCATTTTTCCAACAAAAACGGAAAAAGGAAATATTACTTATCCTTATCATATTTACGTATTTTAAAGTACGGACAAAAATAGAAAAAAAGAAAATGGTCAGGAAAATTGATCATTTTTTCATTTTTCTAATTTTGAAGTCCGCTTCAAAAATACAAAAAATACTGTAAACGGCTAAAAGCGATATTTTGCTATTTTTTTATTTTCTTGCTATTGTTAGAAAATGAGAAAAATGAAATAATCTCTGATTCCTAACTCATTTTTCTATTTTTCCGTTTTTCCCAAATAATAGAAAAACAGAAAAATGAAAAAATGATATTTCTTCGCACCATTTTTTCATTTTTTTCATTTTGCTCAAAAAATGAAAAAAATAGAAAAATGGCATTGATATCGTCGAATTTTCCATTATTCTATTTCCACATGAAAAATTGAAAAATGAAAAATTGACAAAAGTTGATAAATATTTTATCGTTTATTATTTTTTTGAATTTAAATATACCCCAAAAATGAAATCTATTTAAAAATATATTTTTCTATTGGGCACTGTTTAAAGCCACAATTTTAACGGCAGTCCTTTAAGTCTTATATATATTATTTTCAAGATTGTTTTGCAATCGCCAGCAAATAACAAGACAACTTTTGATGTAATTTTACCAAATACATTTATGAAGCAAATGTTTCGACAAAACATTTTCCTGGCGTCGGGGCAAAGGCCGGGGGCAAAGGGCCTGGGAATACGTTACATTCTTGGCGGGACCTTCAAAAGATGGCGGGCATTGAACAGGTTGTAACTGTTCGTTATGTAAGAGAGCTTGTTGAAGGGCAGGAAAAAACACATAGAGAAGTAAGTGACATTTTAAGGCAAGAGCATCCTGGAGTGCAAGGACTATCCGAGAGAAGTGTCCGCCGGTACTGTGCTACGAATGGGATACGACGTCATGATTCGCATTTAACTCGTGGAGCTGTCGATGAGGTGGTGGCTTCTGCAGCTGCTGAGGTGAGGGTACATGTTTTTAACGTTTTTAGTTTTGGATTCGTAAGCTATACGATATCCTTCCTTGTAGCAAACGTTTTAAGGTTTGCTAAAAGTTGTGAACTTGTTGTTTTGTTCACCTGTGTAGCGTCACTTGAGGCGTCACACAACAAGGAATGCGTTACTTTCTTGCTCCCAATTCTGGAACTCCCTGCCCTAGCATACCGTATTTCCTGGAATAATAGCAGAGGCCGATTATTTCTTTTTCTCACACAAAAAGGGGGCGATTATTCGAGGGAGGCGATTAATCATGGGACGGTTATTATTTGAGGAAATACGTTATTAGAACACCAAAAATACCGCTACATTTAAATCTTGACTAAAGACTTTCTTATTTGTGAAGGAATGTTTTCTTTGCTGTTTGATTTTTTTGTTGCCCTCCTATTTGACCAAGCATTGGCTTGCAACCATGGATACATTTTCGCACGGGAAATGTAAGCTTTGATTCTTGATTGTGCTAACTTATTGGTAGCTCGTATTTCCGTTTTGCTTGAAAATGGCGAGAGCGGTTAAGGCTGTATTGGTCTCTCTTTGCGTCAATAGGGACCTTTAGCATCAGGTTTTTCGGGGGAAACGGCAAACCGCAAACCGCAAAATGTCACGTGACCACGTCCTTGCGGTCACGTTTGCAGTTTGCAGTTCACGTTTGAACCGCAGGAAGGGCTTCCAGCGGTAAGCTATTTACGGCAAGGTTTTTTGCCACAAAAAATGGTACAGCCTCGCGTTTAAAGGTATGAACTAGCTTTTTGTATCCGTTTGCGATGTGTTTGTTGGATTTTTGATCTCGAATCAATGAATTATTGCTGATTTTTGGGCGATTAAAGTGATGCACTTCGACTTGATGAAAACAACATGGCGGCCATAAACAATGAACGCGTAGTTCAAGTCAATTTTATATTCCTTTCTGCCGTACTAACAATGGAACGTATTCTGTTCCAATCCAGAGTTAAATTTTTTTTTTCTATCTTGTTACTAAATTCATAACTTAACTCAGTCTCTGTCTGGTTCCTTTTTTTAACGTACCCGCATATCACTCCGCGAATATCATTTTATTTTGCTTATTTCCTTTAGACTGGGGAGCTCAGGCTTCATAAAGCCTTCTGGTTTCTTCTGGGTTCCCTTGCAACCTTACAATTCCTATATGTGTTCTTGTATTGTATTGTATTTTGCCTAAATAAAAGTGAACTGAACTGAACTGAACAAATCGAACTGAACGCCTTGCTAAAGTTTGAAATCTCGGCAACGCGAAACTGCAAGCGCGTAACTGCGGTTTGCGGTTTAAGGTTTGCGGTTTACCTGATGCTAAAGGTCTCTAATGTCACGCAACAAACGCCAGATGGTTTATTGACTAAATGGCCGATTCAATATATTTTTTTAAACTTAAACAAAGGTTTTTAATCGTAAAGGTTGGTGCTACATACGGAAGAAAGATGATGACTGGCCACATCAAGCATTCGACAGGCTTGCGACTGGGAGTAAACAGAGTGGGGCAGGCACTTAAACGCGTTAATCCTCGCCAGCACCATGAACGACAGACATCGATTACCCGCCACTTAAACCCTGTTCCATATTATGCCGAATACTTTGGACACAAGCTCCATCTTGATCAAAACGAAAAGCTTATTCGTTATGGCGTGACTGAGGTTATAGCAGTAGATGGCTATAGTTCCTTTATAACTGCTACATCGGTAATGCCATTGAAAAATAATATCACCATCTACAGGGATGTGTTCAGGTTAGCTCCGACATAGATATATATTATTTGCACATTTTGCAGGTTAGAAAAACCCTCAAACTTCTCACTTGAATTAAAAGGTACAATTTAATGATACTTCATCCACTTGTTCTATTATTAGGGAAACCATACTACGTCATGGTTTGTTTGACCAAGTGAGAGTGGACCATGGGAGGGAATTTTATTTAGTGCTGACGGTTCAGGATCACTTAAAGGAGTTACGGAATAATACATCAAGACAGCCATACATACAAACACAGTCAAAGCAGGTACGTGGTAATATAAAGGGGAGGAGAAATGAACCGGTTATTTTCTAACGTGATCCGTGGGCGTGGACCTGAAAAACCCAATTTTCGCAGATTTTCTAAACAAGGTGTTAAAGACAATAAAACTCCTTAAGAGCAGGTTGGAAACCTGACGTTTTCAGTGCTAGCCCGTCGTCAACAATAACTTTAGGCTGCAAGTCCTCCGTGACAAATTCTTGCCTAGGAGGACCTGGGACACAGGATTTGAAGTCCTATATTTTAGGAATTCCGGTTATTTTTTGATTCAAAAGTAAGTTGGAGGATTCTCTTTTAATAGCTTTGAATCACCTAAATTAACAGGCTTTGACACTTCGGAAAGAGCAAGCGAACGCTATCAGAAACGTTGTAGAAAATCAGAAATGACCCGGAAAGCCCTGAAATCTAGGACTTCCCATCCTCGAAGACCCAGGGGCAGATAAAGGGGGTAAAGAACGGCGAGAAGAGGACTTCCGAGACTCCTGACCCTCGTGCTCAGGCCCCCAGAAGTCTTTGGCGAGTCTAGTATTGATAAGTATTTCTTTTACTATTATAATTCTTAATAAGAACCATGCTGTGGAACGGCTCTGGGTAGAGGTTAACTGTCGCACAAACTATCCTATAAAGAGAGCACTCGTTCAAATGGAAAACGATGGTGTCATTGATATGGAGGATGAAGTAACAAAGTTCTGTGTCTCTTGGGTGGCGAAGAAAGTAGTGGAAGTAGGACTGAGCTACGTCGTCAACTCATGGAATTCACACCCCATTCCAGGTAACGAGTCCTACTGTAAAAAAAATCTATAGCAATAAAAAAAAATAGCTATATTAAAAACAGACTAAAATCATAATGTTCCATTGGATGAAACGCACGTTTGCGTACGGCTCAGCTATTGCTGTAAGTCGTTCGACTATTTCGATCGCTTGGCAAGTGAGTTGGCAAGCGATAACCCATTGATACACGGGACATTTTTATAACCCGCGCGGGGAATTCTCCCTGAAATAAATTAAGGATAACCCTTCCGGATTAGTCATACTATGTTTTCAAAAAGTAGAATAGAAACGTGAATGCGATTGTCTACAGATCTCTAGCCGCAGAGACTTCCCTTATAAGTGGATAGCTAATATCTATGTATGTCGACAGTTTAGTCCAGAAGAATAGTCGCTCAGATCTTTAACTGACACCAACTTACTTTAAAATCGTGCAGGTAAAGGTGTTCCACTACAACGACGATGTACCAACAACAAGGCCGCTCCAGTTAACGGCAATGTAGTACCAACAGTCGAAGCAGCTGTGCAGATGTTTCGCGGCGATTTGACTCAAGAACACTTCTTTGGAAGGGATCCTTTGGCGGCCAATATTTCAAAAGCAGATGCCAGAGAAAGAGAGTTCACAAAATACTTTCCGAGTTTCAAAGTATTGTTTAATGAAATTGCCAATACGAACTATAACCCTTTCCAAGATGCTGTACTGTACTTTTTGAGGCTCACGGATTATCTCGCTCGCGCTTGAAGTTATATATACTTTTTGAAAGTTCGTTTGAATAAAGAATTGAATAGAGGTCTAAATAATCGATATAAACGTGATCTATAAATTATAAACTGAAAATCTTTGACTTTAGTGTTGAAAAAAGTTTTTTTTTTCACCGTTCAAATTTACAGAGTGGCATATCTTCTAGTTAATAATTTGAGGAAATCGACGTCAAAAACATCATCAACAACAAAAGTTTATTCCACTTCAGAATTAGTTATTAAACAGGAACCTTTGATCATTATCTTTATGTCCTTATATCATTAAGTAAAAATGAACTATTGACCTATGTCTCATTACAATCTTTCTGAGACAACCAAGTAGAAGTGGAACACTGCAGACTACTGGTTACACATGGGTATTGCTCTGTACATGTACAATAATTATACTAAGGCAGGAATTTCAACCACATCAAGTGAAATAGGAGGTAGTTACGTCTAAAATTTGAATTAAAAATATCTATGATGAAATATCTTCTTCCAATGAAGGGTGTCTTGCTCATTAAATGGACTCATCGAGCTTTGAGATGATAACAGCGAACTCTTCAAATCCTTTTAGAGAGAAATACTTTTCTCTTCCATCATCGCTTTTGCATACTGGGCAACGCCCATCCTGCCCATACCACCTCTCTACACAAGGTGTGCAACCAAGCAGTCGCTGACAGCAACCAGAGACTGTGATAGGGCGTGCCATCTTAAAACAGATACAGCACTTAAAATTTTCTTTAATGCTAGTGGACAGTATGCTGTTACTTTGACACACTTTAGCTAGGTCATCCAATTTCTCTGATATTTCGTCCAGCACGTCCAAATCCAAAGGCTCTCTCTCTGGTTTATATCTTTTGTTTTTCCCTCTGCTCCTTTCCGCTTGTTTTTTTTTCTTTTGGTAATCAGAGAGGGTAATGGCGTAGATTTTTTTTGCTGGAACATTCCAGAAATCCTCGCCTTGAAAAAAGGAAAAAAATTGACTTTCAAACGATTGATATGAGCATTTTTACTTTTCTAATTGCCCTATACAGTAGTTTCACTATTACAGCACTTTGTTACGCCTCTTTGGTATCGTGTGTCAGTCCAAAAAAATAATCTGGCATCTCATTAGCTGATCGAAACCTTATGACTTAAACCCTTTAACTGCCAGAAGTGATCAGTAGATAAATTATTCTTAAATTCTTAATATATAATTGTGAGCAGACATGTATATAGATTAGAAAAACTTTACAGCAAGTCGCTACCTAAATATATAACCCAAATTTAACGTGCAATGAAAATTGATGTAAAGCAACTAAAAGGGTAGAAGTGCTTATCAGATCTTGTGAGTTAGTGACACTGTATGGGGGCACATTTGGCTGATGGTGGCTGTGTGGACATCCAGGGGGAAGTTAAATAAAGAAAAACGTTAAAGCCAAAATATAAATTTCAATAGTGTGCTAATTAGATATAAGTGGCTGTTATCAGGTCATTAACTGAAACCACATACATATCTCTATGCGTCCCAATCAGTAAACAGCTCGTCAAGTGGCTTATCTGTTAAAAAAAACTTATCCCTTGTCGACTCACTGTCCATTATTTCAAAGCCATGGACGTCCATGATCACTAAATCCTCGTCCATATTCAGATATTCTTTCACTAACTTTGCTACGTCGTTGACGTTGCATTCTTCCGGAGCTAACCTCAAATGAGCTGTGTGGGTCTTCACAATTTCTTTATCTTCAAAATGCGCTAAGAAGACCACTCTTTTAAAGCTCGGTGATGCCTTGTTTTTACCTTTTCCCTGAAATGAAGACAACTTGCTGCTGACACTAGTGTGAGCTTTAACCTGTGTTGCGGTTGCTGTGGAACGCCCGATGCCAAACTGCTGCGGTGAAGGAATCAGGACTTCATTGCAAAGACCGGGCATATTAGAGCTTTCTCCCATAACTTGGAGTGTAAGCTTGTCCTGCCAAAATGTAGCGTCAAATGCTCCTGTGATGTCACAAGGGAATCTAGCAATTCTGGTAAAGTCATCCTCAAGGTACAAAGTTTCAGGAACAATCTGAAAATAATGGTGAAATAAGTAATTTACAGTATAAAAAAGGAAAAGCCACGAGCAACTTAATTACTTTAAGGTGCAATTTCAACATTCCAAATAGTTTTCATAGCCTGCATTGCAAACGCTTTATGAGAAGCGCGCGAGGACTATCCGGCTTGGGTTTTGGTGCACAACCCATGGGATACGACACGCGGAAGGTGGCTTGGGCAAGGGAAACAGGCGAGAGACACCTTCCAAAATGGTAATTTGCCCCGGGCAAATTCAGCTCTACTCCTATCAAAACTGTTTCGTTACAAGAGATTACTGATCCCGCTATTAGTAAACGTAATTGCTTTTTGTTGTTTACCTAAAAAAAACTGTGGCAAAAATAATTTTGTGTGCAATTTTATGAGCAACACTCCTTTAGGGCAAAAAGTGTTGGAAAGAAAATAATTCAAAATGTATCATCCTTTATCTCAGCTTAAATATCCTTCTTGGGATGGGGGAGTTTGAGCTGGGGTGGTGGGGTGGGGACAGACCCTCAAAAATATCACTTACATGTCTGCAATCAATTACACAGCGTACAGCCGCTTATCTTACAAACTCTTTGAAAATAAAACTTGCTGAATGTTTGACAGGTTTTTAAGTGTTTTTTTTTTTCTTCAACCAAAATAAACAATATGGGCATGACGCGTTGCGTGATAGAGGTACATACTTCATTGCCAAGTGCACGTGCAGCAAATTCCGCAACCCATATAATGCCGATGTTAAAAAAGCTAGTCCGTTTCTAAAAAGATGTATTTAAGATCTCATGGCTTGATGCCTTATCATTTTTGCTTGTGTTTTTTTGCTTATATTTACTGCAATTCTTTGTGAATTTCCCTTCTCCTAGCTATGGTACTAGTACGTATTGGCAAATTTCGTTCATTAACGAAAGCGTGGGAAAGTACTGAGTAGTCTAAAGGCACTCGCACGCTCTGTTGTGCAAGCTGTAAAATTGAGAATAATTATTATAGGGAAATAAAGGATGAGTCTATGTGTATGAATAAGTCTTATTCTCATCGATTTTCTATCGGAGTAGCTTCCAGTTGACTCAGTAAATTCCCTGCTCAAATATGCAATAAAATAATTTGAGAAGCAATCATGATTGTACATTCTGTACGTAGCTAGCCGAGAGCTTAACACGGTCTACCAAGAGCCATGGCTCTTGGGTCTACGTAAGTTCTTTAGAGAAGTCAGTTAGTCACATATAATATATACAAGCCAAGCTCATTAAAAAGACAAACCATTCAAGGGCAGCCCTATGCATGTAAAAAGTTGGCGAGCTGGTCGGCTGGTCGATAAAGGAGCACAACGAAGACCATCATTGACAAATGGCAGTGGAATATGTGAACTTACCTTAAATACGGACGAAATTTTGCTTATCTGGAGATCATCCTCTCCCATTACAAGCCTCTTCTCTCCTCTCCATAAGACAAATTGTTTTAACGGCCCAAGATCCATGGCTTCTCGTTGCGGCAACTGCCAAATGACCGGACTGAAATTTGGCGGGAAAGAGAGATGCCAGCTGGGTCACGTGTTGAATTAATTGCCCTTTTGTAATTCTTGCGCTGTTTCATTTGTTATTAACTTTTGGGAACTTGTAAAATAGGTACAAGGGGTCAAAAAATGGTCGAATTTATTTACCTTTCTTCATTGGAATAATGAAAAACTGGACGATATGTACGCTTTTAGTTCATTTTTTTATTCAAACAGAAATTAAAAGAAATGGTCAGAAATTGCGTATCATAATTCAATTTTCAAATTTACGATCGATTAAAATGGAAAAAAATGAAAATTTTGGTCGAAATACTTGTGGCATTTTTCTATTTTTCATGTGAAAATAGAATAATGGAAAATTGGACGATGTCTATGCCATTTTTCTATTTTTTCATTTTTTGAGCAAAATGGAAAAAATGAAAAAATGGTGCAAATAGATATCATTTTTTCATTTTTCTGTTTTTCTATTTTTTGGGAAAAACGGAAAAATAGAAAAGTGAGTTAGGAATCAGAGATTATTTCATTTTTCTCATTTTCTAACAATAGCAAGAAAATAAAAAAATAGCAAAATATCGCTTTTAGCCGTTTACAGTATTTTTTGTATTTTTGAAGCGGACTTCAAAATTAGAAAAATGAAAAAATGATCAATTTTCCTGACCATTTTCTTTTTTTCTATTTTTGTCCGTACTTTAAAATATGTAAATATGATAAGGATAAGTAATATTTCCTTTTTCCGTTTTTGTTGGAAAAATAGAAAATTAGATTGGCCGAAGTGTGCACGGACCAAGAAACATAATTGCTAATTAAGTAAGACCAGAGATCGCACGAGATATATAAGAAAAGTATTTTATAAGACTTGTCCCCTGTAGATGGAAATATTGTCGAAGGCACCGGACCCATTTTTATACATGCGTTCGTCGAAAAGAAGCCAGTAAACTTTAACTCACCTCTACACAGAAATAAACGATTTAAGAGCTAAATGAAGCCCTTTCTGTCCGTTTGGTTAGGTAACGTTAACGTCCTCTACATCTGAACTGTAAAGAGCGGAATTCGACCGCGGAGTTCAGTAATAAAAATGAGCAGTTTTTAATTTGTTATCGCTGATCATCGACAGCTGCTCCCGAGGAACTTGGAACTTGGGTATTGAATTAATTACTACTCAGCACTATTTTTTGGCGCCACGATTGAGAGCTTGCTCGCAGGCTAGAAATTCTGCCACAAGCTTACGAGAAGCACATAGAAATTCGACTTTCTCTTTAGCAGTTTCGGTTTTGAAGTATTACATTGTCAGAAATGTTATGTCATGTTTAATTGCAGTGCTATCTAAGACAGAGCTACGGATCCGATTTCAGTATCATTAATCAGGTCGCTTTATTTCTGATTTTAACCGTTTATTTGAGTTCAGAAATGGAACAGGTTTTACTCCATATGGCAGTGATGCCTTTTATATATTAGAATGAAGCTAAAAAATCATTTTAAAAACGCTCATTGCGAATTCTACGAACAATTTTCATGTCGGAAACGCAAGTTGCAGATACAAAGCCATTGAGTAGAATGCAAAGTTAACCTCGTTCCCAGGGTTCTTTCCTACCCGTCCCTAAGGAGCGAGAGATAACCTGAGAACGAGGTTCATGCCAAGTTTGTCTGAGTCACACGGGACGTCTTAGGTGACAAAACCTATTTTTAGTAATAGTGCAAAGCGAGAACCATGAGCGATTGATAACAATCTGTAGTGTCTATGCAGGATTACAGACGGGTGTAAGGTAACGCGAGGCAATTCCCCGGGGGGGAAGGGGGAACTTTAATTAGGAATTTCTGGGTGGGGATGTGCAGCTGGGACCCTGGAACCCTTAACCTATACCAGAGCTAGTTCAGCTGAATTTTGCTACCCTATGTCTTGATAAAATCTTCAACCAACTGATCAGTTTCCTGAAAAATGATACTCTATTCTAGACCCAAACTCTCTGATTTATATACCCTATCCTAGAGTAAACTGCTTGAAAACCATACCCTTCAGAGCGGTTCATACCTATATAGCCCATATATGGCAGTACCCCCCCCCCCCGGGGGGGGGGCAATTCAAACTCCATTAGAGTGCGTTTTATCAACAAACAGATGATAACAATCGTAACTAATGACCAGCTGCCGGGCGATAACAGAAAGGACCTACGCTACTGAGTACAGCACTTTTAAAGCCAACAGGCTCTTTGAAAGTTGCAAAATCCCTCACTCTTGACATGCGGCCGAGAGAAAAATTATTCATATTAAAAAGGAATCTCAATTGAATGAGAAAATAAACCTTTTTAAATGAAAGACTTCGCACTTGCCCTCGTTTGGAAAAAGAGGCTTAGCGCAACTCGGAAATGGCCTATGCAAGGTGGCTTCGTTTAGATAATTTTTTGGGAAAAGAAATAAAACACGAAAGAAAATATAACGCGATTTATTAAAAACTGAATCATTGGATAATGTAATTCTAGAGCTCAGGCCCCAGTTGTTCAAACGTTGGATAGCGCTATCCACCGGATAAATCACTATCCAGCGGATAAGTATTAGGGAAACCAATTACGCTATCCTCTGGATAGTGATCTATCCGGTGGATAGCGCTATCGAACGTTTGAACAACTGGGGCCTGATTGGCTTTGCCATCATGGTATATGAGCCATTATATCATACGCGTCTGCTCAAAATTAAAAACAAGCTGAAAGTCGGTTGTTTTTACAAATAAAGTCGGGAAGGATATGAGATGGCCACGCAGTTGTAGCCCCACCTGTTTATAGTTTCAGTACTTTGCCTTCAAAGCATTATTCCGATGGTAACCTCTCTATCACGAGCAAGGCACGTGGATCAGGTCTTCGTGGCCAGGCCCCGAGGGTTGATCGGGTTGAGAGGGCTCTAGGGATGGGACGCTGCAGGTCGTGAAACATATGCCATTGCTCAATTATTCCCGAGAAATCAACCCACAATTTTCCGTCATAAAACTTTAATTAGCTTAATTTAGACATCTACATTGGGCACAACAGACTGCATGCTGGTGCGCACGCTCCGTAGATTCTGCCGCCAGTCCTCCAAGCGAGAGCGCAGTTCTTGCCACTGATTGGTTCCAAATGTTCGGTGAGTTGCAGAGCTGTAAAAAGAATGGGGCGTTGGTAAGAAACAAGGGGAAGGCCAACATCTTTGTAGTTTACCCCAAACTTCAAATTAGTGACTTAAGGCGATTTTTTTATATGCTGGCACCACATTTTTATATGCTGGCACCTTTCCTGTCTCACCCCACCCCTAGGCTCCAAATTCTTTTGCTTCTTTTTACCCCTTGCCCTTGCGCGTCTTCCACACTTCACACACTTGGCTAAAAATAAACAGAGACGACTGCTATGCAGGCTACTGGCATGATGTCAGACAACCTTCAGATCGAAGGTCGGATACGAGACTGAATACCAGTTCGAATCTGGATTTCGAATCAGTTTTGTCCGCAGAGCTTATCAAACTTTGCTGTTGCTAATCAGCACTTAGAGATACTTAAAGAATACAGTTGCTGTGAAATCTGACTATCTAACACAAACGAACTTGGTTTAAAACTTCGTCGGCAGTAGTTTATTTAAAAATCTAAAGGTCCCGAAGATTGTAACCTGCGTAGCAAGCGTTTCTGTACGGTTACGAGGAACCAGAGTCAAAGACCGCGCGGCCATTTCTCGCGCGGCTAAAACCCGCAATTTTAGTTCCTCGTAGTTCCTCGGTCTTTCGTTGCTCCGAAACCAAACGGAAACGCTTGCTACTCAGGCTACGAACACTGACTCTCTTTTATGGGTACCCTGTGCAGTGACGCCGATTGCGTCGCGTGTTTTCCATCAAATCGTCGGTTATTTTGGCGAAATCGTCGCATATCAAGAATTGCTTTTCGCGGTAAGCTACTAGCGACATCAGCGCAACCAAAACGAAGACGGAAAAGAGAAAATGTGCAAACATCACACGACTAACGTTGTCAAACTGGATTGAAATGGCATTGCGATCACCGTTTCATCTCTAAGATCGTCGCTTCTTAAATAGCCATCATCGCGACTTCTCTTTCGTCGGAAATACCCGGCAGACCGAGGCTCAACATTGAGACAGTAGTTTAGTTCGACTTGATCAAAGCATACAAAAGACCGAGTGAGATGCAAAGAGCAGAGGGCTCTATCCGGCTATGGATGGAGAAAGCCCCCTGTTTAGCTTTTCTTAAGTGTAAACCGTCAGTATCTTAAAATCAAAATCTAAGTTCCCCTTTCTTATCTCAATATATTTCTTATAAAAGGAGTAGGAAGAATTTGATTAAAACATTTAAAGGGTTACTACCTGATGATGACTTTTTTGTTGACTTGGTCTATCCTTGTACGGATAAGTTTTGAACGAAGAGCTGAAATACAGAAAACAAACAAAACTGTTACACCAAAAATTGCCGCTTTGCTGATACACGCGCGCGGTGATTTTTGTCGCCGCGCATGAAAATTTGCTGCGATTTTTGAGCAGGCCCCGGATGTTCAAAAGGTGGATAATGCTATTCACCGAATAAACCCCTATCCACCGGATAGTGCAGCTGGTTATCCTTAGGCTAATTGGCTAAATAGTGATTTATCCTGTGGATAGTGCTATCAAACCTTTGAACAACCAGGGCCTCTTCTGATACAAAAGGAACAATATACGGAGTACTTTTACAGTCAAAAGCTCAGACGACAACTCCCCATTACGGACAGTTCTCTGGGTCCTAAAGATAGATACAAAACAAAGAAATGAACAAACTATTCGCCCCATGAGAGGTAATCCAAAACAGTCTTTGGATTCTGGATTATTCCATGCGGTGGATTCCAGATTCCAGGTGATAGATTCCGGATTCCCACATTCCAGATTCCAATTGTTAGAGGGATACCGAATTCCTTTAGCCTGCGAGCAAGCTTTCCCGGGGCACTCTGGTGGCGGGGCGGGAAAGGGGCGATCCCGCACGTATTTGAAAGATTGTTTTTGATTAAATGGGACAGCAATAGGGATTGTCACATAACAATGCCCCTATCCTTGAAAACAATGGAAGTGCAGATTAAACGGGACCAGTGAAATAAGAGGTTTAGAACGGTGCAGGTTTACCGGGGAAAAGGAAGGAGAATATGCTACTATGTCTCTGGAATTTGAATTCCACCTCCAATTCCCCTGTGGCTCCCCGTCAACTGAGCTGTCAGATTTCCGCCAGTCAGCGCGAATGTAAACAAACATTGAAAAACACGTGCCAAGGGTAACGACGTCATAGCTAATGTCATTTCCGCCAATCAGCATTTCGCATCGACTTTTTCGATGCAGATATTCAAATTCCAGAGACGTAGTTGCAGGCTTTCCCGCCCAGCCGCCGGAGCGCCCTGGGAAGCTTGCTCACAGGCTAGGATTCCTCTAGCTGAATCCCGAAAAGAAAAAAAAAATTCCCGGATTCTGGAAGCCGGATGACCTTACGTGGGTCAAAACCATCTTGCACAATGAAACAAACCTTCAATTATGAAGTCCTCAATTTCTTCAGTACCAATATTAAGCTCCTTGCAGAGATCGTCAAAGCTCACTTCTGATGTGGATTCGCCAAGTGACATGAATGTTAAAACTCGCATTTTGTGTACGTTGTTTTCATGGGACAAACCTGGCAAAGAAATTAAAGATATGGATGTACCTTTATCATATTTTTCATCTCGCCACCAAACCATCTAGCCATCAACGAAATCACCACCAAGAAGTCGGTCGATTCTTGGCCCAGTTTTTTTTTTTAAGTTAATAAATCCATCTCCATTATTGCCTGCGTGCAGACGTCTCCTATTTCCTTTGTTGCACGCGGAAAAGGGTCCCTTTTCCGCGTGCAACAAAGGAAATAGGAGACGTCTGCACGCAGGCAATGTCCATCATAGCCATCCATATAGCAACAGACAACAGGAAACAGTTTCAGTGCCCAAATCTACTGTATCCTTAAATAACAAAAAGGACCATTATTTTTGGAATTAAATTGATGATATTTTTTTCAATACAAAAAGATTTACAGTGTGAGTTTAACTTACCAGAAGAATCCACAAATTCTTTGTTCTTTTCATAGAAGGTGCTGTAGTCAGACAGCCGCCCAGAAACAAATATACTAAGAAGCTAAAAGACATAATAAAACATGATAACTTTTTATGGTAACAAATATGCCGTTAACACTAAACAAGAATCAAAAAACGGTTATAAAGGTTTTTAAGAACAGGCTAAAAACGTGCTCTCCTGCTCTTTTAAGCCCCAAAAGCTATAGGCATAAACTCCTCCTCCTAATATCACCGCAGATGTAACATAAAACACAAGCTCATAAAAAGGAGGATAAAAGTTTTACGTAATGCTTAGGAACATTAAAAAAACCCCTTCCTTGTTTTAGGGCATTTTTTTTCAGTTGGCCGGTCTAAATCAGTTCAAAAGACACAAACTCTGGTGTCTACCAAAATTAAATGTGCGCTATTCATACTGTTTAATTACACTTCTTTATGTTACATTGTACTCCATTTGGAATCTGTAGTAACTAACCTACGAAACACAACTTAAATTTTCCATGGCTTTCCAGGACTAGTAATTGAATTCCATTACTTCCCAGGCCTGGAAAATGAAATTTGAAACTGCATGGCCTCCTTGAAATTTTTAAATTTTGTGACTTTCTGGAGAGGTTTACCATGACCTGTACGAACCCTGTGTACATGTACCTGGTAGATTGGTTCTCCCTGTAATGCAGCTACTGGAGGAAGGGCAAGGAGAAAGTCCATTATCAAAACATTTGGTCTCCCCAGCAGGCTCACTACACAGTTCCTGGCATCATCCTTTACTTCAGAAGCATTTTCATCAGAGTATGTTCTTAGAAGCTCAACCATTACTTTGGTTGCTTCTTCACTGTTGCAAAGAAGGAGAAAGGATGAAAACCACTAGAATTTGTACATTTTTTGCCTTGCTACCTACTGCATTAACCTATAGCTACTGTGAATATTGCTCGCTCTGTGATAAGACAAGTGGAGTGCCCGTGATCTAGGGGTCACCCTTGAGTTTGACCAATACTTGATGATGTCCACTCATGTGAGTAATCTCTGCAAATCTGAATCCTTTGCCCTCAAACATATTGGTAATATTTGTCAGTTAATCTGGATCAACCGAGCACAGAAAAACTGATTCATGCCTTTGTGTCCTCTAAATTGGGCTTGTGTAATAGTCTATTTTATAGTCTCCCAGATAGAGAAATCTCAAAACTTCAGCGTGTTTAGAACTCAGCTGCTTGACTAATTCCTAAAACAAGGAAAGCGGATGGCAAAACTCCAATTCTCCGTAAGCTTTATTGGCTGCCCATTCGAAAACGTATCATCTTTAAGATTTTGCTCATTACTTGCAAGGATTTTAATGGTTTAGCATCCAAGTACTTGAGTGATCTACTCGATATTCATCAATCGGTTAGGAGTCTCTGTTTAAATGTTAATGACAATCTGCAACTACATAGAGAAAGAACTACAGGGGTCGCACTTTTTAATCATGCGCACCTGCACTTCAGAACGATCTCCCTTTAGACATGAGGAGCCTTGTGGAATCTTTTAAAAGTAGACTTAAGACACTTTTATTCAAATTTGAGGTTTAAATTAGGATTGTACATTAACTTTATTCTTGAATTTTTACAATTAATTTATTTTTTTGCTTAGATGTACATGTATAGATATACTTTATACTATAAGAGCACTGAGATTTAATGTAATGCACTAAAAATAAATTATTATTATGTTTTCGAATGAATTCCTCTGAAACTTATACAAGAACATCTAACAGAGTATACTAAACTGAAACTGTTATTTGAAAACTTTAAATAACTGCGTGGAATATAAAATAAAATCGAGTACTGTACTTGTATACAAAGGCATGCAAATAAAAATGAGCTTAAAAATGACAATCAATAATTATTTGACGGAACATTTTTAGACAAATATTTTCTTCTCAGAGCACTAGAAATGGCATTTCAGAGCATCAAGATTTCAAAATTTTCTGAGGGAGAATGCCCCTAGAACCCCCTAGTGGCTTGCCTCTTGGGTGCTCACATGATTCTTTGGCGATTAAAGAATATCCTGATTTTACACACTCAAAGGTTGGACAGTCTGTGTTATAGCTAGGACGTGGCAGCATCGCAAAATGTAGACAAATCATACATGTAGCACGTAAGTGTTATTATAGCTTTGCACATGCTACAAAAACAATGAAATCAGGATTTTATTTGAGTTAATATTTCATGAAGTGATAATCAAGGGAGTTACATGACTTTGCAGGAAAAACCTGACAACGATTTTGTTTGTCACAAAGCCATAGTAACTTGACCTACCTCTGTCTGTCTTCAGTTAGAGCATCAAAAAGAAGTCTGTACATTTTTCGTGCCTTTTCACCATCAACTTCCCACATCTTTAACCAGGATTTGACCTTTAAAAAAAACACCAGGGTTAACATTATCAGCTTTGAATTTTTCCAGCAGCTATTCTATTTGAACCTCATCCACTTTGAGGGAAAATAAATGTAGAAGAAAAAAGCAACAAACAAGATCCCTAAGCTGTTGAGCCTGACTACTTGTATCACTTTCCTCACTACTTGAAATTATAATGGCAATGCTGTAGTGTACCAATAGTCTTAGCATATAGAGCGGTTTTCACTTGACTGTCGTAAAACCAAAACCAAAGTAAATACACTAGCCAACCAAAGGGCGTAGTAAAACCAAAACCAAACCAATTCCTCAATTACTTTCGACCGTCAAGTGAAAACCGCTCTATTGACCTTGGAGTGAACTGGTTATTAAAAGAGTAAAAGTTACTCTAATAATAGAAATTATACAAAACGTAAAACTGTTTTACCTGCTCCAAAGGCACTGCAATGTGATCAATTAAACCAGCCTTGCCTGCCACCTTGATTTGTGTGAAGTAAACATCATATCTGACTGGGTCTCTCTCATGAAGCCAATTCAACAAGATACTTAGTCTAGTAACAAAAATAGGCATGGACTTTTTGCTTCAACAATGATACTAGAAAATAGTATATTGACCCAAATTATTTCTTTAAGGTAGCAACTGTAGTGTAGGTTAGGATACATGTACATCTACATAAGATAAGAATATTGGAGATAGACAAAACACCTATTAAAGACTTGAAATCTGTGGGCATGCATTAGTTATTTTCAGGCATACTATGCCATACAGTGTACCAAGAAATACAGACACACTGTACACAACAAGTACATAAAAATTCCTGTGATTATAATATTCATAACTAAAATAGAACAATTCTTATTTATTGCCAATGTCATAACAAAACTAAATAATTAATCACATGAATATATACATTAATATGACTACAACATTAATATACATGTTGTAGTCACAAAAAAAGCAGGATTGTATTGAAGTGTCATTAACTTACATTCTAAGTCTACTCATTGAGGTGTCCTCCTCTGAGTTAGCTTCAACAATTTTGTTGCAGAATTTTCTGATTAAATCATCTCTCTTTTCTGTTACCACCAATATCAAGGACAGTAGACTGTTCATCACACCTTCAAGGTCTTTAAAGATTAAAATAATAATAAATATAATAAATTATAACTTTTGTATTTTTCACTTAACTAGTAGAGTTGTTCAGACATTTGTATTTAATATACAGTTGCACAAAGGGTTTCTACTACTCAGTAAATTTTCAAATCAGTAACATGGCTTTTGCATGTTACATTCATTTTAACTCTTTCATTTCCAGAGTAAATTACAGAGTTTTGTGAGTTGGTTCTAACTTTTCAGTCTGTGATATCCTGCTGTATGACCATTCAAATGAAAAACTCTTTGGAAGAACTTTCACATAGCATTTTAAACAAATGAAATTTTGTGGAATTTTGCCTTTGAGCACTCCTAGGAGTGAAGGGTTTCAATAAACTGGTATTTTATTATTCAGTCACATACAATTTTAAGATAATACTGATAGAGGAGAGGCAGGGCTGCATCCTAGCAGTAGTACACCCTTGGTGGACTCTGGTAACTTGATTTTGCCCCTGGGTGACAAAGGAAAACTTAGCTTTTGTACAAAACCTCTATGCTGAACAACCTACATTTCATACTTTTTAAATAGAGCTTTGGGCTCCCTACATTTTTTCTAAGAGTAGAGCCTTGAACAGAAAAAAACTGTCGCAAATGGTATCTATAATATTAGCATCTGAAACCAGAGTATCTTCAAATACTGTTTGAACAAAGCTTTATGAAGTACAGCTTGTAGTCTACAAATGTTAACACTGACAATACAGTTGTAAGCTACAAGCAAACAAACCTGTCTCATTTTTAAAACTGACATCACAGGCTGCCAACAGCTGTTCTAAGTCTTCATGGAGCGGAGTTGTACTTTCCTCTTTTATGTCAGCCCCAAAAGACTTCAGGTAACCTCTAATCTCCTGAGCCTTTAGGAAATATAACTCATATCAATGAATGAAATACAAGCACAATTCCATATGTGCCAAAAATTAATACATCATATGGATTGAAACGATTAAAGTCAAGCTTTAACTTAGGATTAGTTCCCTGTAATACAGTCGAACCTCCACGAACGGCTACCTGATCACTACAGCAGCAATGGACATTAAAGCATGTCCTCAACTGCCAAATAACCTCTCAAAAACAGCCAGTTTTAATCAGCCCACTGATGAAAAAATCAATAAAGAATGGTTGCGAAAGCTGTTCTGTATGGCACGTTGATGATTAATTGTGGCGACAGTATTTTGATTGTGTTCCAGTTATACTGCTGCAGTATGCATAAATTGTCTAGGTTACTTATGGCGAATGTTACAAACCTTGCTCGTTTTGTCACATTAACAGTTTGATTCCAAACATTTCTCAAGCTTTTTTTCTTTCATTTCATTTTATCCCTATCCATTATATATGACTGGATTACCATTATGGGATACTGTAAGCATAAACTGAGCACAATAAACATGTTGTACTCCCCCTGAAAAATTAATTTGCCACATTACACCCTTGCCTCCCCATAACAGCCACTTCCCCACACCGGCCACTTTCTTCTGTCCCCAAGGTGGCCATTGTGGAGAGGTTCGACTGTAGCTTCTTCAGTCCCTATAGTAGCTACACATACAGTGTTCATGTATCAGAGCAGAAAATTTAGCTAGAAAGCACTCAGTCTTGACTTGCTCTTAAATGTCTACTTGCTTAGGCATTAAACCTCTTGCTAAGAGACACGGGGATGGCAGAACAGATTTTCAATTTGGAGTCTGACAAGTGACTTTAACTGGGGAGGCTGAATTGACTATTCTCTTTGAAGTAAGTCATTTTTATTAAAAGTGGGGTGGGGAAGGCTAAAGTCCCCCAGTCCCCCTGGTTCTGCTGTTCCCATAGCTATACATACCAAAGCGCAGGTATATGATATGTAAAATAGCTCAAATGTTTTTGGTAGGTTGATTGTATAGCATCACAATTCGAAGGTACTTAAGAGCATTTTTCCAGTACACAATGTAATTAGAAATTTTCTTCAGTTTGATATTGGAAACTCGTGGGAATATACAAGTAAGGGTTAACTTGCCCAAAAAGAGCACTCCTACTAAAAAGAGAAATAAAACTAATTTTTAAGTTATGTTTTGTCAGTTCCTCTCGGACAACAGGATATCGGATACTACAAATCCCTGTAAATTAGGCTTCTAATAATAATGATAATAATAATAATAATAATGAGTCTTTAATTCATCGAAAGATAAAACTACATATGTTATGTTACAATAATAAGGAAGATAAAAAACTATGATAATATCTACATATTATATTAAAAAAGTATGTCATTACAATAAATGGAGCTTAAAAATCAACCTATTTACAAAGGTGTTCATAAAATGCTGTGTATCAATTTTCGGACGTGCACAGCCTTTTTTCCTACGATTATGTACATAAGTCTTCTGGACAGGAACGATATCTTTCAGGGGGTGGCAATCCGTTGATATTAATTTCTTTAAAATGTTTTGATCTTGTTTATTTAAAAGGTTCTTGATAAAAACTGGAAATGAAATAAAACAGTTTTTACGGCATCAGTCTAAAAAATTTTGTATAACCGTAAGATCGGACTCCGATGCCCCATAGACTGAAAGCGCATAGCTAAAATTAGGTAAAACGATAGATATAAAAAGGTGATCTATCTCTGCCCGAGAGTAGTGTTCCTTTCTTAGTGTTCGTAGGACGTGTAAACACTTGTTTGCTTTGACAAGCTTGGTTCTTACATGCTCATTAAATTTCCTGTCACTCTGTAGAGTTACTCCTGGTAAAACAAAGCTATTACATTGAGGAATATTGTTAATTGGAGAGTAGAGTACATTGTGATTTTTCTTTCTAACAACCAGCTCTTTACAGTTACAAGGGTTGCAGACCATTTTATTGTAAACAGTTCTTTACAGAAAAACGGTTCTTGCAAACTAAATCCATGGAAAGTTTTATTATGTTTACATATGAGCAAACACACTTTTTTTGGAAGGAGATGGGTTGGGGGGGGTCAATAAAGAACCACTGTGGGAGGGATACCTGGTACAGACTGTATGTCTTAGGGATCACTTAATTCCTCACTCTAGGAAAGCACCGATCTATAATAGCATAAGCTTGCAAGGATATGTAGATGTAGACGTAGACTGCTGTAGATGTAGATGTCCATGTACAAGTAGTACAAGATCTACAGATAACTAAGGCCTAATACATGTAAGTTTAATCCATCGATCGAGGCACATGAGTTGAGGAACATGTTTTTCCGAGAACATACATGCTTTACGTTGAAACATTAAGGTTTTTATCATCTATTTAAATAGTGAGTCTGAAGAAAAGATAGGGAAATGAACTAAGTGGTTGTTTTAGTGAAGATCGAGACAATTTAAATTTACCGTGTGCTTTTCACTTGGACACGTGACAATGTCATTTTACTTTGGAACGGAAATTTAAAATAAGCGTATATAATTTCAAATGAGAAGTATGAAACAGATTATTTAAATTTACCTGTTCCTGCTCCCCAACATCAATAAATGCTGGTAAAATTGGTTCCATTGGAATTTTTTCCCAAAATATTTTTCGTCTAAAAACTTCGTCGCTTGAAACAAATTCACTTTGAACACCCGCTGACCAAAGATAATTTTACATGTACGGTATGTAAAGCATCATGAAAGTACCTCTGTTACCTATCAGTACGCATACATAACAGCGTTCTTGTAACACGTGCAATGGTGCTCAAGAAGGTAGATAACCGAATTCGTGTTTTGATAGAAAATGGCGTCCAAAAGAGGCACAGGTCTCTATTTGTCGTTGTTGGTGACAAAGGAAAAGACCAAGTGAGTTATGAAATCAAATTTTGTCTTCTTTTGGGCTTAACAGTCTTCACTTTCAATAAACCGTCAACTGCGAGTTCAGCACCACTGCTAACTGGAGCTGCAAGCCAAGTGAATTTAATTTTGTTTACAACAGTTCTGTTAAGCTTATTTAGGATGCCTTCAGAGTGGCAGTTAAGACGGCAGAGCTCCCATTCATGAAAAAGCTATTGACACTGAACAAAGTAAAACATCCAGTGACGGTTTAATTTGGAAAGTTCAACACCCCCCCGGGTAACCCCCCCCCCCCCGGCATTTGAACTTTAAAGACAGGAATGGTCAATTGCCTTTATAGTAGCCTAATATACAGTGGTCAAGTGCCTGTTGGAATTTTCTTTTGTGTTGAAGCTCAAAACAATGACTTACCAACACTAAATACTGTACCTTCAAAATTCCTTCATTTTACAAATGAGCTAGATCTTCATGTATCCTGCTCTGCTGCCAAACATTTTCATGCAGTTAACCCAAAGATAATTTTTAGAAGTTAGACTGTCAATCCAATGAGTCAAGCTTTGTCTGATCAGAATGGATACTAATAGACCTCTTTCATGATGGTGGTCAGAAAGGCTAATTATCTCACCTATAAAAGAATATATCAATAGGTTGCCATCATGAAAGAGATCTATACACAATGAGGCCCAATCTTTTAATTTTGACAGTCTTTCTTTAAAATATAATTATGTAGCTGATGTCTCTGACCAATGTAGCTAATGTGTTTCATTTGTTGTCGATACTTATTGAAACCACTCTGCTAGAACTTTACTTGAATTTTACAAATTCCTGTTAATTTTTTTGTTAGGTTGTCATTCTTCATCACATGCTGTCTAAAGCAACAGTCAAAGCACGACCCACAGTTTTATGGTGTTATAAAAAAGAACTGGGATTTAGTAGGTATGTGTTTTATAAAGCAATGTCATTATGGCTTACATAATTTGTAATATAATGGCAATTGTTATCAAAATTAATAATAATAGCTTTGAATGAGGCTGAGTGCGATGTGAAGAATTATGCAGATTGAGGAGACTGTTTCATGTAGGTGGATAACAGCTTCTGAGATCAACATTATATTTTTTATACCAAATGAAAGCCCAATTCAAGCTTACCTCCTTGCGTGTAGACTTTCCTCAAGGCTTTGGCTTAAGGTTACAACACATACACAGATGTTTTTCCCTTGGGGACTCTACTCAAAAAATACATAACATGTATCAAGCAACATACCCTGTATATTCTTGCATAATTTTCTTCGGTTAAGTTTTAATCAGAAATTGAGCTCAGTATTTTATCTTCAGATAGTTGTGAACACCATTTTTTCTTTTAGTTTTGCCCAAGCAGCCTCATTTTCAAACAAATATACCATTGAATAGATGGTATGTTGCTCAAATCTTCCAAATAATTTCAGTAACCGCCAGTTCGCTGTGTGATTAGAGCCAATCAGAAATAGCAAAATATTAATTCTTTAGAAAAAGCAATAATTCTATCTAATGTGTAATGTTTTATTGTACCTCAGCCACAGAAAAAAGAGAATGAAACAACTGCAAAAGAAGATAAAAAGTGGGACCCTGGATCTGAAGAAGGATGATCCATTTGAATTATTTATCTCAGCCACTAACATCCGATACTGTTACTATGCTGAAACACACAAGATTCTTGGTAATACATATGGCATGTGTGTCCTGCAGGTAATTTTATACATGTGTATGTCCTTAATACAAGTGCATTGTACCTTTAACCATACCATTGAAGGATCTTTACCACAGTGTATTTTACTTAAGAATGCAACCTTTTCAAGTCTCATAATTATTGTTGTCTTGTGGATTTTACTGTGAAACTCACAAAACCGTAAACACCAGAAATATTAATGGTGTGTTATTGTTTTGTGAGAAGTAAACCAATAAGGGACAGACCATTAGAAAACTTATGGGGGGGAGGGGACGGGGCGGGCGGGCGAAGTACAAAAAAATATTCGCGCAAGGGAAAATTAAATGAAAAAAATTCTTGCACGCCAATTAATCCTAAAAAATATTCATGCTATGGCCTAACGAAAACGAAAAAAATTCCTGCAGTTTGAAAATTCCCCTTCCCCCCCCCATAACTTTTCTAATGGTCCGTCTCTAAGGCACGAAATAACTAAACCGCAGACAGCAACGGTAATTAGTTTGTGGTTTTGAAGTTTGCTTGCGTATCCAGAACGTTATTCTGATTGGCCAGTACACGATCAACATTCCTGAAAAATTTCAGTCGTTCACAGTTTTCTGAGTTTTTCAGTAAAAGTACATGTAATAATGTATTGTCAATACCTTAAATCAATCAATCAGCCAATCAATCAATCAAGCAAGCAAACAACCAACCGAGCATGCAAGTACTTGTAATATTCATTTCAATAATATGCCGTTTTAAACCACAAGTCAGGGTTCCATTTAAACTAGCTCTGCTAAATTGGATGCTCCTGGATAAATATTGATTTAAATAAATAAAAATAAAATAAAAGAACATTCTACACCTGTACATGTACATGTAATAGCACCTAAATTTGTAAATTTACCTCATTTGCCACTCAACAGGGAGTGCTTTTGGCCTCTCTGATTGTGGAAAAGGGTATAAATACTAAAATAATATTACTTAGCTTGAAACCTGTTTGTAACAGGGTCAATGCCGTTCTTCTCATTCTTCATTTTTTTGCCATAAGTTTTATAAAACAGCTCAGGTGATCATTCTTTCTTTACGTAATGTGTACCATGTATATTTAATATTCATTCAAAATATTTCGCTGTATCTGATTGGCTCCAATCTCCTGAATAATTCTTCATAACCATCAGGCCCCAGTTGTTCAAAAGGTGGATAGTGCTATCCACTGGATAAATCTCTATCCAGTGGATAGCGCAATTGGTTTCCCTAATACTTATCCACTGGATAGTAACTTGTCCGGTGGATAGTGCTATCCAACGTTTGAACAACCCGGGCCTGGTGCTTATCATATCTGGAAAATGTGAGCAATAATTTATTATACCATTGATTCCATGGTATGAATAAATTATGATATACCATCGACAACCTCATTTCCAGGTGCAGTAGCCCTGAGTGAACTAAAAAAGAAAATAGTGTTCATGGCTATTTGAAGTTGAAATTGCTGGATTTCTAACTAACTTAATTGGAGATAATGCAAAATATATTGCTCCAGGGATGTTATCTGCTTTTTGAGAGTATCTGCAAAAGCAAAACATCTGTTTATATCCTGAAACCATGCTGAGAAATAGTCCAAAGTTTTAAAGAAAGTCTACAACAAGGTAAGCTTGTTACACACTTAGAAATATTTTGAATCAATAATGATAAAACAATCCTTGAATTCTGCTTTCGTATGATGTAAAGAATTATTACAGTATGCAGTCTTGGAGGATCTGCATAATTATTCACATCCTACTCAGCCTAATTCAGTAATAATTGCTAAATGTCCTAATATTAAATTAAGTAAAATTCCTTCACAGGTTGAACAAGTATTTAACCTCTTCTGGTTGCAGTGTAGCTTTTTGCTAGGGTTGTAGCCCTTGTAACCTAGAGGTTGAATACTGGCTTAACCTGAGAATGAATTTTACCTTTTTAATGGCTTCATCATTATACTTGTACATACAGACCTGTAATTTGTTTTCTTAAAGAAATGATAATGATTATATCTTTGAATTTTTAAAATTATCTCAAGGATTTTGAAGCTCTCACACCAAATCTTTTGGCCAGAACAGTAGAGACAGTAGAGGGAGGTGGGCTTGTTATTCTTCTACTCAGAACAATGACCTCTCTGAAGCAGTTGTACACAATGACAATGGCAAGTAGCATAGTATATGTACTGTACATAATATTGCATTTGTTTATTTTCATGCCTACTTTGCATGTTCCTCTTAGCATATCTCCGTTTCCTCACTCAGCTTTCTTGGTCACTTAGTTTTTTCTTAATCAATCACTTGTCAAATGTCATCCTTCATTCTTCATTCCTCAATATTCATTCACTTTTACCACTTTTTATTATTACCAGAGTGTGTGTACATTTGTCTCTCAAGCCACCCTTAAAGTTGGCTTCATTGGTTAAGCTCTGCTGAGTGGGAGGCCATTGGTTCTAACCCCGGCAAGACCAACACTCAGGATTTTTCATAACTGAGCAGAAAGTGCTGCCTTTGTAAATACATTTGCAAAATGCATAGACTTTCTAGGCTTCTTGGATATTAAGGACGATAAACCATAGGCCCCATCTCACAACCCCTGCACATACACTGTACGTATAAATTCTGTGGTAGGTTAAAGAACCCACACACTGTTTGTAAAGAGTAGGGGAAGTACATGTAGTCCCCGGTACGTGGTCTGGTGTATCTGTCAAGTGGGGTAGGGACTGTTATGGGCGGGCAGTAGTTGAATCCACATGCTATTGCAGTGACCCTACCAAGAATTGGTGATCCTACATGTAAGTAAATAATAAACAAAATTGACAAAGATACATCATCAACAATGAATAACTACCAACTGCATATTTTTGTTTTTAGGATGTGCATTCCAGATACCGGACTGAATCCCATCAGGATGTTGTGGGAAGATTTAATGAAAGGTTTGTTACCATCTTTGTTCATTATTTTTTTATTGAATTAATTTGTTATTAATTTTTTATAACTCATTTGAAAAGCTGGAAATATTTTCTTATGTACATCATTATAAACTAATTTTGTTTATTGATATGAGTAGATATTGTAATCCCATTTTCACCTTTTTGTGATAGATAAGGTTTTAGGTGGCTGCAATTGGAGTTTTCAGGGCCAATACCTTCCAAGTTTGAGCTTTAAATATGTCACAATTAACTTTTATGGTTTGTCAAATACAAAAGAGTTCAAGTATTGACAGGAAAACCCTTAACAGGAACTACTTCCCTCACTGAAGGCTACAATAAATAAAAATTAAACACCTTATAAAATCATAAATAATTGATCGTACTTTGTAAAAATTATCTTTGCAAAACAGCAATACGACACTGAAAGAACTCAAAACAGAGTGGGATTGTAGACATAGCAGGATGGATTCAATACAATAATAGTGAAACAGCTGTCTATAGCTACAATCCTGCTTTGTTTTGAGTTCATTTGGTGTCATGTTAGTGTGTTTCAGAGTTAGTTTTCATTTATTTCGATCAGCATTGCAGTATTCCGCTTGCAGAATTTAATATGTCTACTTAATTATTACTAGGGATATTTGTTTTCCTGGTAGGGGAACACATATCACTAGGGATGTCTGCTTCCTGGGTAAAGAAAAAGATGTCACTAAGAATATGTGTTTCCCTGGTAGGGAAACACATATCACCAGGGATATGTGTTTCCCAGGTAGGGGAACACATATCAGTAGGGGTATACATGTATATGTTTCTCGGGGGTGTTTCCCTGTTAGGGGAACACATATCACTAGGGATATGTGTTTCCCTCTTAGGGGAACACATATTTCTAGGGATTTGTGTTTCCCTGGTAAGGAAACACATATCACTAGGGATTTGTGTTTCCCTATTAGTGGAACACATGTCACTACTGATATGTGTTTCCCTGGTTGGGTAACACATATCACTAGGGATATGTGTTTTCCAGGTAGGGGAACACATATCACTAGGGATATGTGTTTCCCAGGTAGGGGAACACATATCACTAGGGATATGTGTTTCTCAGGTAGGGGAACACATATCACTAGGAATTTGTGTTTCCCTGTTCCCTATCACTGGGGATATGTGTTTCCCAGGCAGGGGAACACATATCACTAGGAATTTGTGTTTCCCTGTTAGGGGAACACATATCACTGGGGATATGTGTTTCCCAGGTAGGGGAACACATATCACTAGGGATATGTGTTTCTCTGGTAGGGAAATGGGATTTTCTTTTGCTTTCTTTTTCAATTTTTTGTCTGATTTCTTGTCCCATTTTTTTCTGATTTCATGTCTGTGTTGATGTGCGATTTTCTTGTCCAATCTTTTGTCCGATCCTTTTTTCCGATATTTTGTCCGATTTTCTTGAATCAATGTTGGATTTTATATCCGATTTGATGTCCGATTTTGTATCCAGACAAAACATCGGACAAAAGATCGGACATGATGTCATTTCCAATGTTATCTCCGATTTGATATCCGATGTCCGATTTGTTGTTCGATGGCCGATTTCATGTTCGATTGATCTTCAATTTAAAATCCGATTTGTCCGGACAACATATCGGACCTCAAATCACACTACAAAATCGGACAAAAAAAAAACAAAAAAAATCAGCCATAAAATCGGACAAAAGATCCAACATGAACACGGACTAAAAAAAAAAAAAAAGTCGGACACGAAATCGGAAAAAAAAAATTGGACAACAAATCAGACATGTCATAACAGTCATAACACAATAAACATTCCTGAGATATTTTAACTGTAATTTCTGACAAAAAATAGTTACATTGAGGCTTTTTTTCTCACAAGTTTGCCTGTCTAGCAATTTATTATTCGGACGGTAATGTTATGTTAAAAAGTTTTGAGAGTGTCTTGCTTGTTTTAAAGAAACTATTTAATATTATTACTCTACATGTGCACAATGTAACAATAAAAGAAAGATCTCTGCCAGTCATTGTTATTCTTGCGTAGCTGTGTCTAGAGGACATTTCATTTCTACATGTCCTTTTTTTGTGAGAAATAACAGTTATGTTATTTTTTAAAATTATTTTTTGCTGCATCAAACAGATTTATATTATCACTGACATCATGCAAGAACTGTATGGTGATTGATGATCAGCTCAACATTTTACCTGTCTCTTCACATACTCTGACAATTACTGCACTTCCACCTAAATCAAAGGTATTTCTTGTTTTCTGTTGTTTTCCCCATTTATTATAAATTTTTTTTTTAGATGTTGGTTAAACTAAAACTAGTTACCGGTAGTTTGGAACACCAACCAACCTGTCTTCAAAGTCCATTACCGTGTACGTGTAATTTCTTGTCAATGACAAGTTATGCATGGAAAACACCCACTCACCCTCTCATCCAGAAATTCTGTGGATTGTATTTTTAGGTACTCCCAGGCCAAGCTATTGCAGCTTGGGGCTTAGTCCGATGATCAATCATTTTTCTGATACCTTAATACAATTTTTATTGGGGATGAATATGAATGTTGTTGAATAGATCGCTGTATACTGTACTGTGCTCTGCCAATATTATTCTTACAGCCGAGCAGCTTCACTGCATCTAGTTCATGCATGCCACTCTAGGCAAGAACTTTATTTGTAGGGCAGTTTTAGCATTGGGAGTGGTTCAGGTTATGGTCACCTGTCATTGTAACTCTTTTTCTACTTCTTTTACATGTAGGAAGAGTCCATGACATCAAATGAAGTTGAACTAAAGAGTTTGAAGGAATCCTTGCAAGACACACAACCTGTTGGAGCCCTAGTCAGCTGCTGCCGCACTCTTGACCAGGTTATTGCTAAGATAATTAGTTATCAATGAACCATAGTTTTATTAATGAGCGTAAGATTGGCCTGCGTGGAAAAAATCTCCTTCCTTCTTGATGAGTCTATCTCTAAGTGTACAGCTGTAAGTATTTGCATTTTACTTCAGTTTCATGGTCCTGTTCCTTGAAAGTTGGTTAAGTTTAACCCCAGTTTAAGGCAAATCAAATGCAAAGTTTTTGCTCTAAAAAAATCTTTAACTCTCACATACAGCTTTGATAACACAGAACAATACGTTTAACAATCAGTTGGAATACATGTATTATGAATTGCAAGGTGATCGTGAAAATCGTCAATTTTCCAAATTTTGCAGTTTTCGCAAGGCCATCGCGAAAAGTCGTTAATTTTGTAGTTTTCGTAGGGTCATCGAGAAAAATCATTAATTTTGCAAATTTTGCAGTTTTCGCAAGGGCCATCGCGAAAAATCGTTTATTTTTTAAATTTCGTAGCAGAGTGCAATTCTGGACATAAGTGGTACAGTGTGCATGTATGGTCAAATCTCCTGAATAAAATCGTCAGAGACAGACTCAGTGTCAGCATATTAAACACTGATCATGTCAATGTAGGAACGCGGATTTTGTGTGATTTTTGTTCCATGAAAAGAATTTATGCTACATGTAGTTTCTTTAGCCAGACGTGTCCAACTTAGACATTATTTGCATGATTACTCCACCAATATGTACTGCACATGTAAACCTGGGTTGGAAGCATCAATTTGTGTTACTAATGATCATGGAAACAAATTGCTGTTACCGAAACCTAACCTAAAATGCCCGTTATAGAGAGAAGTCATTGCATCACATTGCCATGGTAGCAAAATTTCTGACGGACAACAAACCGAAAATGTCACTTAAAAAGTGAGTTCGCACTGTTTCACACTTCACCAGTCTTATTCAATTTCATTTCATTTGTCAAATGTTGGCAAAATGTTCTGGGGTGGAATCCGAAAGGACCGTATTTAAGTGTATAAAAAGAAGACAGAAAGTTTTGTGTTGTGTTCACCTACTCCATAAAGATCTGCTGACGTGTAAAATTAGGAAGTTTCATGTCACAGTCGTGTAACGACGGCTAAGAAATGTACAAAAAAGCGTGATGCACGTGCAAAGTTGTTGTGTTGCTTCGATAAATGTATTGCTTTTTCGCCGTTCTCGTTGCCTTGCCCTCGTCATTGGTTAAGCTCCCTATTCTATTGATTTTGCTACCATGGTAACATGATGTCACACTTCTCCTTTCTTTTTCCTTTAAATCTAAATGCCCAGTACACTTTGTATACATGTTCTCCTATAGCTGTGATGGTTTACTATTATGTTTCTGGTCTTTTAAGGCCAAAGCTGTCCTCAAATTTGTGGAAGCCATATCAGAGAAAACTCTACGAAGTACTGTGACCTTGACTGCTGCACGAGGGCGTGGCAAATCAGCTGCTTTGGGACTAGCACTAGCCTCTGCTGTTGCATTTGGGTAGGTAATAAAGTACACAATAGAAGTAGCATGTCGTATGCTGCAGATCTGAGATCTGAAGAGACTGTTTGGGGGAGGAGCTGGGCTCATTTCCTGAACAGCGGTTGGTAATTGAGCTTAACCATAGCTCATTAGGATTTCATCCACAGATTTAAAAGTAAGAGTGGCAAATTAATGATCTTGCCATAACTTGGTCTAGAAGGGGGAGGAAGTGTGGAGAGAAGGGTAAAATATTCTTTTTCCTTGTTTAGCTGATTATTCCACATTATTATTCATTCAAATTATATCTCCGTTTCTGATTGGCTCAAATCTCCTAGCCTACGTGTGGCCACACCCGGTGGGAAGAGTGCGGCTACACGTAGGCTAAAATCTCCCGGCTAATTCTTCACAACCGAACTTGCTCAGGATTGTTAGCCTGCGTCGTAGACGTAATCTAACTCCCCGGTCGTCACTAACGTCTGCGAAGCAGCACAGATTTCCTAGTTCTGGGCCTCCAACGGTCTCAACGAATTACCGGATCTACCGCGCCGATGTACGTTTCGAATTTTCCTTCCGTCCGATTGGCAAATCGACGATGGCATTTTTAACAGGCCAATCATGGCGCGTATTCAAATCCTGGTACACAGGTGGGACCCAGAACAAGGATTTCAGCGCTGTTTCGCAGACGGACTTAACCAGAGTTTAGTTTCGTCTGTGGCGCAGGCTAAGGACTGTTAGATTGTAGCCTATCGGCAGGTTAGGGACGTGTATTAAGGCCCCCAAGAATACCAATATATCGTGTTTTTTTTTTTACTTGTAGGTACTCCAACATGTTTGTCACCTCACCAAGTCCTGAAAATTTAAATACACTGTTTGAGTTTGTTTTCAAAGGATTTGATGCATTGGAGTTTCAGGTTTGTAATCCAGCAAAAATAACGTGAGTGATCTGTAAAATGGCATTGAGACCGTGAGTGAAAGCGAAATAGGCGTCACTAGTACCCACTTGTACGCTTGAGCGAAGAGAGACGAGGTAGAGGAAACTATTTTTACAGTCAAGCCAGTTGACGTGTATCCCCCAAGATTCTGTTAATGAATTTATTATTCGAAAGTTGAATCTGTTAGTAGTTGTAGATTGCAGATTCATCTCTGCATTCTTGCATGCGTAATGAGCCGTGAATTCACTCTCGAGGCAGTCAGGAAATTTCTACTAGCTCAGCTTCCCTGAATTTGACGGAAATGTCTTCTAAGAAATTTAATCCATTGAAAGATGTTCAATCTGACCAAATACAGAGAAGTTCTCGTAAAATATTCACAGCTCATTACGCATGCAGGAATGCCGATTTGACTTTGACATTAGTTACGGGAACGACTAACTGATTCATTTTTCAAACTTTTTTTTAAGTGAACGAAATTTTTGCGCAGTTTCACTTCTTGGGTTCTTATGGAAAGGACTTTGTATCGAAATGACCGGTTTCCCTTCCAGGGCGTGAGAAAAGGTGCTGTCCGATAGGCTGGGGCTAGTGGAGCGTCCCTAGCCTCCCACTCAGGCGTTCTTAGGGGTTCGTCGCGCGTTCCTGCCCCGCTAGTGGGGAAGGAACGCGTGATGAACCCCTAAGAACGTCTGCGTGGGAGGCTAGAGCGTCCCTTGACGCTGGCATGTTGTTATTACGAGTTATTCAACTGGCAAGTGACATTTGTGGAGATAAAATACTTTCGAGTGATTGAGGGGGCTGGCACAGGCCTACATGACCTAGGCCTGGGGTAGTAGACTTCAGCAACACCTTGCCCAAAAGACAAGCGATTTTTCCCAATTTTTATCTCACCCTCATAAGGAAGGTGTGTTAACCGTCTGGCCAAAATGCCACCACAATAATTTTAGGTTTGTCCATGTAGCTGCTGCCTAAAATAAATGATGTCGGCTATGTGTAATGCGTTTGAGTATGATTGATCTGTATCTTTGTAGGCGTTTCAGATCTTCGTTATTTTTCAGAAGAAAAAAAGAAACAGAAAAATCAGGCAACATTGCTAATCAGTTCCTTTTGCAACAATGTTGCAAAACAAGTTGAACGTTGTCGTTGCCCGTTTTTCCATAGCGTTACCACCGACGTACACTTCTCAAAACAATAACTTGTTGATATTCTAGGAACATCTAGATTATGAGCTGGTGCAGTCAACTAATCCTGAATTCAACAAAGCAGTTGTTAGAGTGAATATATTTAGAGAACACAGGCAAACAATTCAGGTAAATGTTCTTTCTTGTTTTACTGGTACATCGAACTACAACTAGACATACATTATCGCAAAAATCTCTCGGAGCAGAAAAGGGTCAGCAGTGAGAATGAAAATACGATGAAAGAAAAAAAACGAGAAAAAAAAAAGCTGGAAGTAGATTTGAACGAGATTTGAACCTGCACCCCAACTTCCTCCGGCACAAAAAGTGAAGCCTCCTGCCACATGGGTACACAGGGGACACAAGGGACACAGGGGACGCAAAGAGAAACAGGGGACACAGGGGACACAAGGGGACACAAGGGGACACAGGGAGACACAAGGGACACAGGAAGACACAAGAGACACAGGGAACACAAGGAGACACAGGGAACATAAGGGACACAGGGGACACAGTTGGACACAAGGGACACGGTTGGACAGAGTGGTCACAAGGGGGCACAAGGGGGCACAGGGGACATAAGGGGACACAGGAGACACAAGGGTCACAGGGATCACAAGGGGACCCAAAAGACACATGGGACACAGGACAAGGGACACAGGGGACACAAGGGGAAACAGGGGACACGCGGGACACGCGGGACACAGGGAACACTAATGGACACAGGGGGCACAGGGAACACAGGGGACACAAGGGAACATAGGGGACACAGGGGGACACAGGGGAAACAAAAGGACACAAGAGACACATGGGGACACAAGGTACACAAGGGGACACAGGAGACACAAGAAACACAGGGGACACAAGGGGACACAAAGGACACAATTGGACACGAGACACAATTGGACAGAGTGGTCACAAGGGGGCACAAGGGGGCACAGGGGACACAGGAGACACAAGGGTCACAGGGATCACAAGGGGACCCAAAGGACACATGGGACACAGGACAAGGGACACAGGGGACACAAGGGGAAACAGGGGACACGCGGGACACGCGGGACACAGGGAACACTAACGGACACAGGGAACACAGGGGACACAAGGGAACACAGGGGACACAGGAGACACAAGAAACACAGGGGGACACAGGGGACACAAGGGGATACAAAGGACACAATTGGACACATGGGACACTGGGGGGCACAGGGGACACAAGGGGACACAATGGGACACGGGGAACACAGAAATAATGCCATTTCGCATTATTTCCGTGTTATTCATTCTCGGACATTTCTTTGAGATTAACCGCAATTTCACAATAGCAATGCTTACGTTACATATGGTAATAACCTCAAGCGAAGTTCTGAGTCTCTCTACTTTTTTGACCCCTCCAAATCAATAACAAATATCAACTCTCCTTTTATAGTACATTCACCCATCTGATGCGCACAAGCTTGGTCAAGCGGAATTAGTGGTGATTGACGAGGCTGCTGCTATACCTTTGCCCCTGGTCAAAGATCTCATGGGTCCTTATCTTGTCTTTCTCTCGTCAACTGTCAACGGGTAAGGTTGAAATTTGTGCTGAAATAAAGGGAATTTCAAAGTAACTTTCTTTCCAGCTGCAGTCAAACCTCCACCTACGGCCACCTCTCCACAACAGCCAATTTTTTCTGCGGACAGTCCATAAATTGACTCTTGTTTAAACTTATTTTCGACGGCTACTTTCTTCTGTCCCCAAGGTGGCCGTTGTGGAGGGGTTCAACTGTAAAGGTTTTTATAGCTTTCCGAATGCTGATTCATCGAGTGGTCTAACTCTTTTTTGAGGGCTTTCAGAAAGTGGAGAAGACGCAAAAGTGAAAGGTACGCGAAAGGTTGGCGGGGCGCCCTTCCCCTCCCCAGTTTCCTCCCGGTTTTTTTTCCATGTCCGCGCTTCAGTGGACTCGACTATCTCGGAGCCTGGAACAGGCTACCCGTTGCCCGTTTACCATTTTGGTAACATCCCTGTTGCCGAACCGAAAATATAAGAGTGGTGAGTGTCTTGTGTTAGTTTCTATGGAACTTTGGATGAAATCAAATCTGATGGTAGATTTTCCTACGTAGGTATGAAGGAACTGGCAGATCTCTGTCTTTAAAACTCATCCAGCAGCTGCGAGAACAGAGTGCACCTTTAGGCTCATCATCATCATTATCAAAATCTGCAAACAAAGGAAGCAGTTCTACTACTCTGGGCCGCACTCTTAATGAGATAACACTGAACGAGTCAATCCGTTATGCTTCAGGAGATGAGGTGGAGAGATGGTTAAATCACTTACTGTGCTTGGATGCTACTGTGGTTCAGAAACTTACTTCAGGATGTCCACTGCCTGAAAACTGTGATCTGTATCCTTTTGGCGTTCCATGATGGTTTTTTATTTTTAAACTGTATAATTTGGCGTATTTAGTTTGTGTAGCAATTTCTGATGGAACAAGTAATCTTCATGGCATATATGTTCTTGTTCAAGCGCTTATTATATTAGAGTGTAATCGAAATTGCTATAACCGTTTCTGTGCACTAATAATATGCAGTTTCTCCAGTTGTAGGACTTGTATGACTCATAACGCTCGAAAAACCCCTCTCAAAAATCTGCTCTCAATTTTCAAGTGTCGCTAATTAGATGCAATTTCACCAGTTGTATGATTTATACGAGTCGTACAACTGAAAAGGCCCCCCCCTCGACAATTCTGCTCTCAGTTCTTGAAAATTTCGCTGATGAGATGCCATTTCACCAGTTGCGCGAATTGTACGAGCCGTATCACTGGAAAAGGGCCTCCCTCTCTACACTAAGGAGGTGCAACCAAGTAATGTTCTTCACTTCTTTCTTTCAAACGTATCACATTCGCTACATGAACTAATTGCACAATTTGACGACTCTTCCCACTTGAATCTTGACTTGTACGACTTGAACAAGTGGACGCGAGTGTTACATTAGCCCGCGAGTAGGCTCTCCGTAGAGAACGCGCGAGCTTGAGCAGCAAGGCCGTCCTTTTCGCGTCTCCTTTCGCTCGTGGCGCTCGCTCTTAAATTTTCACGATATCCCTCAAATGGAGAGCTTGGTCGCAGGTTATGTTGACATCAGAGTGTTTCTTAAATTGCAATTATTAAATATGAATGAGGAGAAGTCAATGTTGACTCGAAATGAGTATCCCTAACGCGGTTTATTTTTCTCAAGCCGGAAACATAAGCTCGAACTCTCTCCAACTTTGAAAAGTGAAGTATGGATATTTCGTTTCGTGTCATAACATTAACAAAATTTTCTAATCTGAATGGCTCTTAGCAGCCTGTTTTTAATACCAGTAGGACAATGTAGTGGGATTATTCACGTCATTGCTAAGTTATTGAACGATATACGTCACCACGCTGGCTGTAATAGTACAGTTGCCCTCAATGGATTCCTTTTCTTCCTGCAAAAGATTAGGGGCGATATTTTTCTTTCATCAGCTATCCCTTGTCTAAATTTATTTAGAACCGTGTTTGAGATGAGTTTTTTTTATACATGACCTTAATGGCATCCTTCAGATATTATGTCAACCGGGACACTCTTTTCTCGTATCACAAAGCATCTGAAGTTTTCTTACAGAGATTGATGGCTCTCTATGTAGCTTCACATTACAAGGTAGTTATTGCAAAGTTGTGTGTAATCTCAAAGGACAACTCATTTCCACGTCAAGGCTCACTTTATGAAACTCATCGGTTCTTGGTTTGTTTAGGCCCGATTTCCGCTGCTTTCCCTGACTCGTCCCCGGTCTTCTTTGCGTAACACGAGCGGTTTCACCCTGCGCGCTACTACACCCTACCCAACCCTTGTTTTGACTTGAACCGCTGGACGCCAACCTGGTTGAGGTCATTGTTATCTAAGGTCTTCCGATAATCGAGCCTACGGTTTGTCACGGTGGTGTAGCAATTGGCTTATTAGTCTTCTTATCTGGAGGCCAGTAGTTAAGCCCTGGTCCTGAAATGGTACTGTTTGCTTAGACACTGCTCCACTCTGACACACCCCTCACAGGTGCGCGATCTAGTCACGTGTGTAAATAGTCACACGTATGTGTAGTCGACTTGTCGTACACTGAAAAACTCTTGAAATCAACTATTCTTACTGCGCTCGTGGAATTTTATTTCTTCTTTTTATTGTGTATTTTTCTAGAACACTCCAAACGACCTGCAGCTATTATCTGATGCGCCTGCGCATCACATCTTTTGCCTGTTGGGACCTGTTGACCCAGCACAGAATATCTTACCTGAAGTTTTCTGTGTGCTGCAGGTATGTAACTTTGTTACACACTTATATCAGGTGGTTTCCATTGTGGGCGCTTTCCATTTAGATAAAAAATCCGGAAATTTCGGTGGAAACAGAAATGGATTTTCCGATAGGTAAAAAGTTGTTCTATTTGATCGTAACCCTGTACGGCGCCGAGCCCGTTACCCGACGGGATACCAAGATGGCTGCGGAGTTGGTAACAATAGCGCTGCGCACAGTTACTATTTATAAACCCGACACTCAGACAAGTTAACATTAGCAAATTCCTCACTTTTGTCTTAGTTTTGTTTTTAAAATGTCATTTTTGTCTGTCTTTTGTCATTAAAATGACAAAAATGGCAAAACTCAGACAAAAATTGCAAATTAGTCACTTTGACGTCGTTCGCGCGCTACGCTATTGCAACTGGTATGAAGTACGAGAAACGTGTAAATGAAGACGAAATTCCGTTCGGAATGTTCCAACCGGGAAAGCGGACCTACCTTTTTAGTTTTTCCATTTTTTCAGGGATTTTTCCAGTGGAACGAACCGACCAAACGTTTTCCATTTACTGCCGAACCGAAATTTTCGGAAATTTTGACTAAATGGAAAGCGCCATGTACTTATTTGCGGTTATGGTGTGGAGGTGAAAGTGATGGAGGCTGTAGTAGTCCTGTGCTTGAACTCGGTAATGGTTGTGATGGTTGTGGTACAGATAGCGCATTCACCTAATGACGTAATAAAGATCGAACAAACACTAAAAATACCGACGCTTCAACACAGTAGCTAACCAACGATAGCTTTTTGCAACACCAGAAACGACCATTCAAAATGATGATAATATGGCTGTGATAGTGAAATAATGATGGCTTGTTGGTGTCAGAAGTGGTGATGGTGAAGGCAATTGTGTTGATGGTAGTGTTGATCATTAATAATGATGATGGTGATGATGATGATGGTGGTGATGATGATAATGATCGCCAGTGTTGATCTTGACAATGGTGGCGGCGTTGTGGTTGTTTTGTTGAGGTGGTGATGGCGGTGGTGGTGGTGATGATGATGGTAGCAGTGATGATGAAGATGATGGTAGTTATGGTGATGATGGCATTGTTGAAGATGACGATGGTGGTGGCGATAGTGGTTGTGGTGATGAGGGCGGTAATGATTATGTTGATGATGGTAGTAATGATGATCGCAATAATGGTAGTGTGGGTGGAGAGTGTGGTAGTCGTGGTAGTAACGGCGGTGGTGATGATGGCAGTAGGTGTGTTAACTTGTGTTTTTAGTGGCAGGAGCTGAGTTTCACTTTCTCATTTCAGGTGTGTTTGGAAGGCGATATTTCCAAGTCCTCTATCATGAACAGTCTGTCACGTGGCAAAAGAGCATCTGGTGATCTGATACCTTGGACAGTGTCACAGCAGTTCAATGATCATGACTTCGCCGGTCTTTCTGGAGGAAGAATTGTTCGAATTGCCACCCATCCTGACTTCCAAGGGGTATGCCTACTTACAATTGTTCCGCCACTGATTTTCTCCCTTTTCTACCTTATTGTGTTCGTCATTCTCCTGAACTTGTTGCCCGAAAAGACGCGGGTAGAAAATTGTGGTAATGTCAAATAGTGTACATTTTTCTTTGTATTATTGCCTCAAACTTTAGCAGCATAAGGGTGCAGGGCAGTAGCGTTTGAAAGTTTATCATATTTTCGTACCTCATGCAAAGGCGGATACTCGCAAGAAACCGTCGTTTCCTTTGGCTTGTAAGTCAGTGTTCGACAATCCACTCCCATGAACTTATGACCTTCAATAAAAACTAGTTAATTAGATCAAATTGATGAAGCATAAAAAAGTCGATAAACAGAATTCACGGCAAAAGCTGCATAAAGAAGGGAAAATCGGATCGTAATTTCCAAAAAACGTTTGAGAACTTTTCCCTTGATGATTGGCGAGGCTACATCAAACTCTCCAACGAGAGATTCATCGCTAACTAGTAAGGTTGAAGTCTATTTTAAAATCCACGCCTTTTCAATTCTTTTGTTGGTGTTAGGATAAAGAGCTCGAAATAGTCATCTGACTAACAAACCTGAGGCCGACGGTGCGATCATTTTGCGACCAACAAAGATAAAGTTTGAAGCAGCGCGAATTCACTTTTTCAGTGACGTTTTTCTAGCCGTCGTCGTCTATGTTGCTTAAGCTCCCTAATATCACCTAAAACATCCTTTCTCGTGTTTGATAGAGTACTATCTTGTGATAAATTTCATCACTGGATACTGTATTACATTAGAAACGACACTGAGATTTCATTCGCTCACTCAAAAGCACCATCTTAACAAATTCAATGCTGGCATTTTCCCTTTTCGTCACAGATGGGATATGGTCGACGAGCAATGAACCTCCTTATTCAGTATTATGAAGGAAATATTCCCAGTTTAGCTGAGGAGAGTAAAGAGGAAAAGCAAATTCCAACGTTAACTGAGGACGAGGATTTTGGTTTGCTCAAAGAGGTCATATCTCCCAAAAGCAATCTACCGCCTCTGTTGTTAAAACTGAGTGAAAGACCTGCCGAACAACTTGACTACCTTGGGGTGTCATATGGCCTGACAGGGCAACTGCTTAGGTAATCGTATAACGTGTAATAAAACGGTGAAATAGAGCTTGTAAATGGCTTATAAAACAAAAAACTAATGGTGCGTTTGATTGATTGTATTCAGGAATAAGAATTCGCAAACGTTTTGTTACAAATCTCTTGCAACGTGATTTGTGGACTGCATAAACGCCACATACATTAGAATATTTTACTTCAAGCAGATTTTTAGATATTGCAATGCACTGAATGCCAAAATAACTTATTTCTAGAGCACAGAATACGACACAATCGATACGCCCTAAATTTCATTCTTCCATTATCGTTGTCCTTATCTTTGGAGAGATTTACAATCACTTTTAAGGTAAACAACAAACGGCCATTTGTACCACGTGACCAAGTTTCCCATTTATTTGTAGTCTACTGTTCATTAAGTCTACACAAAAATAAGCGATCTCCTGACAAGTTCATCCATAAGAATTAATCTTTCTATTATCTTTCTCCTTGTTGTCCTTTGATAGATTTGGCATAGACAACGGGACAACATTGAAGACAACACGCGCAGATCTAAAAACCGAAATGACCAGTGGCAGAGCGGCATCGGAAGTCGCGTCCAGTCCTTTCCGCGCGTTTTCGCGTTCTCATTTACCGTTGCGTTTTCTTCGCTAACTCTGCCAATTATTATCATCATTATCGATCATCTTTGTCGTTTTTTTTTACCATCAGCTACCCCTTCCTTGAAATTGAAAATGCAAACTGTTTCATGTGTTGTAGACATACAGTGTACTTGCAAACCAGTTTAGAGACGTAAACGCAAAAAAGACCTAGTTGAAGTTTTATGCATTAATGTATCGTGCCATTCATCCTGGTAAATAGAAATTGGTCAATTTTGTGTCGTACCCAGTACACGAAATATGCATCAACTACAACGTAATGAAGAACATCAAAACTAAAAGAAATGACAGTTGCACTAGCCACATTTGTTTTAGTCGCTTCTTTCCAAGTTATAAGGGAGGATTCTTGCGCCATTGAAAAAATTGCGTTTTGTTTTTTGTTGTTATAGATTTTGGAAGAAATCAGACTTTGTTCCAGTCTACTTGCGGCAAACCCCGGTAGGTTAATAACTTTGATACGTAATGTCGGTGAAATTCGTTAAGAAGAATGGAAAGTGAGGGAATTTTTATCATTCAAATAAAGCTTGCTTTAAACGTCGTGCTACTGTCATGCCGAACTCAATTCAACATTATAAATGCAGTCAAGAAGAAGAAGAAGAAGAAGAAGAAGAAGAAGAAGACATTTTAAAAGTTAAGGTGTATGCTTTTTCTTCGACGACAGCTACTTAACTTGACTGTATTTAATTGGACTTCTGAAACCAAGTCGTGCTACAGTCGATCAAGCTTCGGACTGCGGTATCGTGACGTTTGAAACAGGCCTAAGTGGTTTTCTGCTTTGAGGCAGAGTTTTTGTAAGTTTTATTTTCACTGTATTGTTTATTTTTAGAATGACTTGACAGGCGAACATTCTTGTATTATGCTGAGACTTCTCAATGACTCAGAAGAGGCCTCTAGAGAGAACTGGCTTCAAGCTTATATGGCAGGTGAATTGAAAAAGAATACCTAGTATCTATCCCTACAAAGAGTCAAGTGTAATGGATGATTATCCACTGACCACGTTGAACTGTATTTATCAACGGGATAAGTGAAAGTCAAGTGCGGAAGTCCGTAATGTACGTTGCAATAGTGCATAGTTCCATGATGTTTGTTAAAAGGAGATGCTTTTTTGTTTTCGTTTGAAGTTTTCTTTTTGCGCATGTTAAACGCACTTTCTGTCAGAAACTGTAGGATTTTTAAGCAAGTGAAAGTTGAACGGGATTCGAAACCATGACCTCTGCGATACTGCAGCAGCTATCAAACCAACTGGGGACTGGGAGCTGTTTGCCACGTGAGTTCGTAATGTTCCAATAAGAGGTGGAGATATTAAAGATGATGTTCTTTCACGTGATCGATGATCTCCCACGTGTTAGATCGATCTCCTTCAGTTTACATGTATGAAATTTTTCGTGGCAATTTTGGAGTTTAGGTTTTGTTGGGGAATAGTTTAATTGGCTTTCAAGGATGTGAATAATTAGCAACTATAAGAAGAGGCTGAGTATCATCTGAACAATTGTGGAGATCGAGGAGGGTGTTTATCCGCCGAAGCGGATTAACACCCTCCATAATTCTTGAGATGATACGAAAGCCGAATTCAATAATTGTTTTATTATTCATTTAAAATAATTTCTAGTTTGAAAAACAAGCTAAAACATGCTTACCTCCATCGATATTAAAAGTTCATCTTCAATTACCTGTTTTTCAGCAAGTTTAGGAGATTAAGGGTTGTTCAGTACTGCAAATATTCTCCAAATAGCAGATGTCGTCCCTCGAGTTGTCTTCGTGCTGTTCTTGCTATGTTTTTATCCAATAGTTCGCCTATTTCTTCCTCGTGAAGTGAGTGAAATGTTCCGCCATTTTGTACTCAAAACCAAAACAACTCAACCTCATCCCCGGGTCTTCTCAGTTAACTGTTCAATAATCTGGGAATTTTGTTGCACAATTGACGTTATTTTTCACATACCGCACATTTCTTTCAAATTTGGTCGACAGTAGCTGGTTATGACGAATTATGCGTGGGATTTTAGCCAATCAGAAACTGAGAAATATATTGAATGAATAATAACTCGTTTCATTTGATTATTTACGTGTAATGAGCTAGTTTTATATGCGTGTTTATTTTACTTCTTGTCCAGACTTCCGCAGAAGGTTCCTGTCGCTTCTTTCCTACCAATTTCGCAGTTTTCATCCGTCACTGGCGTTGAGTATCCTGAAGAATAAGAGCGTTAAAGAAGAGAAGAAAGGTAATGATGACCATCGGTATGCCGCACTGGACTCGATGCTATTGCCCCATTAGCTCAAAAATGGAAGAGATAAAGAACACTCCCTTCTTGAAGTTCTTCAAATTTTTCTCCGGCGACTTGAAAAGCAGCTGGGGCTGAATTTTAGTTTGCGAACAAGCTCTCTGTGGGCGAGGGACCGCTTCCGGGATTCAGCTAAAGGAAAACGGAATTACGTTAGCTCTCTGGGGTGCCCTGGGGGCGGGTGACAGCACCCGGGATTCAGCTAAAGGAATCCAGAATCCCGCTAGCTCTTTGGGGGGCTCTGGAGGTTGGAGACTGGAATAGAGCCCACCAGAGAGCTTGTTAGCAGGCTAGCTGAATATATTTCACCATGACCAGGTAAAAACTATCGTCAAAAGGGAAAAGTAGTTGAACCACTGGAGGAAAGGATTCTCACTGTGGATGCTTTTTAGGTTTAACAAAAGGAGACTTAGAAGCAGTACTTACGACTTACGACATAAAAAGACTGGACCTTTATTCACGCAACATGGTGGACTATCATCTTATTACAGATCTACTCCCAGCAGGTAAGAGATTAAGAGTTTATGAATTGTCTGGCTTGACTGTCTATCAGTAATGGGCTTATAGGCACTGTGTCCCTGGGCATTCTCTTTCATCGTTAGTTTTTCAACTTTGTAAAGGAGCATAAACAAAATTAATGGTTATTTAATCCTGCTAAAACTACTGAGCTATACACCACTATACTGAGTTATGCACTTCTATAAAGAGATTTACCGTTGCGCCGAGATATACTGAGCTAGACATTGTTATACAGAGCTGCAGACCGCTTTACTGGGCTGCTGAAAGCTATACCAACCTGTACACGTCTATACTGACAGGGGTGTACTTTGCTGTACGCAACTATACACAGCTTTTTTTATATGACTGCTTCCGTGAGTAGGCAAGGTGAAGCGAATCCTGAGTTCTGATTGGCCAACTGAGCGAGCGAGATGGGCTTCATCTTGCCCGCTCGGGATTTCCCACGTAAGAAAAAAAAAAGAAGATTTTTTTGGCCATTAATTAATCCTCTATCAATGAAGCCTCATTTTATTTTTTTTGTGTCTTTATGGACGTTATCTCCGTCTCGGTCCACTAAAATACAAAAATAAGGAGTTGGTCAATACCCCGCCATCATGACCTCACGATTGGTCAAGAACGTTTTTATACCAAGCTGTGCACCGCTATAGGGAACCGCAGGCCGTTATACCAAGCTTTTCGCCGCTTTGCTTAGCAACGTTGTCTTCTTTCTGTCACATTCTGTAGGGTGGGGAGTTGAAAGACCCTTCGAAGGAGGTTGTTTACTGCATTGCACCGCTTAACGGAGCTGTACATAGCTTTACTAAGTTCACAGGTATATGAAGCTGTACACAACACTCGCTTATTATCCCTGGTAAAAGTTTTAAAAAGCGTTATAATGAAAAGAGTATTGCGGGGAAGTACAATGTAACGGAAAGTAAAATTACTTCATTTAAACTGATCCCCCACATCTCTTGCCTTCACAGTTTCCAGGCTCTTTTTCCTTCAGAAGCTGGACTTTGATCTTTCTGCCGTGCAGTCCGTAAGTTGCCTAACTCACGTATAACATAACTTTAAGAAAAAAACTGTAGAAACACCTCTTACTTAACTTGTTCCTTCCCCTTCATCCTCCCTTTGTCAGCTTTGTGTTTTTTTTGTGTGTATTTTCTTTATCTCTTTTTTTTTTTATACCTTATTCCTTCCTATTATTGTTACTCTGCCTTCACCGTTCATTTAAATAATATTAAGTTTATCTTTTGTAATTAAATAATAGGGAAATCCCACGTTATATATGCCTAATGGTTCCTTTGGGCTTTGTTGCCATATTCTAACGGATTGCTGTAATTTATTACCATGTCAGGATAAGGTGGTGAAATAAAAAGAAAATTTCCGTTGCCATTGACTTCGGTGTCTGATCTCCTCTGCTGAGTTCCTTCTCTACTGTTTGACTTGCTAATTATTTCTTTCTTTTGAACAGGCTCTTCTACTCGGTCTTGGACTACAACACAAGACCATAGAAACCCTTGAGGTACTAATAAGATCTTAAGTCGAATTATCACGGTCAATTTCAGCATATAACATGTTTTCCTATGTTTGCTTCTTGTAGAAAGAATTAGAATTGCCCTCTTCGCAGCTGCTTGGTCTCTTCAACAGAACAATAAGGAAAGTTGTACAGGTAAAAATGTTCCTATTGTGTGTCAGTAGCCTTCACATAGCCTGCGAGCCGCGAGAGAACACGCGAGCGAGCCGCCCCTCGCCGTGCCTCTCGTCACCTTTCGTGTGCTGCTCTCAGGTGACTTTTCATAAATCCCCCAGATGGAGAGCTTTCTCGCTGGCTAGAAAGCAGCCTACATTTCGCTGAGCCAATAGCGCGGTTTCCCGCGAAATGGCGTCTCAGGAAACGAGCGTGGAAATTCCATTCTGATGACGTGTCACTACCCAGATGTAGGCGTTATTGATACTTTTTAACAATATGTAATATTTAGACATCACGGCTGGCTAAATTCAAGACGGTTTACAATGCCATTTTGTTAAACACCGTCTAAATTCTGCCGACCTCTCTTGGATGGCTCACTTCTGGCTTAAATTTTTGTTTGTAGTGTTTTAACGCAATTCTAGAATCCGCCTTTGAAAGTCAAGTTACGAAGTCAAAAGAAGTAACAATGGAACCATTAGCTCAAGGACTCCAAGAAGATCTGGTGAGTGCTTTCCACCCCAGCCGAGTTCACTATACAAAAATAGTAACATATGCGACCCTGTTAATTTAAATCAAGGCTTAGTTACGCCGCGGCTTTAGATAGTCAATAGACCTCAGTCCCGGTTTGTTTATAGGCTGTTTATTTGAACTATAGGAAATGGTCTTGTAGTCTGCACTTTTTACCTTGTTGACAAGGTTAAGAGAAGACTTAACCACCCGTAGGGGTATTAGAAACGAGGACATTTCTTCCTCACCAGCGTTTCTCGCCGACTTCACTGCAGTCTCAAAAATCCCGCGGTAATAGTGTCCGCTCTCCTACAAGAGAATCTGCTCGTATGTCCTCCGCAGCGGCCAGCTGGGGAGAGGAGAACAGTAAGGTGGCTTGGGACGATCATCGTGCACCGTGCGCTTTTTTTTTACGTGTCTTTTTTCTCTGCAGAGTTTGGTACTATGGTACTGCAAATTTAATATTTTATAATTTCATTTATTTATTTTTTATTTTTAAATACCTATTTTTCAACAGGAAGAAGCAGCAAAGGAAATGAAAGAGAAACAGAAGAAAGAATTGGAGAAGCTTAAACATCTTGACCTCAGCGAGTAGGTTTACGTCCTTTCTTCAGTAAAACCCTTATTTTTAATAAAACCCCGAAATAAACAGTGGAATTCTTTTTCCCAGTGATTGGCCATTTTGAGGCGCTTGGGACTGGGTCGTCGTTGTATCGCATTGCTTTATGGGACTGCCTTAAGGGACGGGTGATTTTTGGACCCAGTTTCCGTCACAACTTCGTAATGGCCGATGAAAGAAGAAATAGCATTTCGGCTCCACCACGCAGTACAACATGAATCGAAGATCATTAGGCTTATTTTGGCTGTTTCGGCCGAGCACCAAGTGCTATATCAATACGTTATGCTACAACTTCTATTACATTCAAAACTGTCGTAGTTAAACTAGACCAGAGCTGAGCGACAGTTAACAAAGAATACTCTCAGAACGGAGGCCGGAAAAAAACCCAGTAGGGAAAAAACTGGGTAGGATCCGTGGCTCATGCTCTGAAAAGCCCATCCTACGAAGGCTGCACGGTTCAAACGTCTTTCCAGCAAAGCACTATGAACTCAATCGCGAAACTCGATCTGTCACTTAGTAAATTAAATGTATATAAAAAGTAAATAGATAAAAATTAACGTGCGCTAAACGAGGTGCCGCCCAGAATGCTTCCCACGTGATAAGCATCTCTTTTATAGCAGTCCATTCTACCTATACTGCACTTCAACTGCCCCAGTCCCCACTGCTCCCGTGCCGCAGAAATATTTCATTTTCGGCTAATTCGTGTTCACTCAAACGCCGGAAATTCCATGTCCCCAAAACAGCCCCCTATTCAATTTCGAGGCAACACCGACTTGGTCTCGCGGGCAATCTGAAAATGGCGAATAGTGACACGTACGGAACAGCATTCCGATGCAATATGTACTCCCGTTATAACTGACAGAAAGGCCACGATACGAAACATTTATGATTCCCATTGCATGTGGGTACCCTAGACTGTACAGCTAAATAAATTAACAAGTAAAGGAAGCTTACCTTAATAGACCTCTTAAGCTTGTTGTTGTTGTTGTTTTTTTTCAGTAAAGGTTTTGGGTTAATTTCCCATTTTTCTTTTCGTAAGTTATTAAAGCGTACATATGTACGCGAATGAGACGAAATTTGAATGAAACAGTTCTCTGGAGTAATATCACATGACCTGCGATGGGAAAACAAAAAGCAGGCTTTAGGGGGGTGGGGATGGGGAGAGGTAAGTGGCGTTTCCTTCCCCTCCCCCGAGAGCTTGGTACCAAGCTTAAAAAAAAGTCACGTGATTTCTAGTGATTTTATCTTGGTGTCGGTTTTTCCTTAGGTTTGCGATATCAGGAAAAGAAGAAGACTGGCAGGAGGCTTTGAGCAGTGGCAAGAGTAACGTGAATGTTATTAGTGTGACAAGCACCAAGAGAAAGGCACAGTCATCTGAAGAACAAATCAAAACACACAAGAAACATAAGAAACACAAGACCAAACACAAGACTGGGTGAACGGCATTTGCTCATCTATACATTAAAGCTTGCTTCTCTTCAAGGCCTTTAGAATTACCAGAACAAAAAAGGAAAGGATTTCGCACCCCCCGGCGGAACGTGAATATCTTCCACTACGAATCATCAACTAATCTGAAATCAGCAGAAAAAAATATGGTGGAAAAAACGCTAAAAATATATTATGATAAGGTTGTTAGACTTTTGCAGGGTGTCTACATTTAATACCGCACGTGCTTTTAGAGGATCTTGTTTTCCGTGGGTCCCGTAGCAATCCGAAATTAACCGAAAAATAAAGGACGATGAAAAAAAGACCTTCAAGATAAAGATCAAACTCTTTTTTATCTTGGCTGTGACCAGGTGTGACAGGTTCACCAGGCGGCTTTATAGTCATGTTCTCAATGTATATTCCACGATCTCAAAGAGAGCATGACTCGGAGAGTGCATAACGCGGTCAAAGTACTTAAAGAATGGGTATAAGTATTTTTCTCTCTATAATTATCAGGGCAATTCTGTAAGGGCCTTTTTACATGAAGATGGGGAACCCCAGATAGGTTAGGTAACCCCCTTTGGTGGGGTAAAAAAATAACCCTCCTTTACATGCAATCTTACAACCCCGCCTTCCCGAGGTGCACTTTCTCAAGATTACTGAATGGTCGCTAAGCACGTAAACAAGAAAAATGCTGACAAACCACGTTTTTTGGTGATTGATGCTCTTCTACACTTGCTGCTCTTGCTGCAACCTCCAGTGCTGTGGCTTTCTATTGTTACCTTTAATAATGATGCAAAGCTACCGCCAAAGTGAATTTTGCGCGAATTCAGTATCGCGAATCCGACCCCGGCTGAGAGGGTTACCCGGTCTGGTAGACCGGGCTACCCACCTTGGCGAGTCACCCCATCTATCATGTAAACGTTATCAAATTAAAGTGAGAGATTATGTGGACAGGCTGGTACCCAGCCTTAGCGGGTTACCTTTCCTACCTGGGGTCCCCCTCCTCCAAGTAAACAGGCCCTAAGTCGAGAATATTTTTATCATAACAAAACATTCTGGTCTGAATTCTTTGCCCTTTGTGTCCTTTGTCGGTCGACGTGATTCCGCCTGGCTGTTAGCCTCTTCACTTGGTAGTTTGCGACGTTTCAACGTTTGTCGGCAGTTTGTTGACCTTTTTTCCCCACAATTTTAAGTCAGCGACTGTTGTGTCGGCCAATGTTTAAACAATTTTGGCGGGTTGCTGACCATTTTCCCACCCGCAAATTTGACCCGGTCAACTTTTGACGGTGTTGGCCGACCAGTTTGGACGTTTGTCACCCCAGGGTGTCACCAGACTGTTGAACGTTGACCATAGAATGGAGAACCATGCTATCTTCGCTTACCATGATAAAGCTATTTTTAAATTCTTTCACGTATAAGATTGTGTCTTAAAGTTCCATTTGCGTCTTAAAATTGCATTATCCGCAGTTTGCTTGTGTCGTTTGTGAGGGCTTTCCAATGCATTTCGCGGCGGTAAGAATCACGTTAGAGACTGGGTTCAAGTGAGTTTTGTGTTGAAATTTTTGGTGTCAGCATACATAACGTAGCAATGCTCTGTACAGGTGTGTGACTGTATGGAAATTTCTAGTATCTGCAACTCGCTTTTAATGGATTGTAAGCTTTGAATAACAATGAATTTAAGTGAACATAGTACTTAGCATCGACTGTCGTTAAGAACCGAAGAACGGACTGGAAAGATGGCTGAGAACCACGATGTTAAAACTGCCGAGAAGTCCGGGGACCTCGCTGAGGGATCTCCATCCATTCAACTGGTAAGTTCATGGTGTTCGGGAAATTAATTGAATGAGGATTTTAGTGAGGATACTTCGGAAAAGTGCATAAGGTCTGTTTATTGTCAAAGTAGTAATTGGTGTGTCATAAGGCGATGCAACATTCTTTCCAGTGAAATTCAAAGTGCCAATATCAAGCTCATATTTTCGAATTTTATACCATGATCTCTGCAATTGCATTGAAAGCTTTGGCATGTCTCCGTGTTTAGCTTATTAAAAGCTTGTTTTTGTTTGGTCCATGGCTTTCAACCTCTCTCATGTTTGTGCGTTATGGCTTCTTAGGTAAAGAAGCAATTTGCCTTAAATTTGTTAAAGAATCGCAATCCTTTTATTATGTTCCGATTTCCGCACGGTCTTACATGTATACACACTGTATGGATTCTGATAGTAATTCCTTGTAAATAAACAGTGCATAATAAATACCGGTATGATGCATGAATGGGGCTATGCGGAAATCTTGCCTGATCTGTTCCAGCCTGTTTCTGTCAGTTGATCAGTGGAACAGATGAAACATCTATCTATACAGTAAAAAAAATCTAGAAAATATTTATGCGGAAAAAATGAGGGCTTTGTTAAAGCCTTGCCATCCAGACAACCCTAATGTAATGATGTTTAAATAAAATTAGTATAGATGACTAGAAGCAAGCAAACAAAAATAATGGCTGTGCTTGAAGACAAATCAGTATACATGTACCATGTTACATACTACAGATTTTGATCATAAAGTGTATATAATGTATGTTTAAGGTAATAAAAAAACAGCTAATTAGAATAATTGTTACACTGTTTATAAGTTGACCCAATGATACATGAGGAAATTATTTCACTCATTGAGGCAAGGCTTTTCTGCTAAAGACTGAGTGAAACAAGCATGCAAAACAATAATGTTTAGTTTTAGGAGGTAATAATGGCCAAAAAAAAATTAATCAAGGGCGGGCTTGTCACATTTCTGGGACAAGTATGCCTTTGGGGATTTCAGGTGAATTTTAATCAACATCGCTTTTGATATCTTGTTCATGTTCTCTTTAAATGAGCTCCAGTGTCTGAGCTCTCTTTGTTCGAATCAACATAATCTCCTTTATGCAGTTTTGTAAAGATATCCTTGGTGCAGTTGTCAAACAGCAGTCCCTTCCTTTCTGGCTTCTTGTATTTGATGTGGCCTCCATTTCAATGATCAACTTTGTACTTGCTTGTTTCACACCCGATTTGTACATTGTATTAAAGAAGTGGTGATCTGCAATGCATTGTATCCATAGCTTATCACATTACATGTATTGATGGCTTTCTTAGTCATATTGAACGAATGGTAGTGGCTTGTTAAGATTATCCAATTTTATGGTTGTACCTTTTTGTCCCCTTAGATTGAGCAAACAGAGAAGGTCAAACACAAAGTTCGCATCCAGAAAAAGAATGGCAGATATTACTTTCAACATCCATATGCAAGACTGTTTGTGGCCTATTTCGTTATTTTCTGCAACTTTTTAATCTATGCAGAAGATCCTGTGTCACACAGTAGAGCCAACTGCACTATTCCTGTGGTAGGGAATGACTTTGCCTTTGTTACTTACAGGTAATGCTACTAAAAGTAACAATAATGTAAGCTAGGCTTCTGTCATTGCTGTGTCCTGTACAGTGTGGTTGAATCTGTTACATTGGTACATCAACCTCTCAAAAATTACCACTGTCAGTTATTAAGGTGCACTTTTATTGTCACTCAAAAATACCTGTGTGTATTAAATTCTCTTTGCCTTAAAAGCTAAGGAGTTACCTGTTCCCTTACCTGTTCCTGATAGATGTGATCTGATTCTTGTAAGCTATCACCTCCCCTGAGCAAACAAGCAGACCTTAGATGGCTGTTTATGGTGGAGATTCTTAAGGGTGGGGGTGTTGGGGTGGGGGTAAGGCCTGCATAGCAGCCTTTAAAGGAGAGGGGGTAGTGTAAGAAGGAGAAGAAGGGAATGCCTGCTACAAAAGCCACGTCTTATCCCAGCTGTCACTTCAACGACCAATCAGAATCAGGCGCACGCTTTTCTGCATGACTGACTTCACGCAGGAATGTATTGCCAAAGGCGGTTTCGTAGCTTTAGAGCATGAGAAAATCTTCGCAACAGAATTTCGGCGCCGCAACTCACACAAAAATTTGTAAAAGGGGACGGAAACCAAATGTTAACGTTTAAAAAAATAGCAGTTGAAGAGTTTGTGGAGTTAACTTTACTTCTGGGGGAGGACGAGCCTCGTTTGAAAATTAATTTTCGCCATCGGGTAGAGTTGAAAGTGCGGGGCTGATTTTAGCTCATTGTTGTGGCTCTGTTGGGTTGCGATTGACCAGAAACAAAAAATTGTCAGAACAGGTCGCAGACCTTGTGCTCCCAAATTAGAAACACAGCTCAACTGTACAGTTTCATCGAGAAAGCTGTAAGCAACACTATTGTCCAGGAAGATTTACATTGAGAAGCTGTGGAAGGTCGAAGCAAAAGACAGCTTCCCACCACTATCACGCCAGAAAGAAGCGATGTAAGAAAGAAACGTCTCGAATCTGACGTTGAAAAGCTGAAAGAGAAAAATCCTGGAAAGGTTAATTCTAGAAAGACCTTGTTTGCAGAAAGCTCGACGGTGAGTGACTCATCCGACGCAGAATCGGGAATTGCTGATATTGAAACATTTTAGATGCAGACGCCGGAGCAAGTAACATGGACACTTGCTGGACAAGATCGCTTGCTGATGTTTTGCTGAATTATTGTAGTATAGAAGATATTATGCAAAAACCAAGCACTCAGCTTAAGGCACCGGCAATGATTTTGAATCCTAACGGAGAAGTCATCGTTCCAAAAATGGTTGATAACATGATGCAGGCTAACTGAAATAGCCAGTTTGGTTTGCTGAACAAGCTTGTTCTATCGTCTGATCAACCAATCAGAATTTGCGGACACCAGCGTCCACAGAGGTGTACAAAACGGGTTTATTATAGAAGGCGTTCCCTTCCTTCTCTCCCCAATCCCCTCTCCTTCTTTTCTTCCTTACCCTCCCCCCCCCCCCCCCCTTTAACACCTGCTACGCAGGCTAGGTGGGGGTCGGGGCGGAGGTATACAGGCTATACAGGTATAATACATTATTAATAAGAAAGTGGAGGGTCTCCAACCAATGGATTAAACATATGGTGATGAAGATGGTGGACTGCAGAAAAGCGGCCTGTAAGCAAAGGGATATCAGCTTCCTAAGATAAGCTTAGTGTTGAAAAAACCAGGAAGACAAATTATACCAATTTATACAATACATGTACTTGGGACAAACAACTGACATGCATACAAAATGAACAACACACATTAGACCAATGCATGAAAAAAAAAAAATGCATGAAAACTTTGTTTGAATAGTTTGTTTGTTACTGGTTACTTGTTACGTTACCTGTTGTTCTTTAGTTTGTTTGTTTGTTCATTACTTTCTGATTGCTGACCAGCTAAAGGTGAGACGTCTGTTGTGTACAGTTTAATTTCAGTGCTCTTTTGTTTTCTATAGGTACCCACCTGGAGGATGGTCTGTCTTAAAAGTGTTAATGTGGCTTGCAGCAATAGTTGTTGGCTTACTTGTGGGAAAGTTTTTCTTTCACAAACTTGTTTTCAACCGTTGGCTGAAACTGACAATGTTCAAACGAGATAGTGGCACATGGATGGTGATGTTTTTAAGCACGTTGTTGTCACTGTTCATTTTCTCGTTCATCTATAATGGGTTTTTGAGAGCTGGAGGAGATGAACTTTCTCTTTATAAAATCACCACCTATCTTGGCATCCAGAATGACAACTTCATGAAGGCAGCAGGCTTGGGAACATGGATGGGTGATTTTGTGACAGCTTGGATGGTTACAGATATGATGCTTCAGGTACAAGATTTAGATTGATATCTGTAATACCGTAAAAATTAATTCCGAAAATAAGCCCCAGGGCTTATATTTTTCAAAGGCCCTTTTTGAGGGGCTTATTTTTGGAGGGGTTTATCTGCGGACGGAAATTTGCATTTCAAAACCAATTGGGCTAGCCTTATGGTTGGAAGTACATTTACCATTTTTGCTTTGTTTTACTTTGTATTTGAGGGCAATTCTCCAAGTACAAGCCCCCGGGGGGCTTATATTTGGAGGGGCGATTTAACGGAGGGTCTTTTGCGTTACCGGGTTTGGGGGGCTTATATTTGGAGGGCCTTATACATGGAGGGGCTTATTTTGGGAATTTTACATGGGTTAATTTTACATGGGTTAATTCTGAAAATAAGCCCCAGGGCTTATATTTTTCAAAGGCCCTTTTTGAGGGGCTTATTTTTGGAGGGGTTTATCTGCGGACGGAAATTTGCATTTCAGAACCAATTGGGCTAGCCTTATGGTTGGAAGTACATTTACCGTTTTTGCTTTGTTTTACTTTGTATTTGAGGGCAATTCTCCAAGTACAAGCCCCTGGGGGGCTTATATTTGGAGGGGTGATTTAACGGAGGGTCTTTTGCGTTACCGGGTTTGGGGGGCTTATATTTGGAGGGCCTTATACATGGAGGGGCTTATTTTGGGAATTTTACAGTAAATGATTTAAATATCATCTCAAATAAAAGAGATGTGTGTGTTAAGTATCCCAAATGGCTCTAGGCAAACCAGTTGGTTATTTACAAGTGTGACTGAGGAATTAAACTCAGGACTATTGAGAACAAATCCAGCTGGAAGTTAAGGCAAGGATTGGACTTGGGGCCTCCAGATTGAAATAGCCCACGTTCCCCTCCCTCCCCCTCCCCCCCCCCCCCCCCCAAAAGAAAAAAAAAAGGAAGCACTACTCACCCCTTAGGCAAGCTAAGAACAGAATTCACTAGTCCAATTGCAAAATCCTCCAGCCCCAGGCTATTAGAAACAGCTTTCTTTGCGTGCTGGACAGAGTACACATGTAACCTGTAACCTGTAAATTAAAGTACTAAGTACAGTACTTACCTGTTGAGTTAATATTACCCCGCCGGATTGGATGCTTGTACATTACAGAGTTACCCACAGCTTTACATTTATTTCACCTTCAGACAGCTACATGTATTTAACTTACCTGATTGGAGGAAGCGTTTACAGTCTCTTGAAAATTTTTTGTGTAATGAAATGACATGATACCTCACCCACATTTTTTCTTTACTTTTCACTGGATGGAGACAACGTGCAACTTTGTTTCTTGAGTAAAGAAACAAACAGTGCAGTGTTCAATTTGCTAAAGATTCCATTGGAAGGCCAAACTTTTAACTTGGTGCTTGAAACTTTTCAGGACAAACTTTATCCACACTGGAATGTTTGGTTGAGAAAAATTTGGAAAACTGGCTGGACTCGTATCTATATGTTCTGGATTGTGTTGATTGTTGCTACTGCTATTGTTGCCACTGGAATCATTACTGATTTTGTCAGATGGGATACTCTGAACAGGGATTTTGTTTCCACCAATGAATTATCTCGAGCCTTCTTGGCGTCATTCATTCTTGTTATGGATTTGCTGATTGTGATGCAGGTATGTTAATATAAGGTGACATAATTATATATATATGCATACACTAAAGACGAATTTGTGAGGTACTTTTATGTCAGATTCCAGTATGTCACCCTAGAGGTTGAACAACGTCAGGTGGTTTCTGCCTTAAATACATGGTGTTTGTCTCAATGGCCTAAGACACAAACTATTTAACATAAATTTTTTTTATCAGGAAAATAACACTGCACCTTTTCTTGAGACCGCAGAGTGCTGTGGCATAAGGCTAAAGAAAAGTCCTGCCCAGTTTTCCAAGACAAATAAAATTCCAAGTATTAATGTGATAGCTGCTTGTTGAATGGAGAAGCTAAAATTATGGTTTTCTTTTTTTTAGCCATGGTATTTATTTATGCCGTGTTAAAGGCAATTGAAGATCATAACTGTTGTTGAACAAGGGTTAAACTTGATGAGTAATAGTTCACCATCAAACTGTTACTTGCAAGTGTTTAACATGTTTATCAGTTAATTATTCAGCATTTACCAAGCAACAGTTGATGCTGTTTACTACTAAAGATACAAAAATAAATGTACATGTAGAAGGGTACACTATCTTGGCAGACAGATGTCCACTCATGATGTCCACTCTTTTCTTGAGTTTTTAGAATAAAATGTACACCATTGCGTATGTATTGATTTAGCTGCAAATGTACCTAACACAGGTTCTTTATGGTGATTGTAAAGAATTCTAAAAGAAGAGCAGAAAGATAAAAAAGAAAGATTCACCTTAGAGTTTGGTTTACAGATGTACATTTAAAGGTGTCTGCTTTACAGAAAGATGAGTTAGTCCATCAAAGTGGTGCCTAAGAAATTCGAAGATCTTATCTTTATAGAATAGACAGTGTTCATCTTAGAGAGATGTTGTTTTTAGAGGATAGTCAGCATGAGAACAGAAACAACCTTCAGAAACATCCCATAATATGTACCTTCAAATGACAGAGTCTACAACCTTGAAATTTGATGGAAATAGGGCAATATCAACAGAGAGGTGTGTTAGTTCTCAGAAAGGTGACCACGACTTTGGAGAGTTTTTACTCATAGCCTTAGTCTCCTTGTCTAACTTTGTCCATCTAAGGAAGGCACAAACTATATCGACATCAAAAGTACAGTACAGTGTAGCCTCACCATGGAATTCTGTCAGTAGCTAGCAATGGCACCCTCGAGCTGTACTGTACATACTTAGAGAGATGTACATCTTAGAGAGATGACTACCTTTAGTCGGTAGGGTAGCAGTTAAAAGTGGTTATGGTTTTCAGTGAGGTGCCTTTTCGTGTGGTATCAGAGTTGAGAGGGTTTACCTTTGAGGAGAGTCAGTCTTGCATGTAGACTCTAGAAACATGTCCACCTCAGTGTCTACACAAGACGAATCCACCTTAGCTAGGTGTGCAGCTCAGGGAGTTGTAGGGACTTGTTGATTAAGAGTGGCTGTGTTGTTCTTCACGCAGGACTGGGAATTCCCTAACTTCCAAGGCAACATGGATATTAAACTTCCGGGAGTCGACACCGCCTCTTTCTACTTCCGGTTGCCTCGCTTCTGTAAGAAGGAGAACTGGCACGTTCACATTACAGGCAAATGGTTCAACTATGGAATCATAATGCTGGTTATAATTCTTGACCTGAACATGTGGAAAAACCAGATTTTTTACGATCCTTTCACGTTTGGTCAGTACACCGATTCCGAAGGTTACATCTACTCTGTTCAGGATCAAAGCTTTTTGAACACTGCAAACCAAACCATGCTGTCTTATGACTGGAGGTCACAGAATATCAACCCGACCACCAACAAAAGCTACTTCAAAACCGATCCGCGTATGAACTCAAAATACCTCAACTTCGCTCTTGCTTTGAAAGGTATCGCCTTTATTCCCTCCATAGTCGCGTTCCTAACCTTCGGCACTCTTATCTGGCGTTATGGAAGAGAGGAGTTTGTTGTCGAAAAAGTAATCGATGATGTCCACAATATTGAGGGCACCGACGGGATTGTGATTGAAGATGTTGAAATTCATGAGAAAGTAGAGAAAGAGTCCGCACAGCAAAATGATGAAGTCACATCTGGAACAGTTTCCCAGCAAAACAAAGGACGTCCGACATCTGAGCTACCTTCAGATCAAGACGACGGAACACCTGTTCTTAAGAGCGTTCAAATGGTTTCTAACATGTAGGAATTGACAACATTGCTGGCCTGTTAAAGGGGTTGGGTCACACCTCTAAGAGCGTTTTCACATTGCGGCCATATTGGTAGTATTCCAAAACAATGCAACGATGGAAATGTTGGTGTTCCAAACTAATCCGGTGGGAATTGAACTCTTTTCTTAGGTAAACGCTTTCTTTTGTTCCAATAAATTTCCATAGATGCTGGCCACGTGAGTGAAAACGCTCTAAATTAGTCACTAGCTGCACTTACCAAATCATCATAAATTGGCTAAAATATGAAAGTAACTGCTTCAGAGCGTAGAAGATCGCAAGGGAAGTAGAGAAGACACAAAATAAATGAATATAGCTTGACGTAAACAGGAGTACGGATGGGCAAAAATTTAAAAGATTTAAACGGATTGCATTCAGGTTAACTTGGAAAAACATCGGCCGCCCTTTTTTTTTTCAAGTTTGTTCCCATTTGTCAGATTTGTATAGAGATGTGACCAAGCCCCTTGAGTAGTCTCATGCGCAGTCGCTTCGTTTCGTCTCGTAAAGGAGCGTTGCGTGACAAGACGAAAACGGCTGCGTGGTAGACTACTTGAACAATCACTAACCTTTATAATAAAAATGACGTAACCCCACGATTTTTAGCGTAACACAGCATTGCAACATTGTTCCAACATTGCAGCGCTGTGTTGCACCGAAGATCGTCTTTGCGAATCGACTCGTGTAACATCAAGTCCATGCAAATGAATAAGTGGAGTCGCGACCATTTCTTTCGGCTTACATGTAGTTCATTTTACTCGCTCATTTAACAGTTATGTTTTTTCCCAATTTCATTGAAGACGAAACAGCATTTCATTTTACTTGTTAAAGCAGTGGGACCGAGAGACCAAGTAGAATATATTTTGGTAGATGTCAAGTAAAATCTTGTCAACTTGGGCTGAGTGGATTCTAACGTTTACCCTTGTTCTTTGAAAGATTTTAGTTTGGGTTTGTTATTTTGATATGTAGTAAGTGAAGAACGCTTTTATTCATAAGACGTTTTTGGGTCATAAGGAAAGAAAATAACAGTTCTACTTTAAAACTTAGAACGCCAGGGAGACCTATTTTTAGGAAAATTCCAAATTTCATTTTGTAATATACTCCATTTTGCAAATAATACCACGCGCTCTCTTCTGCTGCACTATTTTATAGAAAATGTTCTTTGAAAGATTTTAGTCTGGGTATAAGGAAGTTGAATATTTAAAGTACGCTGGGTCAAATTTCTTTTAAAGCTTTCTTTTGCTGCATCATTCTATAGAAAATGTTCTTTGGAAGATTTTAGTCTGGGTTTATTATTTTGATATGTAGTAAGTGAAGAACGCTTTTATTTATAAGACGTTTTTGGGTCACAAGGAAAGAAAATCACAGTTCTACTCTAAAACTTAGAGCGCCAGGGAGACCTATTTTTGGGAAAATTCCAAATTTCATTTTGTAATATACTCCATTTTGCAAATAATACCACGCGAAACGACGTTAAACAGCCTTCACTTGAATGAATACACCATTATTCTCCCACGCGGACGTTCTAGTGGCTTCATTACGCGTTCCTTCCCCGTTCGTTCGTCGGAGAGGATTGCGTGACGAGTCAAAAAACGTCTGCGTGGGAAGCTAATACACAATGAGGTTGTAACCATAGTTACATTTCCCCTTAACTGACTTTGGAAGCGAACGTGTTCCGCTGAACAATTTTATCAGTTGATGTTTATTTATCTGTCTCCCATTTTATTTTTAAGGAAGTTGAATATTTTAACTACGCTGAGTCAAATTTCTTTTAAAGCTTTCTTTTGCTGTACTATTTTATAGAAAGCTTTAACCTGGAAATTTTTAGGTGTAATGTATGTCGAACCATCTCTGTTACTGTAAGAAATTTTACCCTGTATGTCTTCGCTGTTATGTATAACGCCGTCAAAGTAAGTTGAAATAAAGTACCATATCCTGTCTTGATTGTCAATGACTGTATACCGTCCTTCGCTGGACAACACGCGGCCAAAGAGACGATGATCATCAACAGCACCAGCGACTGCAGTGTAACATGTCCATACACTGACATTCCACCATCATGGACAGTTTATCCTGTCCCAAAGTTATGTCAGACCATGCTTCATCGCGATTGCAGTTCAATTTCCGCTTCAATCATACATCTCTGTAAATCTGTCACTTGGCTCTGTCCCTTTTCTGTCCTTTTTAGGTGGTTTGACTGCGTATTTGCGAGACTCAAACTGGTTCCCGGTGCTCTATTACTTTGGTGCCCTGCTCTGTAGCCTCGAAACAAGGTTTGTACGAAGCCGAAGTTGGTTTCATATTCTTACAACAAATGCTGTTTCGCTTTGTCACTAAAAATTACTAGCAATGAGCTGTCGTAACGTTTAGTTATTTGTCATTCCTGTGGTGTTTCTTGCGGAACATCGCCACCCACGGCTCTTTCTCGCCTGAGAAAACTTTAGTTTCCTTTTTCTTAAATAATCAACACGTCTGATCTCTCCACTCTGCGGGCTTCAGCGGGCTTTTTCTCCGGTGATGACGTCAGTTTTCCGATCAAGATCATCGCATCATTGCTTTTCCGTTCGGTTACTTCTTTCAATTTATCGTTTAGCGACTTGAGAACTATGTCTCGTTTTTTACTAATATCCCTCACAGATTCCTTCCTGTGTGTTTTCATCGATCCTTTGTTGCGTTCTTGCTCTTGCCTCTTTTCATTTTGCTTTTCTTGGTATAACATGCCAACTTCGAAGAACACATACGCAAAGATCAAAGCCAGAAGAAACACGCAAGCGTTTCGGCGAATCTTTTTCCCCACACCACGCATAACCGATCAGATGTGGAGGCAACTTGCTGGTGTCTCATTCTAGAACAAGCTGGCTAGTGTATTTATGACACATTTTGTCTGAACAAAAGAACCAGCAATCTCTAGATAGAAAACAAAGTACAAATTTCCCTAAGAATTTTGAATTTCTGCTTGGCTGAAATTCAGAGGTGTTTAATTGTTTTTGCCTCGTATATGAACCAAACTGGTTTGATAACGATCATTGATACGTATGACGTAACAAGGTAAAGCGATAAAATCTATTCTTCGTAATACTTTCTTTCTAGTTCGCTTAGGTTAACCGTAACCTGTTACAAATCCAATTATCGTAAGGCTCAAAAACACTTCATCAATATACGCCCTTAATCATTTTAAATATCTTGAAACAGTTTTTTATTGGAAAATAATATTTCGTCTTAGGAAATCAGCTAGGGGTACAGGTGGCCTTTCAAATTAAAATATTATGCTTCAAACAACCTAGTATTCGTGTTGTAAGCACGCATAGTCTGATTAAAAAGATTAAGGCCCCATTTTTCGTTTGAGTATGGTTTGTGGCACGAAACTTTCTAGGTCATTGGTTTAGCGCTACACCGCCTTGAGATTCGCGCAAACATCACTACCTTCTCAACGTATCGGCCAGAAACCAAAACCACTCGTGGCTTGCGCTTACGTCACTTTCCCGCGCCGAACACTGGTCACCCTATTTATTTTGTATTAAACTCTGATTGGTTTGTTGATCTATCTGAATTTGTTACAATTGGGCAGGGCTATTGCTACTATGGGTTTTGATAACAACACTCAAATGAAGAAAAAGAAAAAAAGAAGCGAGCGAGGGGAAGGGGGGGGGGGGGGGGGCAAGCTTTTTTTCGTGACGCCGTGATCGATTATCTTTGGTGTCCGCGAATCGTGATGTACTGAAAAACTGTTCCGTAAATCGAGATTTAAGTGCACTCCGTGAAACCTGAACTGCAGATCAAGCGAAGTAAATGAAGCGTTAATTTGGCCAAACGACCTTAACCAGCATCTGGTGGCTTGATTTAACTTCGCTTTCGAGTCTTTTGATGTAACTTCACACTTCAGTACGCTCAGACCCACCTACAGCTGCCTTTCCTTAGGAATTTATATTTGCGCAGTGTTCTTCAGAGGGTTCGTCATACTCTAGTTAACTTGCTAAGATATAATCGAAGCTTTCTGTTTTACAAAATGGGACTAACCTAACGTTTTTGACATTTTGTACGACCTCTATTTTTGAGAAGCGTGAAAACGTAAGTATTTGTTGCGTGAAACGCAAAATTGTTGTTCGTGAACTTGGCGTTAGGGACCGTTCATTATTTATGGAAGAAGGGATGAGTGAGAAATTAGTGGGACCTGAAATTTTGGCCTCTGCAAAAGGACGTTTCCGGTCGGGGTGATCTTTTTGCTATGGAGGAGAGTCTTGAAATTATAATTTTAAACAGATGAGGTCCTCATAATGAATAAAAATGCAAAAACATAATTTCAGTGTACCTATAAGAGCCTTTGGGGGGGGGGGGGGGTGATCCTCTTCCCTGGGACACCTTTCCTCCATATAAACAGGGCGAGCAGAAAAAAAAACATTCCTTAGACCTTTTGTTAAACATTACTTTGAATTTCGTATGCCTGTATTTTCCCACGAATTAGTAATGAGTTCTCGAAAGTACATTTCACCTAAAACCACCATCTTGTCAACTAAGGTTATGTTCATGACAGACCTTCACACTATAACCGTTAGCTCAGTTTACGCCGGCACAAGAACCATACTGGATAGGGCTTCTGTTCAAACATAAGCTAAGAATGGTGATTTCGGCGCCATTTCTGTGACGGAGCAAAGCTACGCATATCTCTAAAGTGGAGAGTCACATAGCGAATAGGTGTTCATACTATGAGAGCGGATGGCTTTTTGTGTCGGCACGAATAGCCCTCTGGCATATAAGAAACATAGCCTGAATACAGCTATTTCGAGAAATGTTGTCGCAAAAAGTGCACGCGACAATCCCGAAAGGTACTGTGGGTGGTTTTGAGTTCACTGTTCTTCAAAGAAATTTGAAAGAATGGCACTAGAGGCCATGGACTTGTGTTTGTGTGTGCTAAAGGAAAGCAACAAAGGTAGGTTTGACAGCTACAGTCATCAGGAATAGTGTATTCATCATACCCCATATTACTTTACGGATTTTCCAGTGCACATTTTTTCCGACAACCTTCCTTGAAATAGCTCTATACCAGTCTTTCGTGTTCGTGTTATATGATCGACGGTTTTGACGTAAAGTACCATTAATTACACTCATCTGCGGCGTATAATTGTTAATTATTGTTGTGGTTGTAATTATTTCTGGCAGTTTATAAACTCTCCTTCCCGCTAAATAGGGTAACACTAATTACAGTAAAAGTTTTCGCCCCAGTGGTCCTCTTCAAACTTACGTGCTCGCGCGAACAGTGCTCGTTAATTCTGCTTAGTGCAGTTTTCTTTTGCCGAAAATAGTGAGTTGTTTACATTAAAATGGTCGTAATTAACCCTAAACAACCTCCCACTAAAACAGTGGGCGATGAATGAACACATGGTTCGAGGAAGATAAGGCCTAACATAAATGAAAATAAAAAACAGTTTGAATTAAAAAATGAAAATAATTTGTTTATTGCGATCCAGAATCTTCGTTGTTTCAGTATTATCGCTTCATAAGCACTCTTAGCTCGTTTCACAATAGAGGACTGAAAAAACCCTGAATTGAACGCTCGCGGCGTGTTAACTAGTTTCGTACTTTTTTATTGTGCGCAATCGACAGAACGTGTATTTCAAGCCGGACCATAAAAAGATTTTCAAGTAGAAAAAAATCACTAATTACGCGTTGCTTGACAATGAGATTGTTTGTAAAGTTCAGAAACTATTAGTCCATCGAAAGCGCGAATACCAGGAGGGGGGAGGCAAAACATGTTCAGTTTGAAGAGCGTTTCGATAAGAGGTTTGTTTGGGAGTGTATTAGACAAGCTTGAATTGTGCGACTCACAGAATTTTTGTCTAACCAAATAAACGCCTCTTATACAACGAGCAAGTATTTGGAAGGTCAATGCCAAATATGAATTGGTTTAAGAAGTCTCCTTTGCCTCTTGAGATTAACATTACAATGACATTTTTAGTGAGATATGTTCAGACTTAAACCCCCCCTCGAAATGACAAAAACGGCAAAAAGTTGCAAATTTCGTAGGCGATATCGCGATTTTCTAAGTGGTCCACTTGGAATGAATGAAAAGAGGCAGTAACTTTCTTATTTTCAACAACTGTGTAGGTTCTGAAATTAACTAAAACGGGAAAAATTGGAAATTCTGTAATTATCGCAAACCCAGTACGAAATTTCGTGAAATATTCAACATTTTGTATCTGCGCGCGTGTCTATAGAGGTAAGTGTTTTTTGGTTAGTAGGCGCAATTTCGTCCTCAACATTGCTAAAATCTCCAACTTTGTGGACAGCCTGAATAATAAATGAACAAAAAGGTTTAGATTTTAGTTTAATTACATTTGTGGTTTCTTAAGGTGCTAATTTAGTGTACATTATATTAAAAACAACCTTTTTAATTCATACTTGTAGTGTTAGATTTACATCTAGATTCATATTTCGCTTTACAATCAGAACTCAAACAAAAAAATCCTCACTTAACCAAAGTGAAACCGTTAAAAGCTGTAGAAAAAGATTTCAAAGGCATCGCTACCCCAAACAGTTTTGGAAATAAAAAAAATTTTTTTAGAATTTAGTTGCAAAACGAAATTAAAATCAGGAATATTTGAATGGTACCTGAAGCTGCTAAAATTATGTTAGACCAGAGTATTCAGATTTTATTTTGGATAAATATTTTTATTTATTTTTTAGAACAATAAGAGACATGAAACTAAGGCGCCTTTAGAATTTACGCTTTTTTGAATCTCATTCTCAACCAAACAGCGTAAAACAAAATTCTTTTGTAAAAAAGCAAATCAAAGCAAATCGTTTTCAGTAGAGTCCGCTGTAGTGTTATATACCGAAGCTATAAATTATGAAATTTTAATCGCCATAAAATAAGTAATTACAAGCCCCTTTCGCGATTGGTTGCTACAGAGAGCCTTTGTTACCAGGAACTAACATCCATTTATTCCGCAGACTGCAAGTAATCGAATAATCCATGATGTGCTTTGGTATTAGCAAGGTGGGAGATAGCGAGTGTCGTCGGAAAGTTTTACAGCTGACCGCTTAGGATAGAGCCGTCGACGAAGAAACTGATACTTAGACGCCGGGTCCATGGTGAGTATTGGAAATCTTAGTAAGGTCGAGAAGGTTGTTTCTGTTTAATTTAGGTCCTTTGGTGGTTACAAGAATGGTTGGCGGCAATTTTATTAACAATTAGCGCAACAAGAAAAACCAAACACAGGTGAATAGGCAATTTTTTTTATCTTGAAAATGAGCACCTCCGTGTCCGATAAATTTTAGCCAAACCTCCCTCGCTTGACTGATCTGAAATCACTTGGTAAATATTGAAATATGGAAAGAAGTTTGGCCTTTCTTATCAAATACGGAGATATGGCACTCAATTTCAATTTCCCTTCTCGGGGCTTTAAAAATATAAATTTCAGTTCTAGAGATAAAACTGTTCATTCACTAATGTTCTTTGATAAGACTGTAGGCGAGTGAGGTGATCGATCGAGACGAATACGCTGGTTGTGTTAATTTAACTATAGGTGGTGTTTGGGAAAAGTCACATCATTAATACCCCAGGTTCGTCAGTTTTCAAATTAAAAATCTCAAGGTCGTTAACCTTAATCACTGTTGCTCACTCTGATTTTTGCTGGGTGTTATATGTTGACCAGTCCTAGTGCGGCCGCGAAAAAAATTATTTACAGTTCTACTCAAATAAATATATGGCGCAGAGATATTATTTTGTCCTTAAAATTCAGAGCAAACTTGTACTCCCTTTCTAAACGCAGGTTCACGGAACGTACTCGCCAAAACAGAAATTAAATTAACAGGACAGAGAACATTAATTGAACCGCCTGAGGTGCCATGTTCATTTTGCGACAGTAAACAACACTATTTTTTTCTCTATCAAATGACTGAATCAGTTTGAAAGATCAAGTTTACCGTAAAGAATCTGACACAATACATATTGGCCGGAAAATGCGAATTTATCTCGGTTGGTGATGTCACAAAAGGTCACAATGCTTTCATTATGCTCAACTGACAGACAAAATGAATTTGACAAGAGCAGCTTTCAAATGATCAAACAGCCGCGCAGAAAGCTGAGCCGTACTGACTCGGAGAAGCTTTTAAAATATCTGCCACATTTTAGCGCAAAAACGAACTACTCAATTTTGGGGGGATATATTTTGTTATGGTTTCTCATTTTAGCTCGCTGCGGGAATATTTCGCGTGATTTCAGGTTTCATTCGCAGCCGAGATTGATTATGTTACAAGATCCTTCTATGTAAATTGATTGCCATTTATTTACATTTCTGCGGATGTTTCTCACAGAACGAGTCTTTAATATTCACTGGAAATAATTACATTGTTTTTAAATGCTATTCGCATTCAGTGCCTAGCTTTTTCACCTCAGTTTTAGCCCTGCGAATCAGTTTCGCAGTTTCCTCTATCTGGCGAATTCAGTTTCAAGTTTTAAAATGTCGACCACCAGACGAGAAAGATTGGAAATTGAAACACTTGAGGTATTTTATCTTTTTTTAGAAATTACACAGAGTTAAGTATAATCAGACGGTATTTTAGTGAAAAAGTCGTAAAATTCAAACGGCAGTAATGTAGGTAATTCAAGGTATGTAATGGCGGTTTAGTCCATAACTCAAAGATCTCATGCGATTACAGTAAAAAGACGGTTTTTGAAAGAAACAGAGCCCCTTATTCTAATTTCAATTTTACTTTTCCAGTTAAATAAAAACTCGCACTGATTTGATGATTTAAAAGTGTCGTCGTGTTGTGCCTTAGGCGGCAAACCCTGAGGATATGTTTGCATTTATTTAGAAATAATGGGTTGAGAAATGAAAACAAAGTAGTGCAGCTGAATTTCATGTTTTGCTTTGTCCTAAGCATTCAAATAATTTTAATGGGAAAATTGCGTTTATTATGGTCCTTACATGCGTTCTAATAAAACCTAATGTTATAAAAGAATCTCCACAATAACTGCATTTGAGTGGTCGAAACGATACGTCAAAGGCTTAAAAAGCAGTACAAAGATATATTGAAAGCGAGTTATTATTAGCTCCCTTTCTTCAGCTTTATATTGTATCCGTAAAAGTGTCTTTTTCAAAAGGGCTGAAACCACTTTTGAAGATAAGACAACATTATTCCACGCATATCGTAAATTGATTTCATACGATTGAATTCAACAAGAAACGAAAAAATTCATTCTTAAACCTGATCTCAAATGGCACGGAAATTCTTGACACGAGCTTCTTGTTGAAAAGTGCTTTAAGTATATTAAGTGAAAGGGCATTTCTACTGCAAAAGAAAATGTCCACTCAAGCTTTGTAGACACTACATAGGAACTACAGTGTCATCTTAAGTGACATGAATGACAAGTTTCCTGTTTTAAAGACATACGATATGTTAACATATTCTACATTTCTATTTATGAAATTCTCTTTTGTAAACCAGTCGTTTTCATCTGAAGCACAAATCTTCTTCTTTTTAAAATTGCAACTCAAGGAAATGTGTCTTGATCAAGACAAGTGCAATTTTCCATTTATTCTTTGAATTTGATTTCGATGATTAACTCATATATCAACGAAGCGGGGCTAATTAGTAAGTTGGTGATTGGGGAAAATGGTTTTGCCCAGCCAGTTTTATCCGCGTATCTCTTGACAGAAATAAATAGCGGGTTTAGGATGTACTACTGGAACAGCAACGCGAACATTTGAAAAGTAATAGTTCTTAATAAGCATTGCAGTAATTTTGTATGGGCGTCACACTTGTCGCCTCATTTCTTTGCCGTCACTTCACGACTACGAATTAAAATTTCGTGATGCAAAATTTTACGTAGGACCTGAACACGAGACGTCGAATTCTTGAACTTAGATGCTATTTCAAAAAATTCAACTACGTTTGATAAATTGATATGTTGGAATAATGGCGACAGAGTTTAAAACTGAGAACACGAACACTTTTTGTAAGCAACGTTTTCGCTGCCGTCACCCTCCTACTTCGTAAAGGTCCTTAAGGTGACTCGACCCAGTTTTTTTGGGGGGGTACCATCCTACTTTGAAGCTCTCTGGTATCCCCACCTTTACTTTTATCGTAAGTCTAACACATAGAATGGTTAACAAAAAGATCAATCTACAATATAACATAAAATTTTTGGCGATCGGAGTAAATGTCACGTGGTTATAATGCCACGCCCCTTTGAGGTCTGAGTCGAAAATCGGCTGTTGCCGGCATTTTTTTGTGAAAATCTCTCGGCTACACGTAGTGCGCATTAGTGCCTTGCGCTGAACAGAGTTTCACCAAAATCGCAAAGACCCAATTCGAGAAATTCAGCGGTTTCCAAATTTAGGTCATAATTTATGCGAAAATGATAAGCAAACTTTACACGGATTATATATAATAAACTATGAGATTCATCTCTTTATTTTGGGCATCGTTATAACAGATGGGTCCTTGCAAGTCAGCAAACCGCTTTAGGACCTTGTAAATGCGCGCGATTTCGAGCAAAGCAAACATATAGAAATTATAGTTTTCGCTATTTGTTGACGTTTGTCAGCGTTTGAGAGTCCTTCTCACGAAAAAAGCATTTTCTTAAAAATTCGTAGTTTTTTTTCCTTCAAATTTTTTCAGGGCCACAATTGATTAACTAACTACCCGGACTCTGAATTTCATGGTCATTGAAAAACTGTGACATTATCTTCTATAAGCCCAAACTTGAGTAAACATTGAAGATTTTTAGCGTTTTGGCTGAGTTTGTGCTTTGGGAGTTGTCTATTGTTTCTAGTCTGTCATGATACAGCATTCTTGTTCAGCACGCGTGCAATGATCGCGCTTGGCTGACTTCCGAATGCTCACCGAGATATTATAATTTTGGTACAGTGAGACAGGCCATCGCGTGATACATAGAGGTTTAACTAACAATTTTTAATCAATTCTCGTGCTTCTTGTGTCTTTGCAAAAAAATCAAGAAGTGCTACACACTAAGTCTACTTACTATTACAAAAATATCATTTTTTCATAGGTTTAATGCAAGCCAATAATTAAACCAACTCGTGACGGGAATATCTCGGTGAGCATTCGGAAGTCAGCCAAGCGTGGTCATTGCACGCGTGCTGAACAAGAATGCTGTATAATGACAGACTAGAAACAATAGACAACTCCCAAAGCACAAACTCAGCCAAATCGCTAAAAATCTTCAATGTTTACTCAAGTTTGAGCTTATAGAAGATAATGTCACAGTTTTTCAATGACCATGAAATCCAGAGTCCGGGTAGTTAGTTAATCAATTGTGACCCTGAAAAAATTTGAAGGAAAAAAAACTACGAATTTTTAAGAAAATGCTTTTTTCGTGAGAAGGACTCTCAAACGCTGACAAACGTCAACAAATAGCGAAAACTATAATTTCTATATGTTTGCTTTGCTCGAAATCGCACGCATTTACAAGGCCCTAAAGCGTTTTGCTGAGTTGCAAGGACCCATCTGTTATAACGATGCCCAAAATAAAGGGATGAATCTCTTGGTTTATTAGATATAATCCGTGTAAAGTTTCCTTATCATTTTCGCATAAATTATGACCTAAATTTGGAAACCGCTGAATTTCTCGAATTGGGTCTTTGCGATTTTGGTGAAACTCTGTTCAGCGCAAGGCACTAATGCGCACTACGTGTAGCCGAGAGATTTTCACAAAAAAATGCCGGCAACAGCCGATTTTCGACTCAGACCTCAAAGGGGCGTGGCATTATAACCACGTGACATTTACTCCGATCGCCAAAAATTTTATGTTATATTGCAGATTGATCTATATGTTATCCATTCTATGTGTTAGACTTACGATAAAAGTAAAGGTGGGGATACCAGAGAGCTTCAAAGTAGGATGGTACCTCCACAAAAAAACTGGGTCGAGTCACCTTAAGGTGGCTCGACTGGATTTTTTAGGGAGTATAATTCCCCAATTTGAGCGTTTACCAAAGATATCAGAAAACGGTTACCACAGCTGCACTATATAAAGATGAAAACTGATTATGATCCATGTTTTATTGACATCAGAGTTTCCATGACAACATAATGACGCCATTACGTTTTTTACTTGCCTTTGTATTTCTCGGTTCTAGGGGATTTTTCAGAAATCGCTTAAGGGAGCTTGTACCTTCCTTAGTTGCCTCGGTTGTGGCAGAGTTTGAACAAAATCTATGAGAGCGTTTTGGTTCTATTTTGAAACAAAGTTTTAAGGGTCCTAAAAACAGTGAATAAACATGCTATCGACATAATTAGCTAATATTTAAAGAAAATGATGAGGTATGGAAATGCGGTTTCATCTCTTAATGGTTTGATTCCATTTGAAACTTTGTACGAAAAAAGAGGGGGATTGCTTTGGCCGATTGCGAGAAAGAGGAATTTGATTAGGCTACGTTCGGCTGCTTTCTTTACCATTTTTGTATGTAATTTGGTCCACGCCTACAAATTTCACGGTTATTTAAAAATCTCTCGATAAATTGTTTTAAAAACTTGACGATCCCGATATTAATCATCAATTTATATCTCCGCCAAGTTTCAAGGATATTGAAAACAAGGAAGGTAATTAAATGGGGCTTTAAGAGTGGTTGTCAGAGAAAACCGGGCAAAATGTTAAAAATGTCAACGGAAGGGGGTCGACAGAATAAGTTCATACTAACATCATAGATAGGTCTGGTGGAGTAATGGACAAATATACCAAACATAGGTGCTTCACTGCTCTTGTATTACAGATACGAGCATCACTTTTTTCGACCCCCTCTGACGCCATTTTTATAAGCAAATTTTCACCATTTTCTGAAACTCACAGAACCCTCCAAATTTAACGAGCGAAGTTTATTTTTTGTATGCCATACAAGACATCACAGAACTACTTTCTAAAACCATAAGATTTGTTAAGTATCCACGGACAAGACTAAAATTTTCTTATTTTATCTGACCTAAACTCAGTGTCTGCAAACGAGCAGAAAATCGGGCATTTTTGAATTGATCTACAGCACACAACTAAAACGACAGAACAACTCTGACAGCCAAATTGCAGTCTACTATCATCCATGTAACCAAAACACTAATAATCATTTTGGGCCATTGAAACAGGAAGAAATTAGAAAACTCACATTTGTTATAGTTTCCAAGCTTTTTCTTGCAAACAGGCCGATCCCTTCGTGTTTGTTTTAAGTCCTCTTCGTGAATTTTCCATCATATTTCGCTGTAAAGTATGTTCAGCAGCTGGAGAACATATAAAATAGCTCGAAATACTGCCTAGGTTACATTTTCAAAGGGCAAAAAGTGCTGAACGATAGGATGAAACTAGAAAATAAAAAAGCGACGCCATCTTGAAAATTCAGCACTCAGGAGGGACTGGCACTAGTAGCTGTCTTGTCCACAAGTGATGAATTACCAAACAGATAAAAAAAATAATTAAAAAAAAAACCGGCTTATCAGCGACCTATTACAGTCCTAAGTCTTCTTCAATTACTACTTTTAGTTAAATTGTTGTCGTTTTTTTTTATTTTCGGCGGAGTGAAGGGGTGTGGTGAACAGGTGACCAATTGGCATTACTTTATTCAGTCTTCATTTGCTCTTCATTCACTTCATTTTGAGTTATCCCATATAAGTCTCAGCGTTTCTTTGGACTCTTTTTTGTATCATTTATTTTTGCGTCAGTCTTCAATCACCGTCCATGTCCGAGGGTCCACTCATCTCCTGTTCATGATTTCATGATGCACAGTTTCATAGTCCCGAAGGCTTCGCCCGAAGGGTACCTCTTTCAAGCATCTGGTGCATCAAAGGGTAGCTAGGAAATCACAAGTTGAAGTATGTGAAAGGAGAGGAAAATCTTTCATTAAGTATTTTAAAGAGCCTATTATTAAAATGCTTCGAAGAAACATGCCTTATGGCAATATCATTTACATGTTAAGGTTACTCGAAAATGACCGGAAGACCTCCTTTCTTACCGATTTATTCTCACGAAGCAGATATAAAGGGTACAATGGAAGATACACGAAAGGGGTACCTTTTGTCAAAAATAGTGTATTTAAGGGTAAGGGACTGGACCTCGGGGCGAACCCTTTCCGAAAAAAGCTTTATTGAGTAGCCTCCCACCCCTCCCCCCCCCCCCCTCCCCCTTCTCCCTAGAGCTTCCCTGAAGTTGCTCGCCAACTTTTTCGCAACTTGTAGTATTTCGAGCAATTTTTTTCGTTTCAAGCAACTTTTTGCGTAATTTCTGAGCAATTTTTCTTACTAGTTTTCTTCCAATTCTGAGATATCTGAGCAGTTTTAAGTTCTTAAATTGGCTTTGCTTCCAAATTGCAGTGTTTTAGTAGCCAATTTATGAATTTCCTATGAAAAAGGAGCCAGATCCTCACCCCTTGGGGGCAAATGATGGGCGCAAGATGCAGCCGGGCTGCTAGGTCAGAGGTTTTACGCTGCAAAATTGCACAAAATTACTTTTTTATACTCTACCAGGAGCCATATATATATAAGTCGGGGTAGTAGACCGTAACTGGATACTTCTTCCAGGGATGGGGCTGACATCATCGAAATATATATCATAGCCATTAAATGTACAATTTTTAGCACATTTTGTGCCATCTTGTGTGACTCGCGCGCGCATTTTTTGCAACAGCGCCGTGGAAAGGATTAACAAACGAAATGGCGTTGGAAATTACCTCCGTAGCAGATGAATAAATTCCGTTTCTGTCATCAGTGCCTCCTCTGAAGTTAAGGCAAGACCTTAACAATTACTCTAAATGTGAGGACTGTGAACATGGATTCTGCTTGTGTTAAACGCCGTAGAGAGAGTGTTTTTGACAAATCCAGTGACGAAGAGGTGTAGAAGATGTCAAAACTCGAGTTAACACTCAGACCCCTTTTAAAAATTTTTGAACTGCCAAAAACTTGTATGGATCCGCCTTTTCTTTACATGCCACCCGCAGAACCGTAAAGGTTTTGAGCTGCAAACAGTATTGCAATCTATGGAGAATTTGCACGTTCCCTCTAAACGGGTTGCACAGGTAAAAAATTCGCCCGGACCCGTGGCGTTTAGCTTGTGTGAACCGTGCAAAGAGCATACTGAAAAAGAAGTGAGCAGGAAAAACAATGAGGGGAAGGGGTACGGAGTGAGAACCGTAGGAACCCCTGTAATGGTACTTTTTAACAAAAGCCCCTTCCGAATCCTTCCGGTAAACCAGATCTGGAATGGTTTATTTTAACAGCTCTTGTCAACAGTCTATTACCTTATGGAAATGCGAAGTGATAGGGATGAGATCATCAAGTAAAAGGCTTACTTTCGAACCCGGAGGGGGGAAACTCCGCATATGAAAGGGGTGGGATGCTCGCCGGAAAATTTTGAATTAAACCCCTAAAGGAGACCGATCTGGGCGTGGCCCAAGCTTTTTTTGATCCCTAAAAGAGACCATGTTGAAACACAGACAAATGAGAAAACTTGGATGATATGAATGAAGTAAATAAAAAGAATTAAAGATATACATATCAAATATATATTTTTATCTTTTTTCGCGTGCTACCCTAAACGAGACCTTCACGGCTAAATATGATGGTGTTTTGCCCAGAACACCCTAAAAGAGACCAAAATCCGAAATTTTCACCCCTAAGCGAGACGACGAGCATCCCCACCACTTTCATGTGCGGAACCCCCTCCCCCGGGCTTTCAAAAATTACTTCGTCCGCTCTCTTGGCCGCTTTGCGGCCTAAAATGCCCGCTCCGCACTCTGATTCAACTGTTTATTTTAGGTGATAAAAATTATTGCAAATTTTACAGCAAGCAATATCTACTGCCCGTAGTTAGCCCGCACGCTTAGAAACTCGCGAGGTTGATATATAGCAAGTCTAGCTAGCTCCCATGAGAGCGAAGTTAAGTGATTTATAAAGAGACAAAATAGATCTTTAATATTATCTACATTCACGGGACACCTCGAAATGAGGAGGGAATGAAGCAATTAACCAGCTGCGATCAAGCGTTCTTCTTGTTTTTTCCTTTGCAAGAAAAACAAGCTAAATTCAACTAAAAGAAGAAACTGAAGAAGAAATAAGACTGGAGTAGGCCGCTGATAAGCTGGTTTGTTTGTTTGTTTTTTTCTTTTTTTATCTTACTGGTAATTACAGGAGCCCATAGGCTCCTGGTAATAGTTCGTAATAGCCAACGTTCGATAAAGGAACTTCTTACATGACTCCGAGGCTTTCTGGTTACATTTCTGTATTAGGTTTGGTTTTCTATGTGCTCAAGTCTCTTTTGGGAATTACAAGACAATTGCTTCGTGAAAAATTTGCAATTTTTGTCCCTATGTTAGATATCGAACGCAGCTACTAGTGCCAGTCTCTCCTGAGTGCTGAATTTTCAAGATGGCGTCGCTTTGTTATTTTCTAGTTTCATCCTATCGTTCAGCACTTTTTGCCCTTTGAAAATGTAACCTAGGCAGTATTTCGAGCTTTTTTATATGTTCTCCAGCTGCTGAGCGTACTTTACAGCGAAATATGATGGAAAATTCACGAAGGGGACTTAAAACAAACACGAGGGGATCGGCCTGTTTGCAAGAAAAAGCTTGGAAACTATAACAAATGTGAGTTTTCTAATTTCTTCCTGTTTCAATGGCCCAAAATGATTATTAGTGTTTTGGTTACATGGATGATAGTAGACTGCAATTTGGCTGTCAGAGTTGTTCTGTCGTTTTAGTTGTGTGCTGTAGATCAATTCAAAAATGCCCGATTTTTTGCTCGTTTGCAGACACTGAGTTTAGGTCAGATAAAATAAGAAAATTTTAGTCTTGTCCGTGGATACTTAACAAATCTTATGGTTTTAGAAAGTAGTTCTGTGATGTCTTGTATGGCATACAAAAAATAAACTTCGCTCGTTAAATTTGGAGGGTTCTGTGAGTTTCAGAAAATGGTGAAAATTTGCTTATAAAAATGGCGTCGGAGGGGGTCGAAAAAAGTGATGCTCGTATCTGTAATACAAGAGCAGTGAAGAACCTGTGTTTGGTATATTTGTCCATTACTCCACCAGACCTATCTATGATGTTAGTATGAACTTATTCTGTCGACCCCCTTCCGTTGACATTTTTAACATTTTGCCCGGTTTTCTCTGACAACCACTCTTAAGTGTCAAAACTTTTTGCCATATTTTGTGTTTACAAGTGAGCATCCCTCATTATTCACTGGCATTGCTTTCAAGTTTCATATGCACGTGCACAATATGATACAAAAAAGTGCGATACGCATGTATAGACCTCTTTCAGGCGAAAGCAGTTAGGGAACTGACCCAATACGTACTCGAAAAGACTTCAGAAGTTAACGAACAGGACGTTGGCGAAACGACTCGTAGGCGAAACGACGGTAAACCCAGGGGCGTAGCCAGAATTTTTTTCCTTATAAGCCTTAGTCGTTGAAGTCCTTGTGGTGGGGGAAGGGAATGAGGACATAAAAGCCAGCCAAGTTAACTCTGACCTGTGAAAAAGTCTTTTAAAGCACAGCCGTTCTTTTTTTGCAAAAAAATAAAGGGCATACTGTCATAGTCAGCATCAGGGAGTCTATATCTGACCGTATAAAGCATTTTTGACTTGAAAAGAATTCTATTACACGCAGGTATATCTCTCAAGGTCTCTGCGTGTCTGGCTTGTGAGCACAACAGCTAAGGATCAGCCATTCTGTCAGTGTCGGAAATCGCATGTATCGTATTTTCACCCTTGTCATAGTGTAAAATCATTTCTCTGTAGTCGCAGTGGATACTGACGTGGCGAGGAGAAAAATGAGCACTGTGGCGACTCTAACAGTTGTAAGGTCTTTCACTGTATCGCTCAGGGTATCTCTGTACCTTGTCAAAGAAGAAGAAAGCGTTCGTCGGCCGTTTCAGTTTAAACTTACCGTTAAATACAATCTAAAATTTTAATTACGTTGTATCAAAGTGGGTAATTTTTTTTTAATGCGCATGTGCAATTCCCCCGGCAAATCAATTACATGGAGACTCAGTGGGAATAACTGTTTCCGTGGCGTATAATAATATATTAATAGCTGATAACAGAGGAAACGCACACGAAATAGAGATTTGTATCAATTCGTGAGACCTTTGTTGTACACGCAAAGAACGTTTAGAAATGGATACTGCGCAGGTATTTTCAACTCCAAAAAATATTCTTAAGTAGCAGTACATATGAGAACGCTGCGGTGTTTAGAGTATCCTTGTATCATATGCACGAGAGTGTCTCTCGTTTTTAACTTACAGTAGAACCTCGATAACTCGAACTCGGATAACTCGAACCTCCGCTAACTCGGACTAATTCTACTTTCCCTTGGATTTCATACCACTTCTTTTTGACTCGGTTAACTCGAACTCGGATAACTCTAATTCCCCATTATCTCGAACTAACTTTCCTTTCCCTTGTTAAAAAAAAATACACTGAAATTTACCTCGAGACCTCGAATTTTGGTTCTTATAACTCCACCCGGATGCCACCTCAGTAGCTCTTCTTGTTGTATAAGGGTAAAAACAGTAAACTAACACTGGTCAACACTACAGCAATTTGATTTAATTGGTGCAACGAAAAGACCGCGTTTTATCATAAGAAAATGCCTAATCATGTTACCGTTTCTGATGAATAAGTTAAACTTGCACTGTACCATACACTGAAGTGCTGAAAAAAATCAGTAACTATCAATTTTTAACCTGGCAAATTGAATTTTGCAATCGACCCCGGTAACTCAAACTCTCGCCAACTCAAACTGTTTTTGGTTTCCCTTCAGAGTTCGAGTTACCGGAGTTCTACTGTACCAAGAATCTCGATTGACGATCTTGGACCGCGTTATGTAACTTAGAAGGAAGTACTGTGGCATTCTATGAATCATCGAGCAGCATTTTGTTCTACGATGCGAAAACAAATAAACGCATTGCTTTTCATTCACCATAATTATGTTGAAATCTTCTTGTGTGACCTATGACTAAAGGCTGTTTGTTACGTTTTTGACAGGATAAACTCACGGAGGAACAAATTGAAGGTAAAGTCACGTGAATTCTACATATCTCAGAAACTCTGTAGTAAGGTTTAATCGTTGTACTGTAAAATCATTTTCTGTGAATTTGGTAGAGAAAACTGTAACAAAAATGTCGCAGTATTTTTACGTCGGTCTAAGAACTTGAAAAAAAAATATAGCGATTTTTTCAAGTTTAATCCGGCCACTTACAACCACTGCCGACCTACAGAAGATACTGTTGCAATTCAATAACCTCCGTCGTCTTCGGTATCAAAACGAAACCAGTAATTGGTTTTATTGATGCGAAGAAACTGTTAATTACTTTTCAGTTTGTACTAAAACAACATGCCTTTTCAAATCAAGATTGCCCAAATCCAAAACACAAAATTTCGTGCAAAAGTTTCTTGCCAAACTGCACTTAAAAAAAGCACAGGTGATACAGATGTTATGTGATTGGTTGTACTCTAGACAATTGAAGTCTAAATCAGTCTAAAAAATCTAAACGTTATTTAAGGTTAAGAGGCCCCATGACGTACAAAGGTTTCGAAATACTTTTCAACGGATGCCCGAAGCGACAGAGTGAAAAGTAAACTAAGGCTTTTTATAAACGAACCCAACAGTAAATTAGCAAGTGCCAAAAAAAATCAGATCATTACATACTTTTAAAAAGACCACCCAGTATACGTGACGAGGAAGTGGATCACTCCAGGCTGAAATTTGCAGATCTTTTGTCGTTGAAATGATCCTACGGGCTAGAAAATCAAAATACCATTAACGAGGAAGTTGTCGGAAAGAAAACATCCCTGTACCCTCTGGGTGTTGCTATAAAAGACTTGACTTTTGAAACAATGCACTGCAGGATAAAAGTGGTTTATACTTTATATACGAGGTCCTTTGCAGGTGGGAGTGGGAGGTGCTTGGCTTAATTTGCAAATATTGTCATGTGTCATGTAATAGGCTGTAAAAAAAGTGCGTGCTTTCGGTTTGTCGTGTGCGAAATAGTTTTTTTTGGAAAATATGAACAAGTATTGAATCCCGGGAATTGTATAAACAATAACTTAACAGTATCTTTTCCGTGTTTCTTTGCATGCGATAGAGTTTTTTAGAACATAGACTATTAAAAAGGTAGCCTGTTCCAGGCGTTCAGATAGTAGAGCGCGGGAGAAAAATTCACGAAGGAAAAATAAACGAGGGGAGACTAGAAGGGGGAAAGGGGGAGAAAACGCCTGGAAACATTTCCTTACAGAGCTCTTTCCGCCCTTAATTGACCGCCGACCGCGTAACTGTGACATGAACTACAAAGTGCTGACAGGCCAGACGCGAACCCATAAGCTCGTGATGGTGTCAAACGTGACCTTTGAGGTAGCTTTCAATAAACAACATCAGAGGTTTTCCATCTTTTCCTAAGCAAATCTAATTTCTGTCGCTCTGAGTCTAACATTTAGACAGTTAGTCATGCATACTGGGCAATTATTTCCTGCGGTTTGTTTCTGAAAGAATTTGATTCCAGATGCAGTCAAGTACTGATTTTCTTTGACCTCTGTTAAAGCATTCTCTCGCTCTGCTTCCACCCCCTTTTCCCGGTGTACAACGTAACTCGCACCCCACTTACCGCCGTGCTCTACTATATGAACGCCCCGGGGGGAGGGGTACTGCCATATATGGGCTATATAGGTATGTGCCGCTGTGAAGGGTATGGTTTTCAGGCAGTTTACTCTAGGATAGGGCAACGAGAACGGCAAAAAAGCAATAGCCTTAGACAAGCCAAACAACAACTTTGCACGTGCATCACGCTATTTTGTACATTTCTCTGCCGTCGTTGCACGACTACAACGTGAAACTGCCTAATTTCACGTTTTGTCGAGGACGGGAACAAAAGACAACAACTTTCTTTTTCTTTTCCTGAACTTTGATGCAGTCCTTTAGAATTTAACTCCAAAAACATTTGCCAACATTTGACGAATTAAAAGAGATGGAAAGAGCGATTAAATGTGAGGCAGCATAAATTCACTTTTTAAGTGACGTTTTCGTAGCCTTTGCCGTCGTCGTTGCGTAAACTCCCTACTGTTACTTCTCGCCGTTCCTTGTGCAGCAATTGGCCAGTTTGAGGTTAAGCTACAGACTGGGTCGGGTGTTGTATTGAATTGCATTATGGGACTATAGTGGGGACGATATCTCTTCTTTTATTGGCTGTTACGAATTTGAGCTGGGGACTGGGTCAAAATTTGTCCCCAAAAAGTCCCATAATGCAATTCGACACAACACCCTCTCAGTCGCCAGTGCAATCAAGTCGTTATCTCTAGCGTGGTTTGTTAAACACTTGGATATGTTGGATTGGTGCCCTATTTTGGTTAATATTTTAGTGTAAGGAATTCTTGTTGTCCTAATAATATCTATTCTTCTTTGCTTAGAGTACCGAGACGCGTTCAAGTTTTTTGACAAAGATGGTAACGGGTTTATAACGACCCGTGAATTGGGCGCCATAATGAGATCACTGGGACAAAACCCGACAGAAATTGAGCTTCAGGATATGGTCAATGAGGTGGATTACGACGGTAAAGCCAAATACATACGTTTCTCTTAAAACATTTATCCTTACCGAGTTGTTCCAAGATAAACAGCAATAAGAATCTCAACAAAACTATCCGCTCTATCTACAAGTATCCTAATTGAAACGCTATAGGCGAGTTTCATTTATTGTTCTTTATTCAGTCAGATTGGTCACTGATATTATAGACCTCTTTCATATTGTCGGCTTATTATATATTCTTTTATATGTGTGATAACTAGCCTTTCTGACTTCCTTTGATAGTAAGAATTCTTTTGTATTTTGCACATGCTATCGAGGTCAGAAAAGTTAATTGTCATACAAATAAAAGAATTTAGTTTTCACCAAATCAGTGAATAGCAATTTTCGCGCGTTTTGATTGGCTCCCGCAACTCGGAATATCCTTGGCTATTCACTGTTTTGCGACCGGAGCCAAGATGGCGTCTCATTTCGAGACATTTTCGGAAGACGAAATTTTTGCTATAAGTGTAGCAGTCGTACAAACACATACCACCTTGTCGGTGTTCACTGATAGGTAGAAAATTATTTTCATGCTGAATTTGCAATAAAATCGAAAATCCCCGAATTGTTTGTAAATTGAAAACAAAGTTCCTGCCAAGTGACGCTTTTAATTTATAAAAATTTACTTTTTTCCAGTTTATCCAACTGATTTTGTAAATACTAAAACATCTATCCCCCTCAGGGTCGGTAAACAGCGCTAGATATATACCCCGACGCTTCGCGTCTCGTGATATTCACCACTATTCACCTCCTCTTCGGGGGATAGTTGTATAATATTAATAGGCCGCCATTATGAAAGAGGTCTGTAATCAACGTTTAAAGAAAAGTCTTGCTCACCAGACCTGCTGATCTGTTATTTTTGCAAACTGAAATCTTTTGTTCCAAATTATCTCTCTCCCACCCTGCCAGTGGAGCCTTTCTTTGGCTTGCTCAATTTTGTTGTACTCGAGAGAGACTCTGCACCAATCAAGTAAGATCTTTGTTGAGCATGCGCTGCATGTTGCTAGGATACAGTTTCGAACCCAGGTCTAATAGCCGTTATCAATGGGGAACTTAAGCACCAGACGGTCTTGGTACCACGGACGCCAACCGGAAGTATTTTTGCAGCACGACAGCCATTGCGCATGTGAAGACTTTCTCGAGCTGCAGTCACGGGCTTCGACACGCGAGTTCTCAGGTTGAAACCAGAGGTTCAAATTCGGGGTTCTTCGAATAGTATTCGTCATACAAAAGTAGAAATTCTTCGTCTAAAATCATGTTTTCTTCGAAACAAAACTTAACGCAAATCTTTGAAGGGCATTTTCAACTGATTTATTCTGTCGGCGTTCGTGATGGTTTCACGTTGTTTTGCTTACTGATTTGCATTTGGCACGCAGACCGCGTCCCCGATCCAGTTCTGCGTAGCCAGCCATGCCGTTCGTGATGAATCAAGAACGTCAGGTGCTTAAGTTCCCAATTAAACGGATGCACGCGCACTCGAAAAAGCCAGTTTGACGAGAGGAAACAAGATTGACTCGTCAAGAATTTTGTATTGCGGCGACTTCAAAGGCTTGACGCGAATCAGGCACAGCCTCCCTTTTTCCACCTGATTCAAGAAGGCAAAAGACGGCTTTGTTTGTAGGGTTTCTTTCTCCGTTCCGGCAGGTGTAATTTACAGTCACATCCCACAGGTCAGAATACACAGCAGGTCACCTTTCTACAGATAAATAAACAGGTCCAAAAGTGTCTCATAGCCTCAAGAACAGAAGGGTCTCATCTCAACATGATGCCCAGACAAGTTAGAATCTTTGCTCTACACTGTCTAGGGGCATCGATTATCCCAGTCGGTTAGTGCATAGCCTGCGTCACAGACGAAACTAAACTCTGATTAAGTCCCGTCTGCGAAACAGCGCTGGAATCCTTGTTCTAGGCCCCCACCTGTGTACCAGGATTTGAGTACGCGCCAATGATTGGCCTGTTAAAAAAGCCATTGTTGAAACGCACTTCCGGTAATTCGTTGAGTCCGTTAGGGGCCCAGAACAAGGATATCAGCGCTGCTTCGCAGAAGTTACTAACCGGGGTTAGATGCCGTCTGCAACGCAGGTTTGTTAGTGTGCGGCTTTCTTCGCGGGAGGTTCCGAGTTCGATTTCCAAGTGTGACCTCAAATCCTTGTTTTTTTTTAACTAGCTTAAATCCGGTAAAACACAGCACTGGTCGAGAGAGAAGGGTAAAATGAGCGCGCCGTCGGCCTTAGGTTTGTCAGTTGAAGTATTGTTACGAGTTACCGACGTATAATAAGCCCTTTACCTTACCCTCATCTATCTATACGCATATGAATAAATAGTGTTGCTCTTGATACCATACCTTCCGTGTGTAACAATGATCCGGCCTTACAACGTTTTCTTTTTTACAACACAGGAAACGGTGTAGTGGATTTTGGTGAATTCGTAAACATGATGATAAATCAGAATAATAACACACTTGATCAGGAGGAACTCCTAGAGGCGTTCAGAACTTTTGACGGTGACGACAAGGGATACATATTCTCAAATGAGATCCGTTACGTCATGCGACACATGGGAGAAAGTATTCCAGAACAAGACATCAATGAGATTCTACAGGATCATCAGGAGAGTAGGAAACGGAAGATAACATTCGAAGGTACATAAGCTAGCAAGTTCTCGTGTCTTCATTTTTGCGTGTCTAACTATGTCTTAACGTTCTTAGGCTTTGAATTTACTGTGTTGCAAGGGACTAAAGGGTGTAAAAGACTACAATCGTTTTGAACAGTTCCGGGAACAGTTGCTTTTCAAAGTGAGCTTACAGTGACGTTTCCGGGGGGTAACTCAACAAAGTTTTTTACGAAGAGGCTCCAACCCGTGGTCCTATTCCTAACCTTTTTATATATCCTTTTTGGCACATTTCACATCCTTAGTTTAGAACTTTGTATCGCTTCAAACTGCTGTAAATGCACTGTCTTTGAAGGATAAATAAACAACAAAACCACAACGTTTTTTCGACGACTTTTTCACAGTCATTAAATGCATCTATTAGTCCTATTGGGCCTTTTTACAGACTGAAATAACAGATTTTGCTACCCTCTCATATACCTCAACTTTTGAAATCCCTACCCTGTCATATACCTCAAGCCTGAAAAAGGTACCCCTTGCTGGCGGGGTCTCCCGGTGTAAACCATTATAGAGAGTACCCGCCCCCTCCCCACCAGGTGACAGGTAGTGGTTCTCACTGTGTCGTGATTGTTGGGATGTACTAGTAACACAGAAGTATTGAGTTGCTTCTATGGACCGATCACTTGTATCTGCAAAGAAATAAACATATAAAAATAAACATATAAATAAATCAGTGATAAAGAAAATAAATTCGTTCCATCATACCGTAAAATTCCGAAAATAAGCCCCTCCATGTATAAGTCCCCCAAACCGGTAACGTAAAAAAACCTCCGTTAAATTGCCCCTCCAAATATAAGCCCCCCGGGGGCTTGAACTTGGAAAATTGTTCTCAATTACAAAGTAAAACAAAGCAAAAACGGTAAATTTACTTCCAAATATAAGGCTAGCCCAATCGATTTTGAAACGCAAATATCCCTCCGTAGATAAGCCCCTCTGAATATAAGCCCGTCGAAAAATAAGCCCCTGAAAAAGGGCCTTTAAAAAATTTAAGCCGCGGGGCTTATTTTCGGAATTTTACGGTATCTACTACCATTAAAAGGCGCTGTCCATTGTACAAATGTGACTTTTTTTTTTTTCAAATTCGGGTGTTCTTTCGGTCATATCCTATAATATATTTTGAAGATTATCTCACGTGACGCCAACTAGGACAATTAAACCAGGGTATGTTTAATTGTTGCTTCCCAAACCATGAAAATTACTTAGCTATTCAAAGTCAAGATTTTATTTAAAGCCATAAATCTAAGTCCTGTTGTAATATAACTATTTAAAAACCTTCCGAAATATTGCGATAACAAATTTAAAGTTAAAGACTGGGTTATCATATTTTCTATTGGATGGGTAAAACACAGTACATTAAACACATTAACGCTAAATCACGGAAATTTATGATAATCAGTAAATTAAGAAGTTTGTATTTTCCGTTCCAACGGTTAGTTTATACTTTTGTTGCAGAATTTGTTAAACTCGTCAAACCTGAAGTTTAAAGTCCACACCAAAGCTCCATTGCACGGATTTAGTCTCCATGTCCTCAAATCGTTTTGCATGAAACAATTGTTTTACGATTATCAATACAACGTACTCATCAGCAAAATTCTTTTGAGCTTCCGTTAAGGCAGTTGTGCGAAACCTCGTATTCTGGTCGGGTCGTATGGCTGAGACTAGCTAGAGTGGCCGCCATGGTCAGTTGCAATGATCGAGACAACCTGGTAACCAGGGTTTTTCCGGATCCAACGAGCAGTTCACCCAAGAGCATCGGAAAGAGATGACTTTAAATTTTGCTGGAGAAGCACTTCGGGTACATGCATTTAAATATGCGAAAGAATCTCTAGAAAGAAAGAAAGTCTAGACAGCAATGCCTGAATTTGGTCATTTTTTCTGTTGCAGCCGTTTATTCGTTAACTTTCGCCTTTTATTTATTTATTTATTTATATTGTTTTCTTTTACACCAAATGATAATGAGATCAAATTTAAAGCAAAAGTAAGGAAGAACAAGGAAACGCTGCCCGTGGCAAGTCTCATTATCTCTTTAAAGGCAACAAAACGGTAATTGCTTTGAAAATGCAAGAAATTACTTTAATTTTGTTCAGGCAAGGTGTAGAAAGTTTGGAAAGTCGATCGCCATTGATTTGTTCCCTTGTTATTTTTCAACACGTGTAAATAAACATTGCAATATTTTGTTTTTCCTTTTATTTTTATATACATAAAAGCTAATTTAATGAATAAACGTTATCCGTGGTGAAATGTATTTGAAATCTTGTTATGTTAACAATTTTATGAATAAAATGGTTGGGGTAAAAAAATCGCGGAAGGATGATTTATATAAATTCAGTAAATACTCAAATTGGGAATAAGCTCGATTTAGGACTCTTGCTATCCAATAGCCAAATTTTCAAATGCTATTCTCCTAAAAAGAAGTAGCCCTGATATTATGATTGAATCCATGGTGCCGGACTGCAATCCTCTTTAATTAATTTCAGTTTATTATTAACTACACAGCTGCTAGAATATTGTAGGTTATTTATTCATTATTAAGCGAACAACCCGCATAAAAAGCAAATACGACACCTACATGTATATGCAAACAGATTCAAATTCAGTTGTTCAATTTGAATCCCCCTGCCTTAAACTTCAACTAAGTCTAAATTACTTAGGTGAAAGGGTTTTTAATACGTTAGGTCGATATGTTCTCTTTAGCTTGTGTAATCACTCCACTGTTTTAGCAGCAACGTTATTTATCCAAGGTATGTATGAGGTCATAATTTTTTTTTAAATTCCTCTTTCAATACCAGACTCTAGAAAATCCCCGCTATATTTCAAACCCTCTCAAAGTCGTCATAATATATATACATATAAATTATATACATTCTTTTTTACCAAACCAAAACAAGATTTAAGTCAAACGAGGTAATTTACAGTCATAAGTCTTCATACAAATTCTGCAAACTGTCTAACTGGAACTCTGTCATTTGGACGCATTGGCACAGGTGTATAATCTATTTAGAGTTCCTTTTATTGTCTCTTCTTGTTCATATATTTCTCGAGAATGAGGTTCCGATATTGGACAGAAAAGTGTCTTAAAAATACTGTTCCATTTATGTACATAATTTTTAATATTATCGGCTCACACCTTATTTCTAAATAATTATATAAAGGGTACAATTCTTGGTTATCAATATTACCAATCCTCAAAAAATGATTGTTTTGCTTAGTTTACTTGGAACAAAACCACGGAAATGTCAAATATCCGCAAAGGAACTTGGCACTGCAACGATTCCTTCGAACGTCGTGCTGAGAATAAACGACCGATGAATAGCAGATGAAGGAAACCTTAGTTTTTTTAAAAAAACAAAATACACGCTAACAATGGCTCTTATGAGTAGCCTCGTGTGTGAGCAAAATCCTTTGCATTTCCACCCTTTGTTCGTGGGTATTCTTTTCAACTCTACTGCCTTGGGAATTTATTCAAGCAAAACTTCGCAACTTTACAATTTCAAAACGAGGCCTGGTGGTGAATTTTGCAGGTCTGACGTAAACATCATAAGTGCTATTTGTTTGACTGAGCCTGTGCTGCCAGCAACCAACCTTTTTAGATACAGGGGTACAGAAATTACTGTTAGAAGAGAATCCAACTTTGCTTTCAAAAATAAAGACAGAGTCAGATTTTAGTAGTAATAACATAAGCGTGATATGATAATCATTACATCTGTTTATACCTAGCTTGAAACCGACCAACACTAATTATTTATTTATCAATTCTAGTTTTTCTTTCAAAAAACTAGAGAGGTACCGCTGAGTTAAGTGGGTGGGTGGGGGGGGGGGGGGGGAGGATTGAGACATGATTCCAGTCAGTTCACGCCAATCGAAATGCCATGCCAGGAACGAATAACATGCATATTGTTCACTAATAAGGCAGTCAGTCATAAGAACAACTGATGACGAAGACAGAAAAGAAAAGAGAGAAATAATGATCACTTTTGATGACCCTTGGCATCTCGGTTTTTTGTCTTTTTGCTTGTGTGATTGCAATAGGCTATTTCCGAGTTACCCAAGCCTCTGTTTCAAAACGTGGCTAAGTACCAAGCCACTGATATGAAAATAACTTTTTTTTTCGCATGCTACTCTGAAATGGCCTATTAAGCTGTTGGCATGGGCTATTTAAAAGAGTGGCGAAATTAGTATCTGTACCTCGCAGGTTTACGAGCGAGTTCCGATCCGTTCCTCGTGGCGTCTCGAGTAAGTTCGGATCTACTCGTGGTTTCAAACTTCGGGGGAAATCGGGCCTTCCCCGTGTGGCCGCAAGTTTTAAAGGTTGTTTACCATTTACCACAAATTCCCGGAAATTTCGGTTGGGATGTAAATGGTAAACGTTTTCTTGGTGCGTCCTAATGGAAAATTCCCGGGACAAACGGAAATTCTGAAAAGGTAGTCCCGTTTTCTCGGTTGGGACGTTCCGAATGGAAATTCGTTTACCATTTACAAGTTTCTTGAGTTTCGTACTAGTTTCATGTTGCAACTAGAGTCCAGTCTAACGCGGCGCGACAATCCGGAAATTTTAGGCAAATGGTAAACGACACTTACCGTTCTTACCGAACGAAAATTCCCAAACAAAATTTCCAGAATTTTTTTATAAATGGTAAAAAGTCAAAGTCACTATTACAATCATGTATTTTGCAATCCGCTTAATGCGTTCACAAAAATTGCTGATGTTAGTGTTGAGATACAGGTGAAAAAAAAGTTGTTCATGGTCGTTTTCATGTGACGTGCGTTTTATAGGCACAAAATGTGATTCTTACGAACGGAAGTTGATAGACGAACTTTTGAAGGATTACAATACTGATGTGCGTCCAGTTGAAAGCACTTCACAAGTGCTTGAGGTGACTGTAGCTCTTCAACCCTACAGACTGCTAAGAATGGTAAGCCACTTCCTATACTAAGGCTATGCTCACACTACTGGCGGATTATAGCTTTTCGTGCCGACACGAAAAGTTGGGGTCATTATACGTTTCTGTAAGTGTTAATGTTGGCTTAGGGGTAGGTGGGCATGGACACCTATCTGATATGTTACTCTTCACTTTAGAGATCGGCACGGCGCAGCTCCGTTACAGGAATCACGCCGAAACACCGCACGAAAAAAGAAATTTAGTTAGCGTAATGGTGGCGTAAAGCTGGCCTAAAGTTCTCATTTACGTAACTTTACGACCCATTTACGCCACGTAAAGTCAATTTTTACGCTACCTTTACGCACATGCCTAAAGGTATCGTAAAGAAACACTTTACGCTCTGCGTAAAGTTGGCGGTGCAATCCGGAATCCTGAGTTTTGAAGTCCGAAATTCAGCTCTAGCAATCCATAAGTCCAGTTGTGAGGGGATTAATCCGGAAGCCAAGTTCCGACAAGGAATTCATAATACAATACCGAAAAAAATGAGATGAACTGAGCTAAATCACTGTTCTTCTGTGTGAACAGAAGCTGAGCCCTGGCCTATGAGGTATGGTTTTTTGTGTCGGCGCAAAAGCTATCAGGTATATCGTGAACAAAGCCTATGATACTTCGTGAAGTTTTAATGCGTGATAAAAGCTCTGCAAAAACGCTTCAGCTGAAGGAAATTTTTTATTGCTTCATGTGTTTCTCTCCACTCAGGAGTTTGTGAGATTATCCTTCTGTCTTCAGCATCAAAAAATAGCACGGAGTAAAATTGGTTATCTAGAAGTTAAATGGTGTGATTGATTCACTCGTTTGTTTGTTATTTATCTCTTAACGTGTTTTCTTTTCGTTAGAGTGAGGTTGAGCAACTGGTAAGAATGAGCTTTTGGTATAGATTGGTAAGTGATTATGATTTAACTATTTTAACGTCTCCTGTAGCTAACCACCTTTCTATTCACTTACGACTTTATTTGCGTTTGCAATATAGTCCATAACAAAATAAATTACAGGTTAACGGGCACCTTCGGACTTTGAAAGGGTGGAGGGGAGGGGGTCGGTGCGGAGAGGACCTTTTTTCTTGAAAACTTGAATTTTGAAAATGTCATCGTACGACCAATTTTAAATTACATACATTAGATAACAAAAAACACAGGGTGCCCCTTACGCCAGAGACAATTTATTGAACGCGGGAACCCGCTAAACTTGCACTCTTGTAACCCCGAGATGTAGCTGAGATTACCACTAAAATTAATTCCACCTTTTTGAGAATCAAAGGGCTATTTCAGAGAGGATATTTCCTTGCATGCAAATATTCGATAACCTCTGAAGCCCTTTTTGGTTTCTTTTTATTGCTACCGATGGCATTTGCTTTCCACTTCACATAACTTCTTCGTAGAAACAAAAAAATATTTATCCCTTGTAAATCCCAACGAAGTTTCTGCTTGAAGCTTGTGTCCCGCCATTCTCCATGTATTGCAGTTCTGGGAGGATTTCTACCTCTCCTGGGATCCCATCAAGTATGGCAATATCACCCGTATTAATATTCCAGCAGATGCAATATGGACACCTCCAGTGGGACTGCTTAACTCGTGAGTCAGTCGTCAGTCTGGTTGTATAGCTGGAATTTTTTTTCCAACAGCGCGCGCTCTCATTGGTTACTTCGAGTTCACATGACATCTGAAAATGAAACTGTTTCCCACCAAAATCTCTGAGCGGGCAACATTGCAAAATCCATGACGTCAGAAGGTAACAGTGCACTGCTACCCGCGATTGTTAACCGGCGACCTTAATAAATTTCCAGCTATATAACAAAACACTTAAAGACTGGTCCCTCGGGAAACAAAATTAACTGTTTCCTTCGGGACCAGTCATGAAGTGTTTAGTATTAGGAGTATCTAGTATGTCCATATTCAATCAGGAGTGTTGGGTGAATATCACCCCGCTAGCAGAGTCTCCTTTTGTCTTCCTCTTGATTGAGGAGAAGAAAAGGAGGCTCTGTCCGAATCGCGTTGAGCCTTTGAAGTAACTGCACAGCGAGCCTACACAATCTGTTTGTGTAACCGATTGACGTCCGAGCTTACTGTTCACATGTTAATGTAAAGAGGGCGCGTCTTGTTGTCTTGTAATCCACGACATCACATCACATCACACTACAGTAAATGTACTTGATTAAGGTTTGCTTCATCTGTAGCTATATATCGCTAAATATGTGTATGGATCAATGTTAAGTCAACGTTATATTACCTTACCTAGTGAAAATTGTCGTCCCATTGCTTCAGAAGTGGTATTTTGAGCGATTTTATTTGAAGGATTTTTAGTTCGCCGTTTAAATCCTCCAAAAGTTGAGATAAGGGTTTGGGTTAACCCTTAGATCAAATGCCCGAGATTAAAAACCGTAGGGAAGTCATAAGCACGCTACAAATGGAAAATGATAGCTTTTCAATTCTGTAATTAAATCGAAACTAACGCTGAATCTGTACAGGTCAATTATAAATGATTTATAGTAGTACTTCCTTAATCCCAGAAACGTAGGGTAGGTATTGACAAAAGTTCTTGTTTAAGAGAAGCTAACAATGTAAGATACAACTGTGACGATTATTACTGATCGTTTTCTTGTTAGAACATCGTCACTTCGTCTTGTCATTATTAATACTAATGTCATCATCATCATCATCATCATCATCATCATCATCGTCATCATCATCATCATTATCAATTACAGATTAAACTCTGGCGTTGCACCTATTTTCGGAGGCGATAATGGTGGACTCACATTAGCTGAGATCAGTTTTAATGGCCGCGTAAGACTCATGGTTCCTGCAATTCTCAGTATATCATGCATAATGGACATGACAATGTATCCATTTGATACTCAAAGATGCAACCTTAATGTTGGTAAGTCACTTGACCACTCGCCCTCCTAAAGTGCGCCAATTACGCATGTGTGTCTTTTTCCCAAAGCCGTAATCGATGCAGCCAATGGAAACAACTTTTAGGAAATTCAACTTCCATTGGTCATTGGACTAGGTGAATCTTCATAGAGAAGATTATGTGAGAAGAGGCTGTACTTAACAAATTCCTTCCTTTGTTAAATAACAACTCAAGGGCCACAGAGATACTAATAAAATGAATTTAATTTATAAGAGAAGTCACTTAACTGAATTTGATCATGACTCACTAGGTATGTGGGGATACACAAGTCATGATTTGATGTTTAAGGCTGATGTGGAGACCTCAACCCTCGCTGAATCAAGTGAAAACTTTTCTGGAAGTGGAGGATGGAGTGTCCTGGAGTACCGAGGTATACGCAGTTCAGTATATTTCATTTCTGTCCTTGCCTTTCTTTAGCTTCAGTTATGTTCGATTTGCAAAACTAGAATTGGCTGACATTCTTCTCGTTATGCCTCAATACAAATCACCTGTACCAAATACATTATTTTTCTGTATACAGCAGTTGATCAGCATGGAAATGATAGTCACAGTCACACAAGTCCATCTGTGACATTCACTATACAGCTAAAGCGTCACACAACTCATTACATTGTCATCTTATTCCTTCCGTGTTTCTCTAACGCAATGCTGACCCTACTGGTTTTTCTCCTGCCGCCGGAGACTGGAGAGAGAATTGGAGTTGGAATCAACACTCTTTTTACCATGTGGGTGAACTATCTCAGGGTGAGCGTGTTTTCCTAGGTCCTATGGTTTATATATACCGAGAGATAGTATCTTCGTCTCTCCCATAATCTGAGACCCAGGTGCAGCTAGTCGGGACAGGATAATCACAGGAGAAACCATTGTAGAACTTGTTTTTTTGTTCTCCCCGAAAACACTTTTTTACAATGGTTTCACCCGTGATAACCCCGTCCCAAATAGCTGTACCTACGTCTCCAAGGGTGGAGGAGACGAAGACGGATTATCTCTTGGTACACCAAAAAAATGAGCGCTAAGGGAAGATGGCTTCTTTTTACTCTCTTCCCAGTACTCCTACTCGCATAGGGAGAGAGGCCTTTACGAAGGAGACAGGAAGCAGGAGTCCTTTGATGCAGGAGAAAATTATGTTCAAGTCCATTTAGCATATCTGTGTGAACAGGAATAGGCTTTCAGAAGCCAATTGATAAGTTTCCTTCAAGAACCCACCGTTACAGTGATATGGGCATCCCCCGGGTTTTTGGCATCCCCATTCCCAAAACCCTACAGATATGGGCTTCCCCATGTAACCCTAACCCTAACCCAAATCGCTAAGGTAATATGAGAAGGGGATGCTCATATCACTAGGGTTATGGGAATGGAGATGCCCATATCATTGTAACACCGCCTCAAACCTCCTAACTTGCGATCAGGCGGTCCTTCTTCCCTTTGTTTTTCACTTCAAGTTGTGCTGATGGTGAATGATACCGTTTTCTCCTTGTTAGGTGCTTAACGACATGCCCAAAAGTCCTGAACTTCCTGCGTTCTGTAGGTTTTACTACTTCGTGATGTTTGAGTGCGTGTGCGCTATCGCCGTATCGTGTCTTCTGATCTCATTCTTCCACATGAATGTTAATATTGACCAGCCTGAATGGGTGAAGGTAGGGAGAAATACGTGCTTCTGTTTTAAGATCTTCCATCAATGGGAGAATTGTCTTTGCATACCAACTTTGTTTCGTGGAGCTT
>NC_133206.1:19545622-19550622 GCF_958299795.1 Porites lutea
CTGTCTGTGGCCTATTACAGGATTAATGTAAATTTTGCCATCCCAATGTAGCCTCTTTTTGTGTATGCATTTACCTAGTAACTACAATCCATTTTAATTACGTCTTGCTAAAACGAATTGACACCTAGTCCTACTTGCCAGAATTTTTACCTCGAAAATCCCCACAATGAGCAACTCTATTCAACTGACTCTGTTGAAGATGCAACCATATTTATCGACAATCCAGTCGTGGAAATGCGATGCCGTTCAGCGTTACATCTCCATTAGCTCATTACCCCTTTCCCTTCCCGCCCCACTCCTCAGCAAGGATCATCTCCTTTTCTCGTTTCTAATATCAATAATGACGCAAAGTAAAGACACATGCAATATACTTAATTGTGACTGATTAAATCTTTGTAAATTTACAGTAAAATAAAAGGTGATTGCCAATGTTTTTATCTGGACCATTTTCTACTGAGAAAATGCCATTTTTAAGTATTGATTATGTGATCACACAGCCAGTCTGTAACTTGAACTGACGCGGCTGGATGTGTGATATCGTCCAAACGCTCGGGTAAATTTGAATTTAACAGTCTCCATCGCCTGTATCAACCTCCCCTCATACCTCTGTGGGTGGTCGTAGCACTGTTTCAACCTCCACTAGTAGCGTGGCAACTGCCACCGCAACAAGAGAGTACCATTCAATCACGGGGGGGTCTAGATCTCTAACCAGTCATACCTCTGTAACAAGCATGGGGACCAGAACTGACCAGGGCAGTACCAGTAGGTCTCCACTAGCCATTTCAACCTCCTCTCATACCTCTGAAATAGTCACAGGGACATCAAGTGGTCGTGTTTCCTCTGCACCTGACACATTTGGTGCTGATGCTGGTTTAACTAGCATGGTGACAACTCCAACCACCACTGTTGTAACAAGTACCATTAGTACTAGCAACAGACTAATTAATCCAGCATCAGCCACCCCCGTTGTTAGCTCAGAGGCTGGACATGGAAGTGTTGCAAGCACCCCAACAAGCAACATCGTCTCCAGCACAGTAACATCTGTGAATAGACCTGGGCGCCTTGGTGTGCATATCTCTCCTACTGCAGTTGTTGGTGCTGATGCTAGGAGCCGTAGCAATGAATCTACCACTGCAACACCATCTACAGCTCTGTCTGTGGCAGATGGGGAGAATACCTTGGCAGATAGGGGGCGAAGATGGCGTGCTTCACTTCCAGCCGTTTCAGCTGATATTGAGAGTGTCAATGATGGCACTGGACTTAGCATAGATAGAACCAGATCCAACAGTGCACTCTCAGTGAGTTCAGGTTCAACTTCAGGTATGTTGTAAGTGAAAATGTGGGATTTTAATATAAATCTTTTCCAACAGATAGAATACTGATGGCTGTGACCAGAAAAGTGTCTTTTTCATAGGGAGCTTTTGTGACATGGGCCAGCGGAACAGAAAGAGTACTATAATAATTATTATGATGTTTTATTTCCTTTAATTGCTATTAAGAATATTGGAAGCATACCATGAAGTGAAATTGAAAATTATATTCTTTCTCGAGATAAGTGAGTAGTTAATAAGATAATTGTGAAAAATACCAGAAGCAAAGGAGGTCTATTAATTTTTTTTTAAAAACGTATCAATTGAAAATTCTGTAAATCTGAACTTTTGGTAATGTCAATATAGACGTACAGTGAGGCTGAGTAATTCTTGAAATGACCTTTGCAGCAAAACAAGACTCTGCCTCGAAGGCCACCAAAGAACCTCCAATATATATATATATATAATCACAGGTGTTCAGGCTTCAGGAGTAATCATCGATCATTTATTGCGACAGTGCTGTTTCGTATGGTCCGAAATTGTAGGACCACACTCATCACGCAGCTTCAACGATAATGAGTGTGGTCCTACAATTTCGGACCATACGAAACAGCACTGTCGCAATAAACGAATGAAGCCTGAACTCCTGTGATTATTAATAGTCAAAGCTCTTCAATTAAATGAATTGAGCGCTCTATGAAATACATTCCACCCAGAATTCAAGTATTCATATATATATATGATACAGTTCCCACGTCCCCAGGTGGGCGGACAGTTTTGGGTGGAAGCTCTGCAGAGACTCTGCTCCATTGGCGGTCTATCTTCCAATAAGACGGATAGGGAGAAGAGTAACGGGTTGCCAGTTTTTCCTTTATGGCTCCTTCTCGGTTGTTGATTGTTTGTACATTAACATAACTACTTAGATAGAGCTTTACGACTTTTACAGACATACAGTCTGTCAGTGTAGTACAGGATACAGGCCCAGTCTGATCATGGTTATGATTAGTAGAGGTACGTTTATCACTAGAGGCGGCCATATTGTTTCGCGCAGTGAAGTTTACCGACTTTCATAACCAGTCTCCCCAGCTAACCAACGTTTGATATAACTCCCAAACGGCTCAAGGAAATTGAGGCATGGTTCTTTTTTTCAAATTCAATTCCCTTCTAAACTAGTGGGGTGGTCTTTTATTTGAGGACAAGGGCGGACCCATCGTGTATTGGGTCCCAGGGGGGCCAGCTCTAGACGTGTTCCCTTCAGACGGGCAAACTCTGTTATAATACCATCAATATCAACTACGTCCTTCTGCTCATATGCAGAATTGCAAGGGAGTTTGCAGTCTCTCCATACCGCTGAAGCTATGCTCAGCTGTGCAGAGGATAAGTCACCAAAGCCGTATGAGAGATACAATGACTCCGGGGTAGAATTGGAGTATCCAAAATATATAACATGTCAGCAAGTCCACATGCAGAAAAAAAAAACAATGCGTGGTGGATCAGTACAATTAAGCCTGTAGAAAAATATGAAACGGCAAACTGATTCTTACGACAGGGCGATGAAGAAGTAAACAAAAGAATAAAAGAACAACAAAAAAATGTATTTACATAATTGCCCAATATTCCTGGTTGAAAACAAACCTTCTTCAGGGGTTAAAAGAGAAATGGAAATAAAACAAAAAGTGCGTTACAAAATGTATTTGTAACAAATTTGTAACGAACTTTTGCAATTGTTTAAATATATATATTTTTTGACCTGGATTCTTTTGTTTACTTCTTCATCGCCCTGCCGTAAGGATAAGTTTGCTGTTTCATATTTTTCTAGAATTGGAGTACGCTTGGTGAAAGGTCTCAACTAAGGTCTGTGCCTTCACATTGTGATCTCTCTCCAATTTCACTCCACTTAGTGAGTCAAAGGATAAAGGAAATCTTAAGACAAAAACACCAGTATAATGCGAAATTTTTATCCCGATTCAATGATAAAAATGCTTTCGCGAAAAAGAAACTATAATTTTGTAGTCCAGATTTCAGCTGTATGCATAGGCGTATCTGCGTGCGTACATGAAAGCTACATTCCTGGTAGGAGAAATACCTGATAGGTTCCTGTGCCAAGCTTTATATGGGTTACATTTTGACGCTGACAAACAACCGTCAAAGCGTATTTTTTTTGTCTACTTTTGAAGGAAACCTGGATTTGCTTCAATCATAATATGGTTTGACAACTTTGACATGGAAGGCCAGTCCTGTGTCTCAATTTTCCGACTTCCCTCACATTCTGTGCATTTTCAAAAGTAAACCCCCCTCAAAACAAGCTAGTAACATGACTAAATGACTCCAATCGTCATTGATTTTATACTTAGGGAGTCTGTCCGTTAAGTTACTTTTTAAATTGAAAGCTTAAAAGGGGAACCACTCCCCTGTTTTAAGGAATTAGCTGGAAGACCCATGTTATAAATTTATTGAGAAAGAAATGACGACAGTCCAGTTTTGAATTCAGCCTTTCTTATTTTGGGTTCTAAATAATGTCCTTCCGTAGACTGTTCCTATACATGAATTCTTGTAGAGAAGGGAGGGTCTCCTAGGTTTTTTAAATTTTCTTGAAGGGTTGAACTGTAAAATAGGCATCCCTTTAAAAGGAAGTAATAACACTGTAAGTCTCAAGATACGGTACTATGAAACCTCTATAACACTCAGGAAAACTATGAAAGTAACAGGATGAAAACAAAAATTTCTAGGCTGTAATCAGTATTTGACCATGTCACATTTGTTTTTTCCATAAAAATAAATGGAAAAATTTTAATTACTTTGAACTAATATAAAACTATAAAAATAAAAATAGGTAAAAGACATAGGAGCCTTAGCAAGCTGATAACTGACAAAGCAAGAACAAATTAAATCTTAAGAATTAATTTCTAGGCATATTCGTTTGTATTTGCACATTCTATCGAAGCCAGAAAGGCTTATTATTTTCTTCGAAGCTTGCGAGCGGGCGGAATCCTCCAAATCCTGCAATCTGATTGGTTCCGAGAGCGGGCGGTTTTTTTACGATCTTGCCCGCTAACCCGGGCGGAATCGTTCAGTGGCAGCTTCATTTACAAGTTTGTTTGTTGTTTGTGAATGAGCAAAACCGGTGATTCAGAACCATTTTTCTTTTAAAACTTGCGCTATTATTAGCATTAGCTAGGGAAATGTGAATTTTCTTATTCAGAGAAAACATCTGAAAGGAGAATCAAGCCCGTGGGGGTGGGGTACTACCATATATGGGCTATATAGGTATGTGCCGCTGTGAAGGGTATGGTTTTCAAGCAGTTTACTCTAGGATAGGGTATATAAATCAGAGCGTTTGGCGCTAGAATAGGGTATCATTTTTCAGGAAACTGATCAGTTGGTTGAAGATTTATGTAGACTAGGGAAACAGCTACTCTAGGCTAGGGGGGATTTGGGGAGTTTACTCTAGTATAGGGTAGCAAAATTCAGCTGAACTAGCTCTGGTATAGGTTAGGGATTCCAGGGTCCCAGCGGCACATCCCCACCCAGGAATTCCTAAAGTACCCCCCCCGGGAATCAAGCAAGTGAGCCAGGAAAACCGCTAAAGTAAACCAAAACAGGCAGCTCGCGATGTCGCTTCACTAGCTTTATAACCTACGCTGTAAGTACTGCAATCTCGCTCTCATGCACCGTTTATTCGACATTTTT